>NC_079151.1:27057222-27410133 GCF_947563725.1 Argiope bruennichi | reverse complement strand
TTCTTTATTTCTTTACTTTTTTTACAATAATATATTTTTGGCTTATCCATTTTTTTTATTTACTTACTTACCCATTTACTTATTTTCATCAATGCATAAAAACAGTTTTTTTTAAGATAATTTTATACCTTTTTAAACACATTTTAAGTTGAAAATTACTAAACTCATTTTGTGCATTAACATGGACAAAATGAGTCCCATTAAAATTTTAGGGACAAAAATTTCTTTGAATTATCAGCTTGATTAAAAATCTATAGTTAGTTTGTGCAGAGATAATTTTGCAGCCAAATTTCCAAAAAATATTTTGCTATATGATGAAAGAACAGCTATTTATATGTTTATATACAGCAGTTCAAATTTAGATGGATAAAATAGATGTAGAATTTGTCTTATTTGTTCTTTACATTTTTAATTTGAAAATATAAAGGCCTGTGTCTGTTGAGAAAATATATAACATAATTAATATTTTTATCCTTATATCTTCTCATTTCTGCAGAAACAGAAAAGAAGAAAAAAAAAAAAAAAAAAAATTGGGAAAATAAATGTTCTGCTAAAGAGGAAATAAGAATAGGTGGTAGATGCAGTTTTATTAACTATAAAACTATGTCTAGAAAATCTATCATAACATTTACAAACTGAGAAAAATAATGTAATATTGTTTTAGATTTAATTGTATATTTTTTACATTTAGTTTATAATATTGATATTTCCGCATTCTGTTTGTTTTTGTTTATTTAATTATTATTGTGACTGGTATTACTTTAAATATTTAGATGTACTTAAATTTTTTAATTTTAAAATTTGGTGAAGAAAATCATATCTAGCTCAAAAACATCGAAAACCGAATATTAAAAGCAGAAAAATCAGAATTTTCTTATTCAAATTGTTTTTGTGTCATTTTAAAAACTTACTAACTTGAATTTATATGTCAGTTAAGCAGCTTCTATTTTCATATATAATATGAATTAAATCATTTGCAAGTCAAAAATATTTACGTTGTTAAAAGTGATGATACAGTCTCATAATTTCTGTTTTGCCTCTTTTTTCCCTTGTTAAATGCTGACTTATATTTAATACATTATATTCTGTTATAATGAAGATTATTTATTTTTATTCGTAACTTGCTTAACAGGCTGGAGAGTTGGAATGCATAGAACAAGAAATTACTGTTTCACTTCAAGGGGTTGGAATATCTTTGGTAAACAATGATACAAAGGCTGAAATAATGTACATGGGTATGACAAGGTACTAACTTCTATTTCAAAAACATTTCACTTGCCATTTCTGCAGGCTGTTCTATAAATATATAAATGAAATATTAAAATTTTACAGTACTGGTGTAATATGGGAAGGTAGAAAAAAGAAAAGCAAGCGTTACAAACCTTTAAGTGTAAAAGAAGTAGAAATTATTGAAATTGCCTATCAAAGATATCACAATGAAGTAAAAGTTGGCAAGAGAACAAAGCCAATTGTTCAACTTGAAGGTAGATTGGAGGTCTGTATATATATATATTTTTAATCTAATAAAATAATTTCTATTAAAAAATTGTTGTAAAGTGTGTATTAAGTATTTCTATTATGTATGCAAGATTTATTATTTATGTGTTTATTGTTTGTTTTTTCATTGAATTAAAAGTATTCTATATTATATTTATATAATATTCTTATTTTTTGTTGTATTTGAGGAAATATTTTTTTCTCTATTAGATTTTCTTTTCAGATAAAATATTTGATTCATTATCCAAATTAGAAATTAATAGATTTTTGTTCATACATGAGATATTTCATCTATTGTATTTCACCTTTAGCTACATAATTAATCTAAAGCTTTTTAATTAAATAAGCCCATTAAAAAATGAATGTTTTTTTTTATCATCATTTACCACTTGAAAGAAACTTTATATTTTTTACTATGAATCACTGAATATAAGATTAAAAAATGAATTTGCATGATTACCAAATACTATCTCAAAATGAAAGTTTATGCAGTAGTTTTTGTATGAAGTAAGTATATTAAAATGAAATTCAAATATAGAAAATCATTTATTACACTTCCCTTCAAATTTTACGTTGTTAAAAGTGATGATACAGTCTCATAATTTCTGTCGCCCTTTAAATTGAATAATTACACACATTTAGTAGCTGGAAAAAAAGACACCAGTATTTTGAGTAACACAGTTTAATTTAATTATTTTTTTAATATCTCAATATACTATTTAATCATTTTAATTTATAGATTGATTTTGAGAATATGATTATGCTGAAGCCTCTAGTTAGATGTCTTCGAAGAACATATGTTTATGGTCTTTGGCTGCAGTACAAAACATCTCCCCATCAACTTCAAATCCATGCACGTATAAATAGGCTTCAGGTATTTATAAAATTATGCATGTTCAGTTTATTCAGCTCTTTCATTTTATCCTTGTGTTTTCTAGAAATGTATGTCTTCGGCATAAAAGTTATATTACTTAACTCATGTGGACTTAATACTTTCCTAAAATATTTACTTTTCTTATAGTTTAGGCATTTTTTTAATTCTTTAGATTGATAATCAGTTGATGGACTGTGTTTTCCCAGTAGTTTTCGCTCCAGTAGCTCCTCCTAAGTCGGTTGCGGCAGAAACAGGTATTTTTTTTTTAATGCAAATTCATCCTAAAAGTAAATTGCATTCATGTATTCATTAAATATCAAATTTAAATTATTGTATGTCACAGAAATATTGGCATAATTTGGATTAAAGAAAACATGTTTGGAGATTTTAGATTTGTAATCAATAACTTTCAAGAACTTTTTATTGTTGTAAAACGAAGTAGCATGGTTCTTTGGTGTGGTTCTATGGTTTCTTAAATTTTATATATAATATCCTGTAATAACAATGAAAAAATATTATATTCTTGATGGAAGTAGAGGGGAAGGATTAACCACCCTTCCAATTCATGATTAAAAAGTAATTTTTATCACGGTTTTTATGGCTATTTTTATTGGAAAAGAATAAAACTGTAAACTTGTTTTTATGCATTCAACTGAAAAAAAAAATGTAATTATTTGCTTAACATATGCACTTTCTTAACAGTTGTGCACATCTGATATTTATTTCTAAGTAATATTATAATGGGAAAAAAATCATTAAATGCTAAGACTGAAGACAATAGCTTCATTTTTCTTCATTCATAGACCCAATTTTCCTTTGAAGAATTATGTGCAAGAAACTAAAAGTGTGCTGTAATGCGTTAATTGCAGCTAATTAATTCTAATGTTTCTCAGTTTTTTCTCAAACAATTCTTACTGTTGCTGGAGTTATATGCCAATTTGTCAGTAAATTATATGAAATTTTTTCTGGCTATTTCATTAAAAATCATTTCATAATAAAAAAAAAAAATAATTTAATATACAAATATATTCATTAGTGAAACTTGAAAATTTGCTATTACTTTAAGTTTATTTAGTTTGTACTAATTACTGTTTCTGCTAAATTTATGTAGTAATCCATATTGTTTACTATGATATTAACTGAAAATTTATATTACAGAGCCCAAGCCTTTTACTGAATTGAGTGTAATGCTTCGTAAAGCAGAACACAGTGCTGTTCCTCAATTTAAGTAAATTCATTTTCATTCATTAAGAATTTGAATTTATGAATTATTTCTTATTCTTATTATATAATGTAAATATATAACAATCTTTTGAACTTTAAAATATTTTGCAGGTATTGCAAGATATTGATACAAGAGTTTCATATTAAATTAGATCAAGGTTTCATAAATTCTATTCTTCTGTTTTTTACTGCTGATGAAGCCTCAGAAATTGATCATGTAAGAAGTCTTTTAGCTTTGATAATAATATTTACTTTAATAATTTATTTCTTTGTAAATTCTTTTATAAAGGAAATACTTATTTTTCTCCTCCAAAATAATCCAATTAGTTGTTTATAATTTTGTTTAAATTTAGATTTGTTTTCATATTTTTAATGTTTATTCAACAAGCATTTTTCCCTATTATTTCTCCTAATTTGAAACATTTGAAAGTAGCACAAGTACAAAAATTAGTGTGATAATAATCTATATACATATTTGATTTTTGATTTATAAAAACTGTTTAATTGAATAACTGTTTTAATTGAATTTTTATTATTATAATGTTACAGATTTGCATTATTTGGGAAACAATAATTAGTTGATTTTAAACTAACAGTTAATGAAAACTGAATTTTAATAAAATTATGGGTGTTAGACTGCTCCTAAAACATTTAACTTGATTTGGATCTTTTCACTTTTTATTTTACGAAGTATAGCAAAAGAATTGTATTTGTCTAAAAACTCAAACTCGAGATTTTGATAAATTTTATGTTTTAGCCTTTCTTAATTTAAAGACAGAACACTCATTTTTCAGCCATTAATGGTGAAACAAGATTTTATTGAAATAATTTTTTTATAATTAATTTAATTGTAAGAAATGTAGTTAAATGCAGATGGTCACCTCTCTTCCTAAAATGTTAATTCCTACTTAATGTTATTGTTTTTACTAAGCAATTTCGAATTTGTAAACTTTGAGCTGAAATTCATTTTATGGCTATTAAAAATATCAGAACTTGAGATGCTTATATAAAATGCAAACTTGAGATAGTATTCTTTGTTACAATAACATGAATGAATTACTAATCTCTTTTATTTCATTAGGTCAAAATATTAGCTATTGATAAAGCATCAGCTTTGTCTTCTTTAAAAGACGTTGCTGCTGTGTATTCATCTCAGGAGAAACAACTCTACTTTGATAATCTGCATTTTTCACCTTTAAAGGTATATAATTTTGTACTTTTAAGGTATTATAATAATCTGATAATTTTTCATCTTTGCTTTTTTTTTTCTGTACTGTAGTAATATGAACTCCCGATTTTCTACAGTTGTTAATCTTGAAATATTATAGAAAATACTTTAATAATCCAATATTTTAATACACACACATACAAAAGACTGATTCTTTGTAAATAAACCAATAATTTGTAAATACAGAAAGTTCGTTTTTTAAACATAATTACAAGGATAGGTTCTATATTTTAAAATTTAATTTTCCATAATAAAAAATTAAATTTTAAAATTTAAATTTTAATTTCATGTTAATTTGTGTCCTTTTTTTAGTATCTTTTAGGATTTTTTATGGAATTATTTTACTCACATTTGTTTCGTTACTTACATCCATGAATAATATGGAATTGTTTCTATATAAAAATGGCATTGTTTTGGGATGCATGCTATATTTGGCAGAAAGGGAATCCTCCTTGATCAGAGGCCTACCTATGCAAAATAACATCCTGAACAAATACAAAAAAAAAAAAAAAAAAAAAAAAACGAAGCTTTTCCAGTATTTTATACTCCAATCCTTATACCCCCCCCCCTCCTTAAAAAAACATGTTATGCCAGGTTAAGAGTTTGAAGTTAGGCTAAATAATTATATAAAAATTTGAACTAATGTGGTCTAAAAGTTGGCCAATGCTTCTTAATTATTTAAACAGATTAATTAAACTATTTATAAAAAATATGAGCAATATAGTAGTTATAAAGGCAGTCATTAACAAAAATATAATAAAATGTGTAAAATTATATTTTAAAATATAATCACAATATGATTCTTGGGGCTTCATGAAAGGAGCAAGCAAGAGATGTAAACTCCTAATTTCAAGAAATATTTTATAAAAATTCTAGGTATGATTTGTGACATAGTTTCACTTTCTGGAGTTTGAATTAAATGTATTTCATTGTTTCGTTAAACCTTTTAATCATAAAATGGAAATTTAAAAAATATATATTAATTATTTTTTTAAAACAAGAATTTTACTTTTCTCCCTCTGATTTCCCTTATTTTTGTTATTACATTTTTTATATGATATTCTATTAAGAATGTATAAATTATTTAGGACATTTTCATAACTTCTGAACCTGTAGGCATTTTTTTATTATGCGTGCATACTATTTGACACTGAATAATTAACCAAACAATTCCTCTCAGTTTTATATTCTCATTAAACTCTAAAACAGACATAAATTTCAAAAAAATTAAAAATATTTTAATTTATTAAAGCTTAGTATTGAATTTTTAGTTTTATTTTTTAACTGCAGTATATAAAATCATTGACTTCATTTTATTTCAAAGTAGTGTGCTTGATTTTTAAAATATATAAACATTTAAGTTCAGTTAATATCTTATAAAAGTAAAAATTTTAATCAGTATTCTAATTTTTTATATTTTCAATGGTTGTAGCAACTGCTGAGTTATTTCCTAAATTTAATTTGATGAAAAACAGATTTTCAAATATTTTTAATATATATTCCACTTATCACAAAGGCTTATTTGAAAGATTTTTAAGCATGACATTAATATTATGAGGGGGGAATCAATGTTTTTTTCTTAACTGTTTTGATATGAAAATACGAGATGAAGCAATGAAATATATTCATTCCTACCTTAAAAAGCAGCAAAAATATGGAAATAATATTTGGTTATTCATTCCAAGCCCACACTTTTATTTTTGAAGAAATGTGTTCCTGATTACCTCATTTGCTTTATAATTATTCTGAATAATTTCAAAATATACTAATGATTTTTTTTTTACTGTGTTTTATGAGTGGAAATATTACCCTTTAAGTTTTAGTCCGAGTTGAAGCTATCTCATCAAATGTTATTTACATGATTCATTTGAAATGGGATGTATTTGTCTTTACTTTTAAATAAAAAAAAAAGTATTTTCAAATGTTCATGACTTGCTTATCTAAGTCAGAAACAATGTTTAACATACTGGACTAAAGTAATGGTTTTGATTTTGGGATTTAATTGAGATAACTAAATATATAGAAATATTAAAATAAAGGGAAAAATTCTTCAGTAATTTTTTTTTTAATTCTGTGGAATAAGCATAAGAAAAAATTTACTTTTTAAAGAAATTCAACTAACATATTCCACAGTTTTCCATCCCCTTATAATGGCACCCTGGTCAGTCCACCTTGGTTATGCCGCTGACCATGATGATCTCCATTTCTGAAAAGGGGACAAAACACAACCTGATGTGTTTACACTTGCAAATATGTTAATGCAATTCTTTCTTTCTTAGCTTCTTCCTTCTTAAATTAGCTATTTTATTTATTTTTGCAGGTACATATAAGTTTCTCTATGACTGGTGGCAGTTCTGAATCCAACAAGCCCACTTCTATTCATTCTGACTTTTTGAATTTGCTTTTACAAAGTGTTGGTGTTACTCTTACAGAAATTCAAGATGTTATTTTTAAGTAAGCATTATTGTTGTTGTTTGTTTGGTTTTGGTTTTGATTATTTTTTTTTAATCCTTACATTATACTTTTTTCTTTCAGATTAGATTATTTTGAAAGAAGATATGTTTTCATGTCACAAAACCAATTGGTATCTGAAGCTACTTCACATTATGTTAGCCAGGTAAGTAGAAATTGCCCTTTTTCCTCCCTCCTGAAATATTTTGTAGGCAACTTCATTTAGAGTTGACAATTCATAGTTTACAAATCCATCCATATTTTTTTCAATTTTTGATTTAAAAAAAAGGCATGTATATATAGGTTTTTGAAATATTGTAAATTCATTATTTTTAACTTCACAATGGCAAAAAAAAAAAAAAAAAAAAAAAAATCTTAATGTGATGCATAGAAAATTGGATATTTTTGAAAACAGTGTAGTAAATATCATAATTAGCATAAATTTATGTAAACTCTTAGCAAAATGTTAAATTTTGTTGGCATATGTTATTTCAATTCTCATGGTAATCGATTGGATTTTTGAGGAAGTTTTAATCTATTAAATTAGAATTTTCTATTTTTGTGGTAATTTATGCTGAATACTAACTCTAACTGTTGTATTTCAGGCTGTTAAGCAACTTTACATGTTGGTGCTTGGTTTAGATGTCATTGGTAATCCAGTAGGTCTTCTTCTTGGATTAGGAGAAGGTGTCACTGATTTATTTTATGAACCATTTCAAGGTGCCATTCAAGGGCCTGAAGAATTTGCTGAAGGACTTGCTTTGGGGGTGAAATCATTGTTTGGCCATGCGATTGGTAATATTATTCAATCTGTCAAATCAATAATAATTTTACTGGGGAAAAATCTTTTAGTTAGAAACTGATAGTTTTATTCAGAACTTAAGAGTTAAAAATTAGAAATCTGAAAGCTTTTGAAAACTAACTGAATTACAGCTTAATTATTCTTATGTGTACTTTTATGATTATTCTTATTTTTTATTCGTCTTGATAAAAAAATAGTATTATAATAAATAATAAGGTAATAGATTTGAAGTAACAAAATTTGTTATAATTCAAATATTTTTACTTTATCATTGACATATTCATCCCAACAAAATGTTATATAGGGATAATTTTGGCATCTTAAAATTCTTGATATATTTCTGAAAATTATCTCCAATCCACTTTCTTTATTTTAATGTTTGTCTAGAATCCTTCTCTGAAAATTCTTCAATTCTCCAACATGAAAATTTTAAGCTGAAAGCTGCATCCTGCAAGGGGGAAGGGGTAATTAGGAACTTCCTATGTAATACTTTCTTCTGTTACTAAAAAATGTTTGGAATATAAGGGAAAAACACAATGAATAGGTTCTTATTCTAAATGTAGATTATAAAACAAAAAGTTTTTTCCTCCCATAATGGGCCATGTCTTCATTTGAAGCACCACAGTCTAAAGCAATTGATTTGTAAGAAAATCTTCAAAAATAATTACATGCATTTCTTATGGCAGTAATAATTGTGAATATTTTAGGCTCATAAGCATTTTTATTTATATTCTAAAAAATTAAGATACTAAAAGTAGACAGTTTTTTTATGGGAGATATAGAAAATAAATCTGATATGCAAGTAATGAAAATTAAAAATCATAACAATTTTATATAAATCCTAACTGAAAATTAAAATTAATTAGCTGTTGGGCAAAAAAAAAAAAAAAATATTTAAATTAATATAATTTAAAATTTAAAATGAAAAATTTAATAAAATTTTTTTATTATTATTTTGATTGAAATAGTTCTAAGCAGATAGCAGTGTCTATTTACCTCACACATAAAAGGAAGTTGTGTGTTTTAAACATTGGACATTTTTCTGCAAGAAATTGCATTTTTCATTCACAGATATTGATAAGCAGATGGTGTTCCTATATAAGGATATCTTTGGGACAACCATTTTTGATACATTCAAAAATGAATTTGAATCTTATATAAGATTATGAATTTATACCTTAAAGATATTGGGGAAATATGATTGATTGATGTTGTTAGAATTGAAATCTTTAAAAACATTAAAAAATTTCCATATTATTATTAAAAGATCGTTATTTTAGCTATAAAATTAATTCCATAAAGGAAGCCATATTCCATTGTTTTGCTATCTACAGTTTGAAAAATAACAAGATGTTACTTTTCCAGCAATCTTTTAAATTTCAAAATTGGGAAATTGTTTTTTAAAAAAATTTAGGAGTGTTTTTTATGACCATCGCATCAGAAAGGCTTTAATAGTATGATCAAGCATTACCATACATGAAAATGATATCTTTGGAAAAGTTTTAAGTTATTTTAGCTTATCAATCTTTCAAGATTTTCCTATAATGCTTCTCTTTACCAGTTGTCAACACTCTGATCTCTTAAATTGTTTGTCAGAAAGCTCAACATAGCATAGAAACATAAACATTAATTTGCATGACAAGCCTAGATTTTTATTATCCATTTGTCTACATGAACTGATTATACAAGCCAACTGATAACCCATTCTTGCATGATCTTTTTTTTTTATGGTTAAATGATGCTTCTATACTTTGCTAGTAAATTCTGATAAGTGTTCTCTGATTTTTGTGACAGCTTTTAACTTATTGTATACAAGTTGCCCACTAAATTTCTAGAGATATGCTTATTTTTAAATTTAGAAAAATATGCTAATGAAAATATTTATTTTAGTAAAAGAATTTTTTTTCAGTCCTAAACTGCCATATATAAATATAGAAAAATTGTCATATATAAATATTTGACATAAAAAAATTTCTAATCACACATAATGTTGGCCACTTTTTTTGGACAGAAGTTGCATCATCAATTTAATAAAGAAGGTACAAGAAAATGAACATCTAAGATTTTTATTAGAATTTCAAGCATGACAATGAATTTCTTTGTTTGCATTTGTGTACTTTCTAAGATAAATGACATATATGAGTAATAAGAACCATTAGGATATGTTGACGATTTATGTTGCATTAATCGTAATTCCTGCTTAGTTGCAGATGAATATATATATCACTTCATGAATTCTTAGCATCTTTTTGGGAAGAGTGTTTACAAACTAAATGATCTTTATTCTCTTGGACAAGAAAGAGGAGGATAAGATATCATACATGTGATGCAGAAATTTACATTTTGCCTTATTTTTCAAGTATGTTAGCTTATGAACACTCAGTTCAAAATTCAATGTTCCAAAACCAACAGTATGAAGAATATATTGCAAGAAGTGATGTCCATATGGTTTACAAATGCACTCATGTCCATAAATTAAGGATAATTCAGAGTCAGGCGGAAATCGAACTCTAAAATACATATATCACAAGTAAAATGACAACACAAAAATCATATGCAGATTGCAGGAAGCCACCAGATGACACCGATAGTACGTCACAATGACGAGAGTATTGTGACATATTGAAGGAATACAGGCAAAGAAGTAAAATTGTTCGCAAACGTTTTATAAGCCTTTCAGTGCAATATATCACACAAAGGATGCATTTGGATGATTTTTTACATGGTAGAATTATCGGCCATCTGGATTGTGGGTGTACCCAGCTGAAAGTGTCCGAGGAACTTGGATTCATCCAGGCTTTGGCAACAATTCCAAAATGATGGCAATGTGAGTAGACGATTACAGCACAGGTTGGTCGCGAGTTACAATGCCGAATGAAGACCGGTATTGGGCAATTACTGCCAAAAGAAACAGGTCAGACCTGTCTTGTCAGCTCTCTTCAACCACTGGTATGACAGTTTCAAGGCAGACCGTGTACAGACGCTTAGGGCAAATTGGTCTATATGCTCATAGGCCTAACTGCAACTCATTGTCATCTGCTGTTAGCCTGAAGTAGAGAGCACACATTGTGGACACCGCCACAGTGGGCTTGTGTGAAGTTTTCCGACGAGTCCAGGTTTAGCTTGCAGTCTGATTCTTGCTGGACTTTCATATGGAAAACGCTAGGTACCCATTACCACCAAGAGAACATCATTGAACGACACCGTTACGGCGGTGCAGGATTGTTTGTTTGGAGAGGAATTATTCTGGGTTCCAGAACCGACCTGCATGTTCAAATTGGAACCATGACAGGCAAAATCTAAATTGACGTCATTCTGGAACAACACATACGTTTGTTTTGGGGCACCATGGGCACAGAATTTGTGTTTATGGATGACAACGCCTATCCTCACCGTGCAAACATCGTAAACGAATGCCTTTGATCAGAGGATATCACCCCATATGGACTGGCCAGCATTCTCATTGGACTTAAATCCAGTGGAACATACTTGGCTGACAAGTTGCAGCCCATCAACCACCTCCTACATGTCTACCGGAACTTCATTGCTTGATGAGTAGTGTAATATTTCCCAAGATCAAATCGATAATTTGATATTCAGCATGCCTAGGCGTTGTAGGGACTGTATTACATTGTCTGGGAGACATACTATGTATTAACCATGATATCCCAACCATGTAATATTGGTTTTTGTAAATAGTTTTTTTTATTTATTTGCTCCAGTGAGCAAAAAAAATCGCAATTTTTATTAATGATAACATATAGCATCTTTTTCTCTTTACCTTTTGTTTAATAAATAGACTACAAATAAATCACATTTGTTTTGCTTCTGGCTCTTTCTTTTTCTGAACATGACATGAGTGTATATGATTGACGTCTAGAATTTTACACTTAAGTTCTATCTTTGGTAAAAACAAATTCTTCTTTTCTAAGAATGTAATTTGGACAGACATTAGTTGCTACAATCGAAATAGAAAGAATAACCTTCAAAATGATCACTATTGGAACAGTAATTTCATACAAGGAGTCAGTGACAATTTTATAGGAGTTCATTGTCAGTGACAAAACTAGAAATACTATATATTTCTAGTTTTAGAAACTCTTTGCTTGGTCCCTTATATACAATAGTATGCTTTATAATGATCACTTTTTTTCTTTCTTTCCAATTAATTTTTATTGGATTTGTCAGTACACTTTGCTGATGAATGTAAAAAAATCTGTCGCAAATGATATGCACAAATATTGTTAAAAGAATGCACTTTTGTATAGATGTTAAAGGCAACAAATTTTTAAATGCCTAATGTAATGTATTATTTGAACATTTTTCAAAATTTTAATGAAAATAATGCATTTTCTGATTTTCCTCTTTTAATAATCTTTTATCATATGTATATTATGCCTAGAAATGACTATAAAAGTCTCATTCTGACATAGAGCATAAAAAATGTTGCATTAAATACATTAAATAAATGTTAAAAATATCTTTTAATATCTCAGAAAATTTTACATTTGGAAGCATAAAACGTAGCATGTGTGAAGATGATAGTAAAAATATTAACATTTTTTTGCTCTGCTAGCCATACAAAAATTTAATTTTTTTAAACTTCTTACTATCCCTCTATACTGCATTCTATTTTCATACATTTGGATACTTAGTTTAATGAAATTTTGCAACTGGAAATGTACCTTAATTGCAGTAATTAAAGAAATGTTTGTCCCACTTTTTTGAAAAATTCTGTAAATATCCCCTGCAAATCTCATATTTATATATTTAAAAAAAAAAAAATCTGTTTTCTTTAATTGATCTCTTATAACAAAAAATTATAATTATAAAGGTTTTTATATATATTGAAATAAAATTGTTAAATGTTATAGTTATTTAATTTGTTTCTTAAAGGCTTTTGCTATGAAAATAAACAAAATCATATCTAATATAATTGCTGTATATATGAAATTTTGAAACTTATATTTCTTTTTTTAATTAAATAGGTGGAGCAGCAGGGGCAGCATCTCGAATTACAGGCACATTGGGTAAAGGTATTGCTGCTTTAACAATGGATAAAGATTATCAGAAGAAGCGACGACAAAACATCAGTCGAAGGCCACAAGATTTTGCTCACGGTATTGCTGAAAGTGGAAAAGGTTTATTTATGGTGTGTGTTTAATTTTTTTCTAGATTTACATTAGTACATATCGAATCTTACTGGTCCCCCCCCCCTTTTCTTTTTACTATATACAGTTGAAAAATAAAAAGATTTGTAATTTTTATTTTTGTTCAATTTTTCTATTTTTAATTTCTTTTTATTTTCTCCGTGCATTATATGAATATGAATGGTTTTCCCTTTTTAAGTCTTCCAAAGAGACTTCCTTTCCTCATTAGAAGAAAAACCGTCTTGCCATTGCTTTTTTTGCGAGTATAAATGATTATGGCCTAAGGCATTTCTCTCAAGAAAATTAAAATTAATTACTGGTAGGCAAATTAATAATATATAAAATTTAAGATATATGTTCTTGTAATTTAAGCTGATTTGAAAGTTTCTTATATACTACTACCTCATTAAGTCAAATTATTCATATTTCAGATATTTAAAAAAAATTATATATATGCTTTATGTTTTTTGTTCATTTGTTTGCTTGTCACCATAATGCAGATAATTTTAACTTTTCAACTATATTTTTTTAACTACTTATAAAAGAAATTTTCATGTATAATGAAAAATAGCTTTAAAAATTGTGTTTATGATTTTCTTCAAAGAAAGAGTATTATTTATTTAACCCTTTAAATTTTCTTGCTACATTTTATTTCTAAAAATTCTAGTTCCAAAATTAGTAATCTTATGTTACCTTCCCTTAATTTGCCAAAACAATTTAATTTTTTGCTAAAAATATTTCTTTAAAAAATACTGAAATTACTCTTTCCCATTGTTATTTCATATTATGTCATTTTTTTAAATACTTTGCTGAAGAATGCTTTTGCTTTATAGGGTGTGTTTGATGGTGTTACTGGAATTGTTACCAAACCTATTGAAGGAGCTCGAGAGGGTGGAGTTGGTGGTTTCTTTAAAGGTGTTGGCAAAGGTTTGATTGGATTTGTAGTACGGCCTACTGCAGGTGTTGTGGATTTTGCCAGTGGTTCATTAGATGCTGTTAAAAGGTATGAATTGTGTTTAAAAATAAATAAATTGTAGCTAGTTGATTTGAATATTTTAACCGTTTTCTAATATGTTTTATTTTTATGGATTACTTTGTACAAGAATGTCAGGTCTGAAATAAATGAATTATTTATCATGTAATATGTTGTCTTGAATTATTTTATCTAAAATTTGGCTGCATTGAAAATTTTGTTTCCTTTCTCTTTGCAATATTTGGGAGTTGTTTCAAATATATGCAGCTGAATATTACTGTTTCTTGCTTATGTAGAATATATGTTAACATATATGCATTTTTTGATAGTTAAAATGAACTTTTTATTTTTATATTGAAATATTTTATCTTATTATACACTTTAGATGCAGAAAATTATTTAACATTAAATAAGATTTAAAGAAAGAATAGTTAAATTGGAATTTTAAAAAATGTTAACTTATAAATAGATTGTGTTTTTCTAATTTGAGATAAAATAATATTGATATTATGATGTGAGATATGTTACGAAATTTATCTGCAGTTGATATTCTTGACTTAAAGTAATATATATTGTATGCTAATATATATTTAATAGGAAAATTTAAAATTGCATTCTATATTAAAAAGATTTTTTTTTAAATTTTATGTTAGGGCTACTCAAGTTTCAGATGAAGTTAAACGTCTTCGTGTACCTCGTTTCATAAAACCTGATGGCATTATTCGCGCATATGTAAGAAGGGAAGCTGAAGGAAATAAGCTTTTGCAGGTTTGTAAAATTATATTAATTAAAAAATTTTGTGTTTATCTTTAGCATTGTTATGATATTTTCTTGATATTCTCTAGTATTCAAAATGGCTAACAGTAGGAATTAAATTATTTTGTAATTTCTTTCAAATGCTCTTTATTTGTTCATTGAATTTTTAAACTATGTTAATAAATCTACAGATTTAATTTGTTTTCTAATTAAGCATTTTATTCCTTCATTGTACTAGATATAATTTTTTATAAAAGCAGTGACTTATTTCAAAGAATTAAATGAACCTTTGCTTAAGCAGGGCAGTAGTGTTTTTAATTTTCTGCTAGATTTAATTGGGATTGACACCTTAAATAAATAAATATTATTTCTTAAATATTTGGTTATGTTTTAGGTATTTATTTTAGGGTTTTAGATAAAATGATTAAAAAAATTTGTTTGAATTCTTACATGGGCACAAAGTTATTTTAATCTATATCTATATCTATACTTATAATAAAGCTCAATGTGTGTGTGTGTGTGTTGGCGCTCTACAGGCCAGACCGGTTGACATACAGCTACCAAATTTGGTACATGTATACCTTGGAGGTTGGGAATGTGCACCTGGGGTTTCTTTTTTCGAATTTTTAATTAGAATTTTAATTATTAATTAAAAACTAACTTTCCCGCCAAAAAAACTTCCATTTTCCCCACCGCCAACTTTTTCGCCAAAAAATTCTTTCATTATCCCCAGCGCCAAACGAGAAAGGCTTCAGTTTTTTTTTCTCCCAACAGTAATGAGGCTAGGGTTAAAATGTTTCGGCGGATTATTTCAATCGGTTCTGTTTATTTTCTTAATGTTTGATGCATTTAAAATGAAACATTGTTAATGAATCAATCTTTCAGATTCATTCTGAAGTACTTTTGAATTAAAATAAAACAGAATAAAGGAAATTAAAAATTTCTAATCCGCATAGCGTTACCCCAACTGGTGTAGAAAAAATCACGTATTTGCGTTACGTAACCGGCGAAGAAAATTCACGCATGCGCATTCTGTTCTGATTGTTGCCATGACAACGTTATCAATGGATGATTTAAATTATTTTTGGGTTAGTTGCATGCTTTTGTAAGTAAATTTTATTTATGTTAGTTATATATTTTTTTGTATATGCTTATAGTTTTAAGTACAACGTTTTTTAAGTAGTTTTTTTAAAACCTGTTTTCAACCGTTTATTTTAAACGATTCGTTTTATTTTCTTAGTGTTTGATGCATTTAAATTTAAACATTCTTAATAAATCGATCTGCTCATAATGAATCTAAGAAAATTTTGTTGACCAACTCTTGAGATATTATATAAATTTAAAAAGATATTCTTTAGTGCCCATAAAGTTTAAACGCTGAGTGACTCTATTTTCAGTAATCAGATTATAAAAAAATGCTTTGTTTCAGTAAAAAATATTATTATATTAATTGAAGATAAATTCTTTCCACTTTAATTTAAAGCATAAATTCTACGGGTGCTAACAGAAAATGAGAGAGATACATATTACGTTATGACTGAAGGCCTTTATAATATTATGAATGAATTATATGATAATCAAAATTTGAAGTTTTAAAATATTTTGATGAAGAAGCTATTAAAGTAGAAATTGCATAAAATATTTAATTATTAAAATTTTAACGAGCATTAAGATTGGCGAACCGGCTGGTCGCCAAAGGTGGCTAGTATCAAATAATTGTAAATTTATTATCAAATAATTTTTCAACCTTGCATCATTATCAAATAATTTTTCAGCTTTGCGTCGTTTTTATTCTATAATTGTAGTTTTATTATTATTTAGCCTTAAAATGGGAAAATTTTAATTATGATATATTGGTATCCATTACATGCATGTAATTTCATTTATAATGATTTGCATTTTATTCATAAATTAATTAATAGATTTTATCATACATATTTCTTTTATTTTTAAGAGGCAGTTAATGTATAATTTTTACAAATAATCATTGCGACATTCATTTGGAAAAGTTATATTCATTTTTTAATAGTTCTGTGAAAAAAAGCTTTTAAACAAAGCATAAGGTAGCAGAATTATTTTTGAAAAATAAAATTGTAAGGCTGAAGTGCTTAAATATGGGGGGGGGGGAATAAAAAGATTGAATAATGAAAGAAATAGAAAAGAAAGTGAAGAAATTGCAACTAATCTAAAATTGTATTAATCTTCTGAAATCTGTAAATTAAAATAATTTACTGAATATGTTAATATTCCTACTATGTGTTGTAATTTCTTTTCTATTTTTAGGAAGTAGAAAAAGGAAAATATTCAAACACAGATGTATACCTCGCACATGTGGCAGTTGGAGATGAAAAATTGTTTCTTTTGGTGACAAATAAGTAAGGCTAATATTATAAAGAAATTGATTCTTTAACAAAAACATGCATTGAATACTATGTATTTAAAACTGAAAATCGCTAATTAAATTGGTACTTATAATTTTTCAGAATTTTGTGCTGTTCATCTGAATTTGAACATCAATAGTTTTAAAAATAACAATTTATTAAATTTTAATCAGTATCAGAGTTTTAATAATGATTCAATTCAAAGAAATGTCTTAACTTCTACCCTCAGAATGCAATGAAAACAATAGAAAGTTCTGATGTTGTATTGTTACTTTTGGAAGTTTTTAGAAAATGGAACTGATTGTGTGAACTACTACTGATTGTGTAAATTATTTTTTTACACTCACAGGGTGCAAAACAACTAATTCAATAAAAGAAATTTTACTATGGAATAGATCCTTTATTTATAGCAATTATTATTTGAATATTAAATTTAACTATAGATTTTTACTGAATAAATTGTGTTCTATTTAATATTGGCATGGGCAGAATTCTTTGAGCTTTGAAATTAATGTACCTTTCTGAAAAAGATGCTATTGATGTTAAAGGCAAAATAACAGTGTGTAAAAACTTGTCTAAAATTTATAATTTGTGTGTTTTACATTTTGCTTGTATTCTAATCGCATACTATGTGTTTGCAGATATTGATTCTTTTAAATTTATAATTTAAAAGAAATCATATAAAGAATTTATAAGAGAATTTTTATTTTGTTTTGTTTGAATATAATTTTTTGTTTTATATGAAATATTTATTGTTATGATATGATATACTCTTTTGCTTACTTTAGCCGAGTTATGTATATTGAGAAGGGTGAAATATTTGGTCAGTGGAATACAGTATGGGAATATCGCTTTGAAGAGTTGAAAGAACCTCCTACAGCTACAGAAAAAGGATTAAGAATTATGCTGCAGGTATGTATTTAGTATTAATTTTTCTAATTGTTTTTAAATAATAAATTGTAAAATCCTCTGTTTGAAAGTAAGATTTTGAATTGCAGAAATAATTATAAATATTTGTCAGATTTTTTCAAAAATAAATAAAAACTTGCTTAGAAGGTTTCAACCATTTTATTTGTTTTAATTAGGAAAGTATAATGGAATTTATATTAAACTATGATATCAAATTAGTGATTACTTTCAAAATTAGCTTCCTTGTTAATTAAGAAAATACTGAATTGAAATTTTTTAAATAAAACTTGAGGGATTGCTTGATCATCATTAAAGTCAATGGCTGAATTTAATGAAGTATACTACTTTCTTATGTTAAATATGTTACATAACAAAAATAAGAAGTAATCGATCTTTGTTTTTATCTTGGATTATTCTTGTTTTTTTTTTTTTTTTTTTCTTTATAGTAATTAATTATATATAACATTTCTTTTAGACTCCCCACCGCAAAGGTATGTTTAGTAAATCTGTAGCAGGGAAACTTGTCCATATAACAGATATAGAGGTTTGCAAGGTATGGTAAATTTTAATAGTGGTTAGAATTTGAAATTTTTAATTTGTGTGTGTTAGATACATCCTCTGATTTGAATGAATAAACATGATCTGATCAATGAAAATAAAATAATAACCTTATTTCTGTAATGTTCAGTTAGTTACTGTGCATATGGAATACAAAATTATCTGGACAGTCTGTGACAAAAATTTGCATCTACATAGCATAAGCCTACTATATAATAAAATGAGAGAGAAAATAATAATATCCCAGAAGCTGTCTTGTAAATGTTCATTGATGAGGGAAGTTATAATTACATACTTAAAAAATAAGTTTGTCATATATTAAAGAAAGCAACATACTTTTTAGAATGTATTGATTGTATGATATTAGCTATTACAGCAGTATGCAAAACTGGAAGTAAAATCACCTATTCAAAGCACAACAATGGATGAAAAATAGTTAGGAGAAACAGTTGCTGAAACACATATAGTTTGAAATCTGAAAATAAAAGTAATTTTGTTTAAAAGTAGCATTCTAAATGAAAGGGCATATGTGGGATCGATTTCCACCTTTGATTATCACAAAGAAATTCCATGCTGCAAGCAGTTATGACTGAGTGACAATTCATGAATGTTAATAACTTCTCATAGTTTTGTAGACCATCATCAGTGATCTACAGAATAGAACTTCAGAATTCATCCTAATTCAAATTGGCATATAATCTGGCGAATGGTCTCTTTGTCAACTGTTAATCGTGGAGATGGTTTCCTATTGATATAGATTTTAATTATCTTGCATTGATAAATAATAATTTATTATTTTGCAATGATAAATCAATCACCCATACTTTGCTAAGACTTTATTCATTGTAAAGATACTTTTTTTTAAAAAAAATATTAGTTCTCTTATTCACATTGCATGCTTTGGTGAAATAGATAATCTCCTCTAACTGTCTCAATTTCTTGACTTGAAGGTAATTGAGCACTGTTAGTGTATCTAGATAAAAAGTTTTAGGATTGAATTTTGCTTTCAGCAATACTTGCAAAGTTATCGATTATGAAGCAGTAAGAATAAATTCCCTTAATAAATTCAATTCTCTCAATACATCCATCCCATGCTACATAAATGTTTCATAAGATAAGTAGCTGACTAATCCTCTTTTAATAATGATTTTCTCTCATTTGTTAGTTTTTATTTTATATTATTCTATTTTATATTTTTTGTTTACATGAATACATTTTTGTAGTGTAAATTATAATATTTTTAAATGCTTAGATAGTAAATTAAAAAGCTAAATTATCTGTAGAGCTTGATGTATTATGTTTTTTATTTTCTTTAGTATTAAAATAATATGGAAGTAAAATGTTTGTCAGCGAAAAAACCTTTGATCTTGTATCTTGCTTTCTTAATGTATTATTACAACTTGAATTGCATTTAACATAATGAAATATTTTCAGATCAATTTTATAATTTTCGTTTTATAAATTTCAGTGGGTTGCTGATAAAATAACGGATGCTATGAAGAAATAGAAGTAAGTTAATTTAATTTGTTCTTGATAAGTTATAAAAAATTTGTTCCCTTCTTATTTCAGGCAGTCTTTTCTAAAAAATATTGCAATCTTATAAAATATTTGAATTTTATTTTGTATTAACAAGAAGCATCATTATTATCTTTTTTTTCTTCTTTTTTTTTAATTCTAAGATTTTTTTCTTTTTTTAATTTGTGTCAAAAATTCTTTATAAAGTGGGTTATTGCTGTTGAATTTTTTCTCTTAACTATCAGAATATGACATTAAATACACTATACATTCATAAGAGGGTGTGTGTGTGTGTGAGAGAGAGAGCTATCTTATTTTTTTTCTCAGGCTGCCATATGTGATCATATAATTTACAATACTAAAATTTACTACTTTCTATTTTTGTATATGTTGATTCAAACTATTCTTTCTAGGTATCAAAAGCACCAACCATATAAAGTTTTGCTTGATAACAGAAAATTAAAGAATGGAGGAGCTGTTTATGAAGTGGAGAAAGGGTTTGTGTGTTATCTCCAAGGAAATGAGTTACTTTTGATGAAGTTCCTGCCATCTTGTTCATAATTGCTTACAACTTCAAATTTGAGCTTCTGTTAGGACAAGCTAATAATGAATCATTTTATATTCTTTAAAATTTAAACCAGTGTTTGCTCTGATCAACATGTTTCTTTCAAACATACTTTTACTTTTGCAGTTTGACTTCATGGACAAATTACTGTTTTCATTTATATCTAGTAAAACATTTTAAAAATGTTTTATTTCATTTTCATTTATTAAATAATTTTCTTTACTAATTTAAGATTTTGTTTATATGTATCTGTCAATTTAATATGGCATTTTTGGTGCATTCATTTAAAGTTGCTCTAAATCTAGTCCTTTTTAAATCAGTATTTCAATATTCTTGTGTTTTATTTTTTAAAAAGTGTGATATATTGAGTACTTAAAGTATTTGTTTCAATTGATGTTAATTTTGTGTATTTCAGTCGAGTGATATAACTATGTTAAATGTAAATATAAAATGTTCTTCTCTTATCTGTGTATTTGCGAGAAAAAAAATATAATATTGGATTGAATGTGCCATAATGTCATTTATTTCCATGTTGGTGTGTTTTCATGTTCTTTCAATTTGTCTCATTTTTTTTCCCCTGTTTGTTTTATAATGGTGTTGTGGTGATTTTACTGTTTTATGGCTTGCATATGTCTGCACAAATATTTTAGCTGGATGTTTGTATGGACTCGGGGTGTGCTACTATATTTTATAATCGTGCATAGGAATTTTTGGAAACTGCCTTTGATGCTGTAGTAATGCAGAGATTATAATCATCTTGTTTTTTACAAAAGACTTTTTAAATATTGCCATTCCTTGTTTCTGCTTAAATAAAAAAGTTTCTGATTTGTTAATTATTATATAAATGCATTTTGATATACTTAATTTGAAGAAATGGTATATCTTCAGTGCAACTGTTTATACTAATACTTAAAAGCCTCAGAAATAGATTTTTGTTCATTTGTTATTCTGTGATAAAATTTTTCATATGTTATCAGTTGCTTTATATACTGATTTTTTTATGACTTTGTATCATATTTAATCTGTTATAATTCAATTGTATATATTATGTTTTTGTTACACATGATTGCATGTTATACGTATAAATTTTTATTTATGAAAGTTAACTTTTTATCTAAGGATCCTTCTAATCTATTTCCAGATATTAATTTCCAAAAAGTGAAATTTAAGGAATATAGGGAATGTAAAAATGGGTTATATTTTAATCCAGTACTGCTTCCTTTCTCCTTAAATTATTTATTTACAAATTTATACACCTTTCTCACATGAAAATAAAAAAGAATGAACCATAAATTGATTCATCACATGTTGAACTATAGTAGATATTTATAATTGTATTGTTAAAATTGTATTATTTTGGTATAAAGGGTCCAATTTTATATTTTTGCTATAGTCTACTAGATAACATGCAGTTGCTCAGAAATATGAAAATTGTATCTTTTTGTGTAAAACTCATTCATGTTATCCATCATGGATAAATGAACTGCACTTGATAATTCATAGTATTTTTATACTCTGCCTCAGCGGTAAAATTCTTTCCTCAAATTAGATGATTTTAGAATGTCGCAAAGATCTTATTCATTTAATAAAATAATTATGGTACAAAGGTGTCATTAAAATAAGTGTTCAAATACTGTGTGATAGATGTTTGTTTCATCCTAATGAAGCAATATGGTTGAAAAAACTATTGTAGATGCTTTTGTCTTTGTTTGTAACAGTGGATTGTAATATTTTCTTGCAAGAGATTTATTTTTTGCTTTCAGTA
This sequence comes from Argiope bruennichi, assembly GCF_947563725.1. Lineage (NCBI taxonomy): Eukaryota > Metazoa > Arthropoda > Arachnida > Araneae > Araneidae > Argiope > Argiope bruennichi. The sequence continues at coordinate 27,387,485 of NC_079151.1, read as the reverse complement.
GTTGAAGATGTGATGAGCTTTTGAAATAAAATAAATTAAGTTTTTCTCCTTGTCCTTTTTTCTTTCTGTCTGGACATATATTGATTTTTATGAAAAAGTTGTTTCTTAAATGTGGCATAGGATTTTTTGTCTTGAGATTATCGTTTGAAGTATGATTTTATGTCAAATTTCATTTTAAGCTAATGATGTGATTTAAATTGCAGCTAATATTATATATTTTCATTCTTGCAGAATTAATCCTTTCTAAAGTAATGAAAAAATATAATTCCCATAAAAAAATATTCTTTCTACTTTTACACTGTCTACTTTTTTACAGTTATTAATTTTTATAACCTTTTATTAATAACCTAACATCAATAAAAATGCTGAAGTCTTTAACCACATATTTGTGGTTATATTATTCATTAGAGTTAGACATTAATGAGAAACAAAGTATGGCATTAATAGCTTCATTTTTCTTGAAATTACTCTCTTTATTTAAATCATTAACTTCTAATCTAAAGTATATTTTAGTTGTTCTTTAGTTATTTTATGAGATCTCAATATTTTACTTTCTCCAATGAACATTCATATTGCCTGAAGATCATATAGTTTGAATTCATTGCAGTAGAATTGTTAGGAATAACAAAACCTATACAACAAATTAGACTGTTTAATTATAGTTTATCCACTTTAACACATTGTGGCCAAGGTCAAACAGGTAAAATTTTCTAGATGTTCCTGACATGATTTTTTTTAATTTGTAATCCATATTTATTTGGCATCATATATATTGTGTAGTATATTGGTTAAATTATATCAATTTTTAAGTTATTTAGGTTATTTTATCAATTTTTAGGTTCTTGCATGTGCACTATGTGACATTCAATATAATAAAGCCACTCCAAAATAAAATAGATTCAAGTAGGAATCCAGTTAATGGAAATGGCTTAAAGAGATAAGTTTGTTGAGATAGAAAAACTGATTAACCGAGTTAATTAACTATGTTAATGCGATTTCGGAAATAATAACATATTAATTAACTACTACTATTGAGATAAATACTAACATATTAATCAACTGCTATTTCGAAATTTTCACATTACAGAAATTGAGATGTTTTTAATAATCCGATTCATCAGGCCTTTTAAGGTGTATGAAATTTCGTTTCGAAATTCGCTGTAGTTTTTGAGATATACTTAATTTTGTTTACTGAAAACTCCTTCTAAAAAAAGAGCCAATCAAACAGGGACCGTATATTAACAAGGAACTTTTATCTCAGCTTGTTAATAGCAAAATAACTTTTTTTTTCTGGATTTTATTCATAAAAATTCCGGAAGAATAAATATTGATTCAAATTTATTCTTAATATGAGTAAAAGTTTTCGATAGATATGTCAATGTTTGTTTTTTTATTTAAATATTGAAGTATTACTATTATTTTTACAATCAATTCATCATTCAGCCTTTTTAGTTGATCCCACCATAAGAAATTGATTGCCATCTTAATTTTTATGATGAATGAAATAAATTGTTTAATTCATTTTTTTTAAATTGCTGATGGCTGAGATGTGAATATGATAAAAACATTTTATGCCAATGAAATAATCTATGTTTATTAAAAGGAAGGAATTTTATTTTCAAGTGGAAACGGTTTTTAATCCAATATAAGATTTATTAAGTTTCAAAGCAGCATTTTATTATAATAAAAATATTACACGTCTGATTTTCACATAGTGCTAAATGCTTTAATTGTTCCATGATTTAAGCAAATGTTAAATATTTAAAAGATTTATCTGATAACACTATAACCATTGTGAAAGTTAATTAGCAGATGAAATTCCACTTATCTAATTATGCAACTGCCTGAAGGTAATGGTGATGAAACAATATTTGAAATGAATATTTTTTTACTTGTCCATTTACTGATTAAACGAAACAAAAAGCTGTAATTTTCAAATAATTTTTTTTAGTGAATTTTCACATTTCAGGTAATTCTGAGTTTGAAGAAAAAACATATTTGAATGACATCCATCTATCCTCTGTGAGCACGCTTACTCAAAAATGAAACATAGAAAGATAAAAAATTTTATATGGTTTCTACATCAAAATCAATTTGAATGAAATTTTAAATGAAATCATCTAAAAGAAGTTATCTCACTACCTAAAACTGTGCAAACATAAATAATAATAATAAAATTTTGTATAAGCTCAATCGTCAGACTTTAAAATCCCAGTTCTATTAGATGTTCTTTATCGAATTTTTGATTTAATCATTCGAAGAGATAAGGTATACTGATTGAAAGCAATAAACGAAGAAGCATAACTGAAGTCTAGCTTATAGAAAAATTTAGTAGAATTTAAAATCGTGAGTTCGATGAAAATTCTTGATAATAATTCTTGACATATTGCTTTAAAGGTTTTTTTTTTTTTTTTTTTTTTTTTTTTTTTTTTTACATGTTGATATTTGGAGATTGGTATGTTATCTGTAAACTCCGTGGTTAAGCAAAAATCAGTCATTGAAATTTTATGAAAGAAAATTAGTACTATAAAGAACTATTGTAAAAATGACAGAGTGATGGATATTCTTGCTGTTATGTAACGACTGATGCAATCAAAACAAACAAATAAAAACGAACTGAACCAAACACTTTATCATGCTACAATTTTTCGAATGAGAAATTCGAAACCATGTTTTTTCAAAAAAGTAATTGCAAAGAGAGGAATATTTCAAAATTCTAAGGGAATCACCCAAAAAAACTAAAAATATTTATGAATGAGTGCTTACTATTAAGCCACTGAGTATATAAATAATAATTGCTAATTAATTTTCTTACTTTAGCTTTAATTAATTTACAAAATGGTGCTGAATTCTTTAGATCTTTGTTTCATTTAATTGCTAAGGATTAAGTATAGTATGTTTAAAGTATAGCATCTGATAAAATAAGGTAATCGCAAATTATCATTAACCACCAAAACAAATTTAAATTTAATCACTGGGTTCTCTTCACCCTGTCGCATTCTGTTGATTACCGCTAACTCCAGCAATTCCTCAGATTTATAAATAATAGATTTTCATTTGATACTGTCAACATGATAGATCAAAATATGCATATTTATTGAAAAATTAACCATGGATTATTCGAGATAAATTTATTCCTTTATCATCATATTCCCCATTTCTTAATGAAAACAGTCGGGATTATCATTTTTTCCCCTCAGCATTACACTTTTCCTTTTCTAGATGCCAGTTTTCTTTCACATAGATGTAAAACAGCATCAAATCTTTATTAATAACTAGCCGCCTTTGGCGACCAGCCGGTTCGCCAGTATTACCTCTCTCTACAATTTTCAATTAAATATTTTAAGTAACTGGTCTCTTAACAGATTCTCAAATAAAACATTTTTAATCTTCAAATTTTGATAGTCCTACCAAACTTATACTGTTGTTTAGATCGTTTCGTTCAATTTACTATATATATTTTCCTAATTTTTTGTCATTTCCGATAAAACTTCAACTTTAATTTAAAGTGGAAATGCTGAAATTGCAATTAATATAAAGATATTTTTTAATAAAACCAAGCGTTTTATTTTATTTATAATTATTGTTATTTATTTATTATTATTATTATTGAATATGAGTATTGCAAACAGAATCGCTCGGTATTTAAGTCTTATGTGAACTACAAAATATTTTTCATAATTTATGTAATATCTCAAACAATAATTGAACAAAAATTTCTCAGATTCAGCATAAAATTCAGTTTTTAGTTTTGCTTTTTTGTTCCGGCCTATAAATATATTTCAAAAATTATGAAATCTAAATTTAATGCAGTAAGGTATCATATTCTGAGAAATATTCTGGACACACCAAATTTTAAATAAATGAATGAATGTTTCTATTTTCCACGATCAAGTAAGACTTATTTATGAAGTTTTGAATGTTAAAAATTTAGAAAAACTCAACATTTTCATAATCTTAGGCCAATTAATCTTGAGAAACCTGCGCAATGATTGGCGTATTTTCTTTGAAACGATCGATGAAAAATCTAAAATTATCCTTTTTTTATTGAATAGTGATATATAAATTTTCATAAATCAGTCAGTTTAAGTGACTGATTTAGTTGATTGGAAAATAACTCTTTTTATTTAAAATATTAGTGTTTCAAGAACATTTTGTTATTCGTGATTTCCACAGCAGCAGCTTTATGTAAAATCAAAAATTCGTTATTTATTAGAGCATTTATGGAATCAAGTTACATAAAATATAATCATTTTCCATTTAGACCATTTTAGCAGATCTGTGTCTTACTAAAGGTTTACAAATTAGCTGTGTGGCCCTGATTTGAATGGATATCCTGTTCATATTAAACAAAACTTGCCTTAAAATAAAACTGATTTATTGGATTAATAATATAGAGAGTGTAAAAGATCATAAAATAATTTTTCTTGAATTTATTTTTAAAAAAATAATATTTCATATTTGTTTCATTTCCTACAGACACGTGCCGAAAATTATATTTTTGCAGATTTCATTTCCAAAAAGATTCATTTTTAGTTGAAGCTTTAATCAATGTGATGGCAACACTTTGAAAAAAGCTAATTTTTCCCCATGAATGCGAAACGTGCTCGTGCAGCTTAAATTTTATTTTTATTTTGTACAAAAAAAATTGTTGAAAAATATAGTTAAAATATTTATTTAAAAATTCATTAAAAATAGAAATTTAATTTTAAGGTTAAAACATTGGTATCATTTAAAAGATAAATTTTTTATCTTTAACTTCATGCAAAGATCTTTTTTGTGCGGTAATATTTTCGGAAGTTATAGCAGAAGCACGCCAAAATTTCGCTTATTTTTTAAATAAATAAAATTCTAATTAAAAATTCGAAAAAATAACCCCCAGGTGCACATTCCGGGCCTCCAAGGTATACACGTGTCAAATTTGGTAGCTGTAGGTTGAATGGTCTGGCCTGTAGAGCGCCAACACACACACACACACATACACACACACATTGAGCTTTATTATAAGTACAGATTACTTTCATTCGTGGAAGATAATATATGTGTAGATCATACGGCAATTCTTTAAAATTATAGGGGTTTTTTTATCACACAATACGAGATTAAAAAAATAAATATTATTGGAATGACGGGACGCTACCATGTGCTTAGATATATCACTTCCTATCGTATAATAAATTAGCCCAAATACATAAAAATATAGGCTTTTATTACATTGAAAACTTGTTTTTAGTTACCACTTCATGAAAATTGTTAAGAATTATTGAGAACATCTTTTTGTTTCTCAAGATAAAGTCCCTAAACGAAAATTTAATCTTACTCGCAGCTATTATATCTTTCAGACCCCTCCTCCCCCAAAAAGTACATATCTTTACTACTCACGTTAGGGAAAGGGAAATATACAGAAAATGTGGATAACGTAGAGAACGGAAAATTTTAATGAGGAAAGTCTTGATTTCTCCCGTTTGCGGTAAAGTGTTGCTTATCTTTCTCATTAGTGTCTTTCAGAAAGGACATGCATTTTTAGCTCCCCAAGGCTCCAACGGTGTGCACTGTGGTCACCGTTCCTATTTATTCCTTGTTCTCAATTACCTTTTCTGTTTTACAGAATTCATTTCCCTTGAAACAATATGAAACTGAATATGGAGTCTGCTTAACCACATGTGGAAATAATGCATTCATTTTTAAAACATGAAATGCATTTTTGAGAGAGTGAAAGATTTAGCGCACTACAGGACAGACTGGTTGCTCTAGAAGTAGAACTTTCGAATTTGGCACAGACATATTTCAGAGGGTGGAAATATGCATTTTGGAGCGATTTTTTTTTTTTTTTGGTGTTTTTAATTAATTAAGATTTAAGCGTTATTTCTGCATTTCCTAGCGAGAACTCTAGAAAGTATTATTACACAAAACTGAATTTTACATTATTAAAAAATTTTAAGAAATTGCCTTTTTAATGATACCAATTTAATTTAACCATTTTTTTTTTATATTTTTCCACTTTAAAAAGGGTTTTTACATTATTTTCAACTAAAAATTTCTTTGTTGCTCTGAAATTCAAACTGATTTAACTTTTCCAACAAATATTAATTCGTGGATGTTTTCTTCCAATGTCGCAAGCTAAGGAGGAAAGATTCTTTTATTATCTTCATAGTCCATATGCTGAATGATTGAATGAAGTTTCAATTCCACTAAAGACAACCTACAATTAGACGATGGATTGCCGAACAGTTGCGCTCTCAAGTACAAGTCTGTTGAAATAATAGGATTTGGTGTTGAAATTTAGATTCTTTGTAATTCTTGCCAAAAAAATTCTTTAAAATTGTATAATGGGATATGCATTTATCAAAACATCTCCGTCCACAAATCCTTTTGATCGCGATATTAACTCAAAGACAGCCGACGAAAAAAATTTTCTTTTCAAAAATACCTATGGTGTCTTTTGGCGTCTTTAGTTCACCATACGATTAACTTTCGCAATCACATTAAACAAGGTTTTTGATTAGTCCTTGGAAGTTAAGTCTCTACTTGCAACAACAGTGTTTTTCACACTGACAAATAAAATTTGGTTGATGCCAAGAAAATTATGTGAATAGAAATATCGAAACAAAAACGCCGTGGACAATTCATCTGGAGTTTTATTGGTTTCATTTTTTTTAATTCTAAACATGTGACAATTTCATGTATTTAATATTTTATAAAAAATTGCAACAAAAACATTGGGCAGGAAAGTATTTTCATCCTGAACAATGCAGGATGTATCACCTAGCAGACAATAATTCTGTAGTTAGAAAGTGTAAACAGATTTAAATTTCTGTGACAGTAAAAACAAAGGCGGTGTTAGAAGGGGGCAAGGGAGATTGCCCCATGTCGGCAACCGTCAACGAGAGATTGAGAGTTTCGTCGGCAAAAATCTTCACCACTTCATTATGCTGTTCATTCTGCACATTCTCGAATATAATAATTTAAAAACTACCTTAAAGTTAATATGAAGTAAACAGTCGAAATATTCAAGTAACGAATAACGCAGTTTGATTATTTTTGGCAAAATAATCGCTAGGGTGGCAAGTCAATAAGATGCCGCATTTTGTGAAGAATTTTTCAATAAGCTTATTCCTTATATTTCAATAAACTTATAATCTGCATTACTTTCGGCAGTATATCCGACAAGGTGAAAAAAAAAAATATCGCATTCTACCGACAATTTCTAGACGGCCAAGTATGAATTAAATGCGATGGAAGCCGCGCAGATTTTTAGGCATCTGATTTAAATATCGTTCATTCAGTTTATAATTTTTACTATTTTTTTCATTATAACCGATAAGGTGACAGGTGAATGAAATACCGCAATTTGCCAAAAATTTTTTATCAGTCGACTGAGAACTCAATGGAATGAATGCTGACGATGTTAAGTCCAGAGATTTTTAGACATCTGATTTAAATGTCGTTCATTCAGCTTCTAATTTGCGCTACATTTCAATAATCAATAAGCTGACAAATGAATAAGATGTCGCATTTTTGCCGACGGTCTTTCGGATGAGTTGTTATCATTAGTTAGGAGAAAAATTGTTTTCTTCGAGTATTTCGATTACCTGCAAGTGGAATTAGGGAAATATACACTTTTATATTAATACAAATACTTTAGTAAAGGGAAGTTGCCTTCGTTTAAGCTATTGACTTAGTTTTAAATATTGTTAAATCACTACCTTAAGACCAATGAAAACATTAAGAAAGACATTTTAAAATAAAAGAGGTGTTTGCTAGAGTAGTATAAAGGGCAAAAAATGCCAAAATTTTTGTTAATTTCTAATTAATTGAACAGTTAATTAATTTTCGCCTTTTGAAAATTTGGAAGAATTCGGACTAGTTGCTTAGAAGTGGATGCGGAACATGTGTGATTACATACATGCATACATAGCCACAACGATTTATACTTGAGTTAAGATGAATAGAAAGGAAGACAGCCAAGACAGTGAAGAGTATACCTATCTGGCTTTTTATAAGCACTTAATTATTTTCAGGGAAACGGATGACGTTACATCCGACAGGAATGAAAATTGCCATATGAGAAAAAAGAGGAAATTTTACAGTATGTCAAGAACAATATCGATTATCCCCTTCAAAACATAAGTTCGTTATAATTTAAATTCAACACTACTTACCGTCAGTTTCAGTAACAAAAATATTTTGCACATTATTCTTATTTTCGAAAATAGCTTCAGAATTCGTTATAAAAATTATTATTAGATTTTTGATAAGCATTAAGTTAATTTTCATAGATATATTTTGTTCGAGAAATTATTAATTTAAAAAGACATTAAATTTAAATATAAAACCAATTTTCTCAAATACATGTTATTTTATTCCTTCATAAATGATTTGATTTATTTTTGATAAATCCTTTGATTGAAAGCAGCAAAATAAAGCTCAGATTAAAGAATCAATTATCTATTTATATAACACAGGTGAATACTCTTCAAATTATATCTGTTTATTATTGAATTCAGAAGAATTTGGTGCCGTAAGAAAAAATACGATATAATTAAATTAAAGTAAATATTTTATATTGAATATAATCTCTTGATATTTATTTAATCGTTTTTGTTATCAATTTTCTAAAATCTAATATATCAAAGCTTTCAATATAAAATTCAACAGAATTATTTTTAATTCGAAATTTTAAAATTACTATTTTCTATTAATTCAAAAAATGTGAATATCATTAAAACGCTTCGATATACTTTTTTGGTTTATCGGCAATATAAAATTTTCTCTGCGGTCATCCTTCAGACAAGAATTAAAAACTATTTTATTGTTATGATTCAACAGTGCATACCTATGTTTAAACAGTGATTGTTAAAATTCAATATTTGTTGTTAACAATACTTGAAATTATTATTGATGATATAACAATGCAATTATAATCTAACAATACACTATTATTTGCTTGTTCGCATTCAAGTGTGGTGAGCTTGAATTTGTTTGCGATTTCATCAAGTGAATTTAAGTCATTGAAACTGCGGAGATTGTTATTATTCCTTGTGCTTTTATCCATTTTTTGCCGAATCTGTTTTAAATATTCTGCCTAGAATTTTTCAATTGCCTTCACTTCATTCAATACGCAATTTACCTCATCATCATGGGAAACTCGAGCATAAAAAACAGGAAAAAGACTGACGTTTCTGTGCAGACAGATTATCAACAGAATCAAGCAACCAAACATGCTTCAACTTTGACTGATATTTACGGCTCTGGCGAAACTGGAGTATATGTGTTTGATGTTAATTCTGCACAGTTGGATTTTGAAGATATAAAGACTAAATGTATTCGACCTGGTAATAATCCTTCCTTGGACAATTTTGTTGCGTCCCCAATTGAATTAAAAGGAAATAATCCATTCTTGGACAATTTTGATGATTTTGCAGATGTGAAAAAAGAAACAAATCCTTTCAAAACTGATATTTACTCGAATGAGAAAACATTGCTTTTATACCAGGAAGTCGATGAACCTCCAGAAATAGATCCATCCTGGTTTGAAGTAGACGAACCTGAGTTAATGGAAATATTTGGAAACTCCAAAAATATCTTCAGTGTTCTTGACAATCCTTCGGAAAACGATTTTGCTACAAATCCATTTTTGGCAAGAAATCCTTTCGAACTAACAAATAAAAACCCGTTCAAAGAATCAATCATCGCAAATGATAATCTCTTTTCTGGTATTTCAAATGAAGAGAAAAAAATGTCTGAACTTAACACTTGTTCATGTCCAAAGCAAGATAACCTTATATTAGTGGCATCACGTCCCAACCATTATTTGAAACGAAAGGTGAACAAAGTTACGTCTTGGTTGAAGTCAAGAAATATGGTTACCAATTCACCATGTTATTTGAAATTAAAGTAGTTATATTATTGTCGGACAATAGTGAACATTTACTTTTACAGGTGTTTTTATGCATATATACAATCTGACAATAATGAATATTGAAATAATTATAACAATTTTTAAAAAAATAGCAAAAGTTATTGAATTACTTATGAGCTAACTATTCAAGAACTGGGAGAAACATTTTACATCATCACTAGTCCTTCAATAGCTGAGAGGGAACACATAAATGATTCTCTGTCCTGTTCTACCAATATTCTAAAAACGCCATGTAAATCATCTTGGGAACAACTTTTTCGAGAAATATACGAACACTTAGTTTCTTCAAAGATTTCTGAATTTATATAGTATCTGACAAAGGCTGAAAAGAAAGAACTTATGGATTTAAAAGCACAAGCTCAACAACCTGCTAAGAATCTCCTTGTCCTAATGGACACGAGTAATCATTGTATATATTGTACATATTGTATATATTATTTTTTGTGTGTGTGTGTTTGTTGTTTTATATTTCACCGGCGGACTCTTATTTATTATTAAAACTGTGACTTTTATATAATGGATATGTGCTATGTGTATTTAATATGCATGGCATGATAGCAGTAAATTGCAACTGTTATTACTTGATTTGAAAACTTTCCCGACTATGACTAATACCTCACTGAGGTTTACCCTGATTATGACTTCGGACATCAGCAAATTTCTGAGAATCAAGACTGCTATCACATTAGTGTCATCTTTATGGCTACAGACATTCTTTCGCTTTATTTCCTAGCGATTGCTGCAAACTTACCATTTCGCTTATGCCTTCTCGGTGACTCGTGATTTCTATCTTGTTTCCTCATCTCAGCGGTTCAAACCTTACCAATCATTCTGCTATTTCGATGGTTCCACAGTTTCCATCTCGCACAGTTTGAAAACGTACCATCTCGTTCTATCAAAAGGTGGTTCCAGATTTAGAATCTCGCTTTGTCATCTCGGTCTTGCAAGACTTTCCTAAACGCTCTGTCACCTCGGTGGTTCCTGATTCGTCATCTTAGTCTTTCATCTCGACGGCTCCAGGCATGTTCTGTCATCATGGCTCCTCTATTACCATCCCGACGACTCCAAAAAGAACTTGCTTCCTCATGATTTTATAGAATAAAGACTTTTTATGCAATAGTCAAAATTTCCAATAGCCCTGTCATGATCCTTCACACAAATAAAATTTTCGGCTTCAATTTTATGTCTCATTATTTATTGAAATGTTTATTGAATTAATTATATAATTTCTATTCTGTATTTTATAAAATATAATTGAATAAAGTTCCAGTTATTATATAATTAAAATATCTTGTATTGTATAAGTATCCACCCATAACTTGTACTGTATAAGAATATCTTATATTGTAAAAGTATATAAATATGAACATTTCATTCTCTTTCTCAGACCATTAAGTAATCAATATTTTAAAATGTTTCTTGGGAAATTGCAGCTACAGTTAAATTCGTACATTTGAAAGAAGCAAAGATGTTGCTTTATTAAAAATCAGCGGTTTAAAACAAAAATGTAAGAATTTTGATTGCTAACAGAAATGCTCTTAGCAAGTAGGAAATATAATGACAATCATGAAGCAGAGCTTTAATAAATTTTTATTGACACCCTATCTAATGATATTCATTTCGGCCTTATTTCCTTACTTGCCGTCTTTGACTATAAGTCGGTTCGCTAGTATAAATATTGGCTAAAATTTCCAACTAAATATTTTATGTAACTTGTTCTCTTAATAAATTTTTCTGCAAAAGGTTTTTAAGCTTCAGATTTTGATAGTTATATAATTCAGTCATACTATTATGTAGGCCTTAAACACTTCTGTTCATTGTACTACTTATATCTCTCTCATTTTCTGTCAGCGCCCATAAATTTCTACTTTAAATTAAAGTGGAAATGTTAAATTGCAATTAATATAAAAACATCTTTTACTGAAATCAACTAAAACTTTTTTTAATATGAAAATTGAAAGCAGAAATGTTCGGCATTGAAGGTGTATATGCACTACAGAATAATTTTCATATTTTATATAATATCTTAAAGAATTATTCAACAAAAGAATCTCTTATTCATCGTAAATTTTAGTTTTACTTTCAAAATATTTAAATGATATAAATAAAAATATTTTATTTTATTTCAGTCAATAAATGTACTTATGAAAAAATTATTAGTTTATCAGAAAAAGTTTACATTTTACACATTCCTTTGGTCCTAAGGAGTCATAGTCTGCAAAATACTTTTGACACTTCAACTTTTAAATAAATAAATAAACGTTTCTACCTTCTGCGATCAAATCTGCCCCATTTATGAAGTTTTTTTTATATATCAATTTTAGAACAATCTACCTTTTTATAATCATAGGCCAATCGCTGTCTAAAAACCTTGGCGTATCTTCTTTGAGACGGTCGCTGAAGTGGTCTAAAAACGCCAATTTTGATAGAAAAGTGATTTTCAAAATTAGTCAGTTTTAGTAATTGATTTAGTTGATTGGATTTCAACAATTTTTATTTAAAATATTTTTGTCTCAAGAATATTTGGTTAAATGTGATTCAAAGGACAGAGTACCTATGTAAAAATTTTAAATTTTTAAATCATCAGATCATTTATTGACTCAAGTTACATAAAATATAATTATTTAGTTCATTTAGACCATTTTGTTAGCAGATGTATGCCCAAAATTAGTTGATGGGCGCTGATTAGAGTATTATCATATATATATATTAAACTATGTTTCTTTAAATTAAACTATTTTACTCAATTGAAATACAGATATTGTCAAAAGTCATAGAAAGCTCGTGCAAATTAAATTTTATTTTATGGTAAATAAATTGTTGAAAAATATGGTTAAAATATTTATTTAAAAATTCGTTAAAAATAGAAATTAAAAATTGTAGGTAAAAACATTGGTATCATTAAAAAGATGATTTTTTTGGACTTCAATTTGATGTAAAAATCATTTTTGTGCTATAATATTTTCGGAACTTATAGCTGGAAAACGCTGAAATTTCGCTTAATTTTTAATTAATTAAAATTCTAATTAGAAATTCAAAAAAATTGCTCCGAGGTGCATATTTTCGGCCTCCAAGGTATATACATGACAAATTTCATAGCTGTAGGTCGAACGGTCTGGCCTATAGAGCGCTAACACACACACACATACACATTGAGCTTTATTGTAACTATAGAATATGCATATAATAAGGTGATAGAGTTGTTTTCCCTAATTCAAAATTCAATGAATAATAATTTCTAAGATTCATTTTTTGAGAGGAATATTAGCTTGCAATAGCTTCGAGGGAAAAAAAGTATTTAACCATAAGACCACGTGCCTAAAAATGAAGATAGGCGAGTTCATATTTAAGATCTAATTGTTTTTTAATACAATGCATTGCTTCTTTACTATCTCTTATACATAATACAGAAAAAGTATAGTGAAGGTCAAAAAATTCAAACTCAAGATTTTGATGAATCTCCACGTTTTAGATCTCCCTGTATTCAAAAAAACATTTTTTGGATAATGACAATAACAAAGATAACTCAAAAATGTTTTCAGCTAGACGGATGAAATTTGGTTTACGGTCTTTACATCAAATGTGTAGATTTCTGTCAAATTTTGAGCAAAATCTGCTCGGGGGAAGTACGTCTGTCCGGCTGCTCGAATGTAAGTTAACACGATAATTACAAAGCGAAGGGAGGAAGATCGTCAAAATTCGGTACACAAATTCAACATCTATAATATAAATTTCTATCAATTTTTAATCTAAATACAACTACGGATTGATTATAAATCGATTTATACTTTCAGAAACATATAAACTCGATAACTGAAAAACACAATGACTAAAATATTATAATAAATTAATTTATCGAATTTGCTATGTGATTTTGTGATTACATGTGCCGCTTTGTTTCAATCAGTTGAGAAAAAATGCCTGAAACAAAAATTCAATTTTTGGATACTATGAACGCATGCTAGGGATTAATCGCCAAATAACTCGCCAAGAATGCCACCATAGATTCATTAAAAATGCCAAATTCACACCAAAAGTTAATATTTCGTAACTATTGTACACGAAGACCATGCAAGGCGTTCTCTGGCATGACAAGTTTATTAGAGAGTATGCGAGAAAGTTTTGGGGAAACCACGCCCACTGATTTTAATCCCAAATATACATTGGAAAATAAATACATGGGAAACCTAATACTTTAAGTAGTCAGTTTTTCACATTTTTCATATCTTACATAAAATAGTAACTTTGCACATATATTTACAAAATATTTTCAACAACCTTCTTAAGAAACAGTACCTTTGTATCTTTTCCGCATTCTATTTTCTTCACTTTATATACTTTACTATTCTATCTTTATCTCTATTGAATTTCCTTTAATCGCCAAATAACTGTTTATTTGTTCGCCAAATGCCTGTTGTTCATGTCCAAAGTATAGTAAATTTTTACTGTGCGCGAGAGCTTATTCATCTTGGATTCGAAATACATCCGAATTCCTGCTCGTTTTTGCAATTCTTATAAAAATTATTTTAGGTAGGGAACTACGCTAAAAAATCGATTTTTTGGCGAGAACATCGAATATTTTTTAATTTATTATTTTGGATTTCTAAAATCTTTCTTTTTAAATTTAAAATAGTGCTAAATTCATTTTATATAGCTTCCATGATAAGAGTATACATTTGTTCATTTAACATGATATGGCATTCTGGTGCAATCTGTGTTTCTATCTATATAATACAATCTAGAATGAAATATAACTATATTTTTTCCAAAATTAGATCTCAGAGTGAGTAAATATCAAGAAGCTCATAAAAATAGACTAAAATATTGACAAACTTTTGATGGGCAGTAAAAGAAACTGAGAACAATTTTATACAAATAACTTAGTAAATTTTTAATAATGAAAGAAAAAGTTAGTATCTAAATTAGAAAAAAAGGCTAAACAATAGTTGATTTTCTTTCATTAAATGTAAAAATTAGTTATTATGAGTCACTTCGAAGCCAAATTAGAGAAACTGTGCTTGCCCCCCTGTCGGATTTGTCTTGCCCCCTCGTAGGCAAACCTTTGCCGCCGCTCCTGAGTACAAAGCATTAGAATTTTGAGTGAATAAATTATAATTGCACTATTTTTAAAAGACAAAGAATCCTTAATGTCTGAGAATGAATTTTAATTTATTAAGTAATTGTTTCCATTTCAAGTTTAAAATTAAGTATTTATTTAATTAATTACGATTTCGCTTATTTCTTTTTTGACTTTCTTTTTACAATAAGGAATATATAACATATCCAATTTTTTCATAAAAGCAGAGGTTTAAAAAGATATTTATTCATTTTTAATGATCTTTAAACGTTTTTACTTACAAAAACTGGTGCAGTATAGCCTAATGCGGCTGCTGCGTCCTAAAGCTACAGTAAATAAACTTTTTTTAATGGAACATATAATGTATATACATATATTTTAATATTATATCAAGCATAGAAATTATACAGATAAATCAATGTCACCTACTGAAAATATTGATTAAATTAAGTATAAGAAATAGTTATTAACGCAATATGTTCAGATAAATCTTATTTTCACTTTATTGAAAATTAATAAAATATGAATATCTTAGATTGATAATAAAGCATTTCAATAATACAAAACAACCGATAAATGAATGAATATAATTTTCAAGAAAATGACACGATTATTGTGAGAAAAAAATGTAATATATTATTTATTAAAGATAATATGATTTGAAATGGCAAACATTAAATTAATTAAATTTTTTAGACCAAATATTTTATAAATGTCAAGCTGTTTCATGAAATATTTTATACATATAATTTCAAAATTGTTCTGAAATGTTTGTTGATCTAAGTTCTATTTTAACGTTTAAAATATGTGTTTAAAGACTAGACAGAGTAACAGAAAAATAGAATTAATATTTAACCACACTCAAGATGACTAGAAAAACCAACTAATATACATTTTATGTATGTATAATTAACGAAATCCAATGTTATCAGTAATAAGTTCCTAATCCATTCGTTCTGTGAGCGTGGTGGGACAACGAATGCCCTTGCAGATTCGGGTACAGATTACATGTTGGAGAAGGGCCTGACCAATAGGACCCTGACATAGCTGGGCTAAACAAAGGTCCTTGTGAAGTAGCTGGGATCGAACTGGCTCTTGGAGTCAGATAATTCAATTTTGGAGTGTGATAGGTTGGCAAGAAAAAGTCCGACTGGAACTTGTAGGTAGTTGGATCATTGCTGCCTGGTTGGCATGCTTGTGCCAAGCCGTGGAAGTCGAATTTGTACGCATATCTCTTCCCGTGTACTTTGGTCATGATGTTTTTGTCATAGTAATAACGCAGAGCTCTGCTGAGTTTGTCGTAGTTCATGTTTGGTTTGCTTTTTCTTTCTCCCCATCTGCGAGCCACTTCGTCCGGATCGGTCAGTTTGAACTCGCCGTTGGTGCCCTCCCATGTAATGCAGCTCGAGTTGCTGCTGTCCGAGAGAAGTTCGAGCAGGAACTGCCAAAGCTGGATTTGTCCGCTTCCTGAAATGATACGTGAGGGAACAATTTTAACTAAGTAATAAATAAAATTAAAAAAACAACAACATTCACAACTGAAACTATTAGTAATAAAATAATACTATAATTAATAAATGAATTTAGTTTCTATCGATACATTTTGAGTTGTATTCTTCAAACAATATCCTGTTTTATGAGGGCTTAGTTTAGTTTAGTTATATTAACGCCCCGTTTGATGCAACACTACAGTTATTTTGGGACGGACCTCGTAATTTTGAACCGCGGTAAGATGACGAGGACGACACCTGAGCTGGCACCCCCCTCTCCACACCACACCGGCGGGAGGACGTTTGGTCAGGACGGATTTAACGTACAACAGACCTCCTTACACGACGGTTCTTCTGTGGATTCGGGTCTCGAACCTGAAACCCTCCGTTTCCGCAGCCGAGACATTACCACCAGGCCACCGCGGCCCGCTTCATGAGGGATAAACAGGTTTCTTATTTTTTTGAACATTTCAGCTTTTTTTCACAGGCTTCTTGGTAGAGATTCAGCTTTATAAACAGGTTTTCCGGTATGTTTTTTTATCCGATTTCAAAAAAGATCAGTCATCCACACTAGTATGGTGCAACTAAAATCCATCAATTTCAAACGTTTTTCTCCTAAGTAAATTTTTGAAGAGAATGGACTTACGCTTTGTCGTTATCATCTGATTCAAAATGAAGAAGTCTGTTCCAAAGATAACCCAGTGCAGCTTCAAAATTTACCATTAATCAAATTAAAATAAACTAAATCTTTTTACAAAAAGCATTTTCTTTAGTTTAGAATAAATATAAATAATTGCTGCAATTTATGTATATGATGTAGGATAATAAATTGCATCTTATTTTTATTTTTTTAACTACCTGGTTCCCGACGCATTGCTGCCACAGAAGAAAAACTTTCGGAAATATCGTTTGAAATTTGAAATAGCTATCTTGTTTAATTGATAGAAAGAATAATAGAATAGAATAGGAATGATGAAAGGAATGATATTTATTTTCTTGTCGACAATGAATATATTCATTGAAATTGAAAGATATGTAAAGAAGTATAAATAATATTTATTCTATTTTTTGACTTTAGATATAATAATTGTACTATGCCTATAACCTTCTCGCAAATGCAGGCAATAAGTTAGTAAGCCGGGGTCCTGGCATAAGGGTAGCGCGTCTTCTACGTGATCGGGGTCGTTCCGGGTTCGAGTCCCGGCTCGTACATAGTTGTTTTACTTCTATAATCTCTCTGTTAGGTGTGTGAATGTGCCCCCCTGTAAAAAGGGATTATGCAAGTGAATGCGACGCATGAAGTAGCTCTTGGCCTTAGTTGGCGCTACTGAGAAAGCAAGAGACGCCCACTTGGCTTAAATCGTTGACAGATCTGTCAGCGGGCTTGTAAAGTGCCATAAATAACAACAACATAAGTTGGTAAAGTTTTATCGCAATCGGATGAATGGTACGGCAGCGCATAAAATACGAACAAACAAACATTCCTTTTTATATATTGGATGATAGAAATGTAACCATAAAAAGATTGATTTACAAAGCAATTTGCAGGAAGAATTTCGAATTTAAAAATTATTATACAATTAAAAAAAATGCAAAAAAGGAATATAAAGAATTTCTTCTTCTTCTTCTTTTTTTTTTTTTTTTTTCTATCTAGCGAAGTTGTATTTTAAGATTTTAAGATCAAAGATTTTAATAAACGTCCAGTCTCGATTGCAAATAAAGTTTCTATTTCTTATGATTTGAATTAAATCAAAAGGTTTCTATTTTTGCATTATTTCTGATCTTATCATTATCAACGCTTATCAGTGTGTTCGTTTTAATGCTAAAAGTACGTTTGAAAACGCTTATAAAACAAAAAAGAATATATGGATATATCCCTCGTAAGTTTTTTATGCATTACACGCGTCCTACAAATTGTAGCACCACAACGGCGCCGGACACAAAGGCCCTTGATGACGGCGTAAAAAGCAGGATTGATTGTTAATGGATGTAGATTGAAGTGTCAACATGAAGAGACTCCACTCGACGCTTTGTGAAAGTCAACACTCCAACCGAAGTCGACCGCAATCACTGCAGTCGTTAATACGGCTTCGGATAACAGGCGACCATCTGTGCCGGTTGTCAGGCTGACGGACACTTGAAAGCGCACAGCTCCGAAGAATCGATACTGATGATCTTAGGCATTGAGTAGAAATTTAAACTCTGTTTTCATCGTGATTTCTAGTTTTAAAATTTAAGCTTATTCATTGATTTTTAGACATCATATTAAAATAAAAAATTTCAAAACGCACTTTTATAGTGCAGTGAAAAGTCGAAAACAATATTTTTTTTCAAATCAAATATTTTAACGAAATAAAGAAGTAAGAGCGTATGTCACTCAAATCTATCTATCTTGAAAAAGAAATAAAATACTATCTTGGATTAATTTATGTTAATTTATAGAAATGCTAGCAAAGAAAGTTTCGTGGGTTCCCCCCCCCCCCCACTTATAGAGAAACTAACTGAAAAAAAAATTCAAAGGGCTTTAATAACTCAACGTTTGAAAATAACATGCTTAGAATTGAATAAACTTAACAAATGTATAATATGCATTTATTGTATAATACTGTTACAATATACGTAATACGTTCCAATTAAAAAAGAAAAAAACCTCCGAAAAAATATTTTTTCCTGGAATTATCACTCATAAACTTTTTTAATACGAATCAAATAAAGCAAAATAAGATGTAATATAGTTAATTTCAATTAACAAAGATCCCTTTCAGAATTGTAATGTGATACTGATTTTAAACATTCGAATGAAAATGGGAGGCAAATATGGTATAATTAAAAAAATGTCCTTTTAACTTTTCTATTTAACGTTAATAATTTCTTAGATTTCAGAATAAAAATTTGGAATTTTTTTTTATTATAGGAATCCTATTATTAATTTTCTTTTTCTAATTTAGTGCTACTATTTGATGCCTACACTTGAGATCAATTTAATAAAATCGAATACTTTTTTTTTTTTTGCATTTGTGCAATATTTTATTATAGTTCAATTCAGTTTGTTACTTTTAATGTTAACTTTGAAATATTTCATTAATGAGGGATAAATATTTATTTTTCTTCTACCAACTTTTAAACCGAAAAACATTACAGTACTGATTATATTTTGGAATCACTAATGCATTAAGATTTTTTCTTCGTGCACTCTTTGTCGTCATTTAATCGATTTTTTATAAAAAAATTCCTAAGGACTGCATTTTTGTCTAATATAGTTTATTGTTAACAGGCTGTTCTAATAAATAACGATAGCTTATTTTTGTAACAAAATTACAATTAAGGATAGTACAGAAAGATCATCGAGAGGTGTGCACGACAAAATATTTAAAGCATTATTCATTGTATTTAAATATCAAAGCTATGACTTATTTATATTTCTGACTTAACAAAATGAAAGTTGCAGTATAGAATAAATTGCTTTTGAGGACTATAACATCTTATAAAAAGAAAGTAGTGAAAACATTTCTTGTTAAAATTAATATTACCTTGTGATGCTAATCTGCTACTAGCGGCACTGAGAAGTTGATATGGATCAGTAACTGAAAGAAAAAATACCTTTTTAATTTTTGATATGGATTAAACAATCGGAATGATAATAATCTTTACAGATAATAATAAAAAAAAAATGAATGTCTCTCTGTGTGTCTTTCTATTGATGCTGTATATGATACTATATATTCACTCCAGACTGTTTTATTTACAGATAGAAAATTTCGCATAAGTATGTTTTGAAGTGTAGAGATATCCACCTCTTAAAGAATTTTTTTATCTCGGAAATTTTTATCAGAATTTTATTTAACTATGAATTTAGCTAGATTTTGGCGTTTTCCCACCATATGAAACAATGCATATTGCATACAAAAAGGGGTTTTCTTCACCATTTAAAAAAAAAAAAAATAGTTTTTTTTTGTATATTAATAATTTTTCAACAATATTTTAAAATAATTTTTAACAACATTGTCACGAAGATACTTTAGTAGGGTACTCAAGATAAACAAGAAGTTGAGCTAAACCAATTTATTAACTTAACTCAGAACACAGTGACTGACAGATCTTCTGCTTTTATACTAGCAAGGAAAGTTCCAGAATACTTTTCTATAGACTGTAAGAAAAGTCCAAAACACTTGTTTAGTAAACTAAAGAAATGTCCAGAATCTTCTGGAACAAGAAATAAAAGAAAATATAAAATCACGGAATTAAATATTCACACAGACTGTGAATCACATTGTCTCTAACAGGATTCGAACTTGCCGATCTCTTGATTAAGAGACCAGTGCTATGACCAATCGGCAATGGAGAGTCGATTGCCTCTTTTCAATGCGGCATTATTATTGTCACAACGAATTCAAATGTTCGGTTTAATATTTAATCTCATAATTTTCTTTCATTATTGACACTTGAAGAAGAAAGGTATTGTTTATTATTCGCACAATTACCATGTGTAATCAGAAACTGAAGTCTCAAAACGGCGAAAGGTGCAGCTCGTATCTATCAACATGCAGCTCGAAGAACGGTTTAATAGCAGTGTGATATCATAGGACTCACTCCATTAGGAATGTGCATATACATGTTACGGCCAAAGCCCGAAGTACGGTCAGTTCGCGAATTGGCTGGCCAATTCGCGAACTGGCCAAGAGGTTTGGCCAAAGTCCGAAATACTTGCAATTAATATTGTATTTTCTACTTTGGCTGGCCATTTCGCGAAGTGGCCGGAAATCCTTGGCCAAAGTCCAATGTGAAAATCTATACTTATAAATAAAGCTCAATGTGTGTGTGTGTGTGTGTGACGCTCTACAGTCCAAACCGTTTGACATACAGTTATCAAATTTAGCATATGTATACCTTGGAGGTCGGAAATGTACACCATAGAGCGATTTTTTTTAAATTTTTAATTAGAATTTTAATTAAAAATTAAGCGTAATTTCGGCGTTTTGTCGCTATAACCAGAAAATAATACAGCACAAAATCGATTTTTGCATCAAATTAAAGCTCAAAAAATTATCTTTTTAATGATACCAATGTTTTAATTTATAAATTATGCTTATATTTTTAACGAATTTTTAAAGAAATATTTTAACCATGTTTTTCAATAATATATTTCGCTCAAAATAAAAATAAAATTTAATCTGCGCGAGCACGTCAAATTTAAAAAAAAAAAAAAAAAAAAAAAAAAAAAAAAAAAAAAGCTTTTATCAACGTGTTGCCATCACATTGATAGAAGTTTAAATTAAAAATAAATCAACTATTATTGTAAATTTAATAAATGAAATTGTAATTTTCGGCAGGTGTCTGTATAAAATGAAAAAAAAAAAAAAATGAAATAAGATTTTTTCTGAAAAGTAAAAGGAGGAAAATTTTTCTATGAGCTTTGAAAATACATATATTATTAATTCAATAAAACAATTTAATTTCAAGCAAACATAGTTTAATATACTTAT
Source organism: Argiope bruennichi (assembly GCF_947563725.1). Taxonomy (NCBI): domain Eukaryota; kingdom Metazoa; phylum Arthropoda; class Arachnida; order Araneae; family Araneidae; genus Argiope; species Argiope bruennichi. The sequence continues at coordinate 27,365,513 of NC_079151.1, read as the reverse complement.
AATCATTCTAATCAGTGGTCATCAGCTAATTTAGGGCATACATTTGCTAACAAAATGGTCTAAAGGAACTAAATAAGTATATATAATATAACTTTAATCAATAAATGCTCCGATGAATCAGGAATTTTAAATTTTTACATAGGTACTCTGCCCTTTGACAAAATATTCTTGAGACACCAATATTTTAAATAAAAATTGTTGAACTCCAACCAACTAAATCAATTACTAAAACAGTGCACAGAAATACTCATTTTTAAATACTTCATTTTTCACAGTGTGTAAAACAATCTGCTCTTGATTCCTGTCTTCCTACTTTGGCCGTTCCTTCCAAGCCACTTCGCGAATTGGCCGGCCAAAGCCCGAAATCAAGAAAAGATCGGACATTGGCCGGTAAGTTTACAGCAACGTTGGCCAGTTCGCGAATTGACCGGCCAATTCGCGAACTGGCCGATTTCGGGCTTCGGCCGTAACATACATAATAAACAGAACAGCTATACAACAATTAAAATAACATTATTTTTATGTTAGTCGTAATTTGATGATTAAAAATATTTTGTTGAAAAAAAATCATAAGCATCAGGTTATGCCTAAAAGATTCAGTCGAAATTAATTGCAGTCAGTATTTTCATTGGAACGAATGATTGCCATATGAATCGCAAAAATACTTTGGTAATAGTGCCCTGATTTTAAAGTTTAATGTTCTAATATAAAGGTTATAAAAACATTTTATGCTTTGATATTAGTGTTAGTTAGCCTTTTTATTTATTTATTATTGTACATCTTTATTCGAAAAAATGTTCCACCAAGCCTAAATATTGAGAAACAATATTGTACAGCATCATTTTTTACAAGTGTCACCATACTGTAGGATTTTATTTATTTATTTAATTTGACAATATTGGACAAAAATTATGTATTACTTCGATTATGAGACAAAATTTTTCTTTCAAATCATAATTGTTTGTGTGTTGAAATTAAATGAAAAAAATGTATTTAAAAATCTCTAGAACTTTCTGATTAGCTATCGCTTTATTAAAAAAAAGACAGGACATTAAACCAGTTACATATTTAATTGTATCAAAGATTACTTAATAGAAATTTTTTGGACATACATCCCTTTAAAGCTACTAGATTCCTTCGATTAATAAGCAGGTAAGTTATATTTTCAAACTGATTAGTTTTAAATAACGATATCTCATCGGCAACCATGTGCTTGTAATAAATCACCCGACAAAAAAGCTACTTTTAGGAACCTTGAAGGATTATTATAGAAGCTCGCCACTTTGGATGGCTGAAAGGTTCAAGCTTATTATTATTATTATTTCCTTGTAGCCTAATCTTGATATTTTTCTTTGATCGCCAAAAATCATATACTTGAACAGATTAAAACAAAAATTAAATATTGTTTGAATTTCTGAACATTATTCATAGGATTTTTTCCACCATTTCCATTCTTCAAATTTTTTTCAAATTCGCTTAGAAAGCAGTATGAGCAGTATAAAGTATAAAGTGGTATTTTGTCCTTCCCCCGTCCCCTCAATAACTCTCACAAATCAACAGCTCTGTCAAACTCTGCATTAAAATATTTAAATTCTGTTAAAAAAAATTGAAATTTGTTTTACCCTTTTTTTAAAAAATTACCATTAAGCTTAATTTTTTAAAAAATTTATTCGCGAGATACCATACAATTAAATATTTTATTATTTCAACTAATTTTGTCAACTAATATTTTTGTTGCAAAAACATTAGTTACTTAAAAAACTGCTTATTTAGTGATCAGATTAAAATTAATAAAAAATATATAGTTTTGAAAATTGGTAAGGGGGAATAAAAGCCCCGAGACATGTATGGCTTTAGGGCCCCTATAGAGCATAATCCGGTCCTATTAGATCAAATAGTTGTTCATCATCTGGCAAATCTATTTCTCCACTTACAAATTTATTTCCAGCTAGAAAGATGGAAGGAATTGGAAAGAAGGAAGTGACATTGCAAGTGTAATTATACAAATAATCTAAATATATGTCTACATAATTGAGCGTGGTTGTGTGTCTACCAGTAGCACTTTATACGTTGTTTAAATTTTATGAAAAGTCTTTGCATAGAAAAAGATCCCGAGTTATCGTTTACTTTTTAGCTGTCAAAATGTGAAAGCGGGAGTCAGTTGATCTATGGAAGTGCTTTTTGAGTTATCACTTAAAATAATCAGTTATTAAAAACATTTACTATGAAAATTTAAAGTGAAATATATTTTTAAGTATACATCAGATTTTGTATTGCATTATTTTAAAATTGATTCTAATAATGCTACCAACTACATTGGATTTTAATAATGCTACCCACCACATATTTGTTAATTGTAAACATGAAACGATATTAAATAAGAGATTCAAAATTAATAAAAAGAACCAATGAGTGTAGTTTCGACGAAACTCTATCGTATGTTGTCTAATTTCTTTAAAAGTGTCTTCTGTCTTCCCTTCCTTCATAAAACTATGGACAGATTGTGCTTATTTTTATTTTCAGAACCTCGCACATGAGATTTTTGTGCTTCTTATTATAGTAAGGAAAATCGAGTATATATTTTGGGCAATTTTTTGAGATGAATTGAAATTAAAATTTTCTGATAGAGATTTAATTTTAATAACAAATCACATACCGAATTCGTTGATCAAAATCTTTGCATTTTTAAAGTGTCACATTATGAAAACGTTCAGATCAACAAACGGACAACCCGATAACTTATTACATTCAAATTTCGAATTTTCTAAAAATATAACAAATTTTATTTATTTCAGTCGTTTCATTTTTGAGCTATTATGCTTGCATACATGTGAAAGTACTTATAGACAGTCAATCTTTTGATAGATTTGATTCATAATTTACTACAATATAGTTCTAAAGAATTTTATTCGTACAGATTTTTGAGTTTCGTAATTATCATGTTTATTTGTATTCAGATAGACTTCCTGTCCACAGATACATTCCAATGTGGAGATTCGTCACAATTTCGAGTTGGAGTAATTTGATGATTACAGTACTTTGTCTTTGTATGCTTCGGGAAGTAAAAAGCTTTACTAATATTCTATTATGCGAATTAGAACTAAATTATGGAAGAAAATACGAAAAGGAAATTAAAGAATCATTTCTATGAGCGAAAGAATGTTCTTGTTATTACGAACAGCATTACGCGCCATCTGTTTTAAACTTGAATTAGAATATGTCTGTTTAAATTAATTTTTTGAGGATGAATTGACTCATTTAGATATCTCAGACCCAACAATCTCCTGCATTGCGTTATTGGCAATAATGATCGTAAATTTTTGAACTTTATCATACGATTAAATATTATTGAGGAATCATGGCGCTCAATCATGAAATGAATATGCTAAGTCAGAAATCAGATAATAAAATTCTATACACTTATCGAATTTTATTAATTGCTGTAAGGTTTTATTAATTGAGAAAAGGGATGCCACTAACAGAAATAATATATAAGAAAATTTGATCCCGAAGCTCTTTTTTTTTATTCCCTTTTTTAGGAATACTCTTCCCTCATTTGTAGTACTAATACACTTTCTGATTCTCTCATCCCACCCCCACCCCCATAATTTAACTTTGAAATGTGAATAATAAAAACGCATTTAATTAGAACGCATTTAATTAGAAATGCATTCAAACAATATTTTTTACTGAGATTAAGGGTAAATACATTGAAATATTACTGATAAAATGTCTGATTCATATAAAAACATTTTTTTTATTCACAAGCTTGATATAATTTTTCATAAATCATTTAAAATATAGAAACACACTTTTCCAATTTAAAATTATCTTAAGTCAAAAGATCTATGTAAAGCACTGATTGTATTGGAACGACTCTTTTTTTAAATTTTTGGCAGCTCAACACTATGGAAATTTTGTTTCTCCTTTGATGATATACATGTTTTAAAAATTCTTCATCACCATCATTTATAGAACGGTGTATAAATACTAATATTAAATATGTAGATTTTAATATTCAGAGGTTTTTTATTCAGAAATTTTTAATAGCCTTTGTATTAATTTTTTGCATTTGTTCATTTATTTCATTAGCTTGATAATATGAAATTCTTTTTTATTTTTCCAAAATAAGATTTCTGGAAGTTTCTCAATGTCATAATTCTTGTATAACATTATCCTAGTATAATTTTATAAATTTTAGTTAAATATGCTTTAGTTTTCCTCATATATAGTTTTAGAAAGTATAGCTTTTTGCTTATATACAGTTTAATATTTATAATCAAAGATTTAGAAAATTCAAAATATCAGTTTTTTTTAAAATAAATGTTTGTAAATTGGATATATTGCTAGGTTTATCCCTTTACCGACATTTAAGAAATATTCGAGCATAAAACCCTGGAAAAAGAGTTTACATAAATTTATACTCACTTAAATGCAGATTTTTATACAATTTAGATTATTTCTATTTCTTATTAATTTTAAATACTGTCTAAATGCGCCTTTTCTTGTTTAGTTTGTATTAAATTGAATCGTTATTTGAACTAATTTATGGGAAAATCAAAAATTTCTGGTCATTAAATAAGTTATCATAAAGTATTTGAAAGGGATCATATAAAAAAAATTCAAAAACCAAGAAAATTAGGAAAAGCGATCACCTTGTACTTGGGATTGTGCCTCCGTCGCTTTAGCTGCAAGCTGACCAGCAAAACCTGAAAAAAAAAAGGTTTTAGCTTATGTGGCTAGGTGATAGTTAAAAGTAAATAGAATAGATTTCTTTATTTGGTTAAAGATTATACAGTTTATTTTTTTGCTTTAGGGTTCGTTACATAGCTTATTTAATTTGAATCACCTCAGACTCTTTGAAACATTCAATCTTGATATTCTTTAAGAGAAATAAGAAAGAAAGAAAATATCACATCTTGAAATGATATAAATTGCTAAACAGAAAAGCTATTCGGGGATAAATTGTACGTAGTATTTTTTTAAAAATCACCTTTGAAACATTATATTGGTTTTGATGACATAGCAAATTGGTTGAATATCACGAAAGTATCAGCATTATTCGTGAACTTATAAAATAAAAACATCATACCCCACCCCCCAAAAAAGAAATGAATAAAAAGCAATATATTCTTCTACTTATTAATAAATTTAATTGTAAGAATATTGAAGGACTTAAAAATTCATTCTTCGTATCTAACTTCGATTGAAGGGCAAAATCACATGGAGGGTTGTTATATCATAAGCTCTTTTTTTATTGGAAAATTTGACATCTGAATATCAATATTACTGGAACCCAACCACAAAATTGCCTTGAACCTAGTCAAAATAATAATGCAGCTTAAAAGCAGCGAGAATGATTTTTCCAACAAATTCTATAATAAAAGCATTTTTGTATTAGTAATAACATGCCATTTGGTGAACAATCGCTACAAAAGAGCCTTTTAGTGGCGATTTTTTTTGGCGATTAATCACTAGGGTGTATTTAACACAAAATACCAGACAATCAAATACGTATTTAGGGCACTTTTTTTAAAACCAAATTTTTTCATAGAAAATTAAAAACAAATTTTTTTACAGAATTAGAATTGTATTCACAAAATCATATATTGAATGTTACGTATTTAAATCATTGCATTTTTGAGTTATCACATTTAATGCTATGAACGTTCAGACCGACGGAAAACTTTTAACGCATTTGGCTTCAAATGTGACACACATCTACATTTTAAATGTATAAATCTGTATGCCAAATTTTATACATCCAGCTCTTTTCATTTTCTGATTATCATGTTAACTAAGATTCAGACAGTCGAATAGACAGACTTACTATAAATGGATTTGGTTCAAAATTTGACAGAAATGTAAGAATTTGGAATAAACATCATATTCCAAATTTCATCATCTATTTCAAAGCATTTTTGAGATAGCATCTTTACAGAGAAACAAAATTTCAATATATTGTAATTTCGGGGAGATCTGAAGCGTGAATATGTGTCTAAACCTCGAATTCAATTTATTATTATTATTATTATTATTATTGACGATTATTGTACTATCTCTTCACATATGGGAAACAACAACAACAACAATAATAATAATAATAATAATAAACCAACTCAAGAAATTTTTTTTCCTCATTTGAAAATGTACAAAATGACGATTTCGTCTGAATAGTTATGCAATGATTTGAAATTGAACTTTTCTTTAAAAAATCAATCAACTCATAAAATATATGATTATTTTGTATCAGCAATATTCGATAAATCTTAATTCATTTATCATATCAGATTCAAGAAACTTCTAATAATAATTTTTTCTGTATTTTAGTTTAGTTATATTAACGTTCCGTTTTAAATCAACAATAGGGCTATTTTGGGACGCACCACGCAATTTTGAACCGCGGTCAGATGACGAGGACGACACCTGAGCTGGCATCCCCCTCTCCACACCACGCCACACCAGCGGGAGGACGTTTAACGTGCCCCAGACCCGCTTACACGACGGCTGTTCGGTGGAATCGGGTCTCGAACCAAATTTTTTCTGTGAGAAATCTTAAAGCCACATTTCAACATCAATCCTTTATCTTTCGATTATTTTTTTATCACAAGTACGGCATTTAAACAATCCTATAAAACATGACACAGCAAAAAGCAGCAATCACCGTACTTGAATTTAGATTTGTTGCTGACTTTATATGAGGCATGTAGTGATATATTTTCTGCGTTAATACGATCTTTGTTTTCCTAAATTTAGTTGGCTGATTATTTGCCATTTTTGTTTCTTTCACATATTGTTTTAACAATCAAAATAGAAAATAGCTTTAATTTCATAATTTATATTTTGCATTTATGAATTTTTTTTTTTAATTTCATGTTCTAAACACACATGAGACTACTATCCAAGCGAAGAAATATTGATTAATTTCTAAACGTATGTAAAAATTAAAAGGAATTGAGGCAAGTTGACGAGTAGATCAAGAAAAGAATACTTTAGTCTATATTCATATAAAGTAAAATTCATCACCTATGGATACTACTAGCAATTAAATTTCCGCATATCGCTAGAAATCAAATATTGTCACAGCTAAATCATTGTCTTCCTTTGTTATTTGTTAGAAAATATTCGTGCATTTTGAATGACTGTTGTAATCTTCAAGGTTTGCGATATAAGATCTCTCTGCCTAGCAGGGAATATATATGATTATATTTGCTATAAAGGTCTTACATTTTTTATAATCAGTATTTATTCCTATCTTATTCTTGTTAATTCTGCCTTAAAAAAATGTCTTATTTATTTATTTTTTTTCAAATTGCGGTAATCCAGAGTAAATTGGTAATTTCTTCAACTTGGTATTTAAATGCATTTATTACATATTCTATGCGATTTTCTTGATCGCATGATCCACAACCTACTTCAAACCATATAGTTAGTCGCATACACTTATAGGTAATAATTTAACAATTTCATGTTCGGAAGAATAGGCTAATTTCAAAGGAAACGTATGACACAACAATAACATTTAAAGCAACAAAAGCAAGGGGTTCATGTTGAAAAAGGAAAAAGAGTAAATAATAATAATACATTGGAAGTGTGAAAAAGCACAAAAAGCAATTAGATTAATGATATTAATTTAAATCATTAAGACACCATTATTTGCGATACAGATTTTCCAAATTTATTAGTAGATGTCATTAAATTGCGCCCCTTCGGCACAGTTTTATTTTTATTACCCTAATAGTAATTTTATTCAATTTTTATGATGAAAATAAATCTGTTTAAAGCATTTGTAAGTTGTCTAAATAAAATTTAAAAAAAACTTTAATCAAATGATTAATAAGCCATTTTGAGACTACAGGCGGATTTTTCTGGGACGGATCTTGCAACTTTGAAATGTCAGCAGATGACAAAAATTATATCTGCACTGGCACTTGTGCCTTCTAGACCACAACACGGCGAGCAGATTTGACTTACTTTAGTTTTAATTTGCGACAGACCCACAAGCATAACGGATCTTCAGTGTAATCGGGGATCGAACTTGTGGTCCTTCAACTCTTGCCCTAGACCTTCGCATTCTCTATCTGAATGGATAATTACTTTAAAAGAAGTGTAAAAAAATTTCTTTTCTCCCACCCCTATTTTTAGATTAAGCAGTAGAACCCCACATATCGTGCACCGCCATAACGTTTTTCGCTTATTACAGATTATTTCATTTGAGTTTCCTATATTTTTTTCTTGGTTATTTAAAGCAAATAACGGTTTCATAATTTTATATTTTTATAAACATATTGTTTTTTTTTCGGCAGGATAATATTTTCTTTGAGTAAAGTTCATCATGTTATCTTGGTGAGTTTCCAATAAAAAAAGTTCATTTTTTTAAAACACATTTTTTTGGATTACTTGTTATGGCTTGATACTTGATTACATTACCACAGTTTTGAAAGTAAAGTTTTGTTTAGTTGAAAAGACATTCGTTTTTTTTTTTTTTTTTCCTCATGATAAATTTTGTCATTCTTCAAGACTGCTTTATTCAATGTTTTCTTCATAACTGAGTATTATAAAAAAATTTATTTCAGAATTTTGATAATCAAATATAAAATAATATAAAAACAAATATAAAACCATTTATATTTCCTACATTAGTCATTCTCTTCAATTAGGTAATTAACAGATAATAAAGTTCAGTTTCTTGATTAGTTAATTATCGTGAAAGTGAGCACAGTATTTACAAAATATAATTAGGTGAAAAAAATTATGTCGACGCAAGACAAAACAATACACAATAAATAAATCTCATGTTTATTCTTATAAACCTATTCCAATTCAGGAAGGAAAAAAAATCATTTACCTTTGACACCGGTTTTTTGAAGAGTATTAAACTTTTAATCGTCTTCATACCAAAAAATTTTTGATGAAACACTTTCCTATAAATTTTTCCATTTCTTTTACTTCCACTACTAAGATCGAAGTTACACGATTTGGTTGGATGGTTGGAGTCAGGATGCTTCTCGTGCATGTGTCTTTTAGCGTAATCATTGTAAAGCGTTTCTTACATAGAACCTTCAAATTTATATCGATTATACCTGTGTGTCATTTCAGGTTCAATTAATGAAATATACGTTATTATAATGGAGGTTATATAAAATGATTGTAGAAACTAAATTCAAATAGTTTTATAAAAGAAACTTTCCAGAAATCCAGAATAATTAATAAAAAATACTCTATATTTTCTCTAAAGATAGATCTTTTTAACATAGTAATCTACCTCAATAAGGACTGTAAACTACGAATCAGAATTCAGATGTGCACCGAGTCTGATGCGAATGAGATCGCGTACACGAACAAAAATTTATTATTTTTCGGCCATGAACAATATAGAATACAGATAACATTCGATGTTATGGTTGCTTTTTAATATGGTTAAAAAATATTTTGTAAATACACGTATTTACTAAAATTATTCTTTCAAAATGTTTTCGTAATATATAAAAAAAACGAACTAGTGAGAATTAACTACTTTAAAAGTAATTGTGATCTAAATATAGATATTTAAATATGTGTATATTTAGACTCAAATATATTTTGTTCAAAAAGAATCAAATCTTGAAGTTGAGTTCCCGTATCTTTATTTTTAGATATGTGTTCTTATTATTAAGTACATTCCCTTCCTCGTAGAGCTAGTACAAGCTGGAATATTCTCAAAAAGTAAGCTTTCTTTCTCAATCTGTGCATTGATTTTTTTTTCAATTTATTGTCTTTTACCTATTATTTTACTAAGACACTTTATCCAAAAGTCTGTTGAAAATTTAGAATCATTTCGAATTATATAGCTTTTGTCTCGAATTGGCAGAAAAAAAAGAGGGATGATTACATTCCGATTGCATAGCAATAATACTGAATGTAGAATCAGAAAAAATTAGGTACTAATATTTAACAAGTTTAAAAGTATGCTTGAATAAGCCCTTTTATAGTAATTAAAACATCTCATTCTATATATTCATTTTTGCCCTCGAATTGCAGTCAGTAATATCTCATGAGTTGTAGCTTAAAAAATGATTTTTATCATAAAAAAAAACGTTTGCAAAAAAACCGATATTTTACAATTAAATTGTTACATTTGCAAAGTTTAATTATTCCATTATTTATAATGAATTCACATCATTTGGCAGCAGCAAAGCAATATTTCTTACTATGCTTATATTGCAAAACAATGTCGAGAATAGTCACCTAAGTTTTTATTAAATGTGCGTTAACCATTAACGAGATTTCAGTCAGGAGATCATTATAATGAAATAAAATATAATAAATTAGAAAACTTTTCAAATTAATTTACGAGAATATAACAATTTGATGAATAAGATATTGCTTCTAATCTGAACTATTCGATAAATAGTAAATAATGGGAAAACAATCCTACCACCTTATTCATGAGAAATATCGAAGATCTAATTTTTAAAATAATTCTACAGCCAGGCGATTGAAATAATGAATGGGAAATAGAATCTTATCTTTTCAGAAATCGTTATGATATCTTAGCTGGAAGACCATTAAAAGTCAGCAAAATTGCAACACTTTTTCGCATGCCACCACATCTGCCAAGAATAGAAGATAATTGAATCAGATGTTGAATCATTAACGTCATCGAATTGAATCTTAAGTCCAATAAGAAATCATAAAATGGATTTTTTTCTCGACCAACCAAACATTACCGGCAAAATGCGACATCATATTCACTTTCACCTTGTGGATTATTCTGCCAAATGTAATACTAAGTATAGGCTCAATGGATGACAGTTAAATCAGATTTCTTATAATCTGCTGACGTAACGTCACCGGCATCCATTGCATTAATTTCTTAGTAGATCGTCCAAAAATAATCAGCACAATGTGACATCTTATTCACTTCCTATGCCGTGTCAGTTATTTTGCTAAATGTAATCATTCAGTCTACTTAAACCCTCACTCGGATATTTGGTCTACATTATATTAATTTCAAGATGGTAATGGTATGGTAATTTAAAATTACCATACTTTTGTTCACACCCAGCTAGCCATTAAACCGCTCCGATGAGGTAAAAACTTTTACTGACGAAATTCGTAATTTCTAGCCCATAGAGGGAGGCAAATGATAGCCGAAAGAGTTCTCCTATTGCCACCGTTTTTGCTCTATAGACAAGATCTTTTTCATTTAGAGCAATTATATTTGGTATAAATAATCTTTGGAAAGTGATAAGGTACATGATTTTTCTTGGAATGATTTTTATTAAAATTTTCATTAATTAAAAATTAGCAGAAATTTTCGTTTTCTGCTTCTATAATTTCCTAAAATGTTATTTCACAAAAATAATGTTTTTACATTTTTTTAAAAATAGTTTTTGATAATAAATTCTCACTGCTGCACTGAAATTTAAAACTTTTTCCTTGTTTCATCAAATATTTAATCGCGATTCTGCTCATTATCTGAGTAGTTTACTTGCTGAACAAGAAAACGAAGTCTCAGTGTTGCGAAGGACAACATGCAGTTAAAAGAATAACTACCCACATATTTACGTTTTTAAATGGTAAATAGTGACGTCATTAAACTCTCTTTTAGGAATATTCGAATACACAATGAAATGAACATGTGTAAGATTATTAAATAAATAAAACTTCAATGTCTATAGTAATTTGATGTTTAAAAGCTACTTTCTTGAAGATGAATCATGAACCACAACCTATGCAAAAGATATTTAATCGAAATGAAGTACAACCAATAGTTCTGCGAATTAGATTATCGATACAGGTGGCTATTAGAAGAATGCAATTCCCTTGGTAATATATGCGCGATATCGTGGTTTATGAACCTCTTTTGTTTGCTTGATATTATTAAAAAATATAATAAATAATTGCAAAAAATTATACAATAGTTTATTACAATAAAATCGCACAGCAGCTTTTCAATATTTTGTAAAATTTGACGGATTATCTTCTGTTACAATTTCAACAGTTCTCCCTTATTTTTAAAAATCGTGATGAAAACAGTAAATTAATCTATTATTTTTATGTTAATGGCTCCTTTTCGCAATAATAGATTCCACATTCCGGGTTTCTGTATAATTATCATTTTAAGCAGCTATCAAATTATACTGAAAAATAATTCAGATATTAAACTTAAATTATGTTTATAATGTTTTTGCGAAGAAATAAGGTTTGAAAATGCATCTTATTGACAAAGACTATTACAGCTTTCTCTATTCTTTCAGATGTACCAACTATCTAAAAATAAATCCACCAAAAATATTTTTATTTTTAATCAGCTTACTTTTTTATTATATTTTAGATATTTTCTTCTGAATATTTTTAACTACTGATATTTAGAGAGTATTATTATTTATTATTATTATTGTATTTCTGGTATTTATTTATTAGATTGTATCTGCAGAATTTTTAGCTGCAAAGAACTTCTCAGATAAATATTCTACAGCAACGCATCCTTAATTCTTTCATCCAGCTTTCAAAATTAATTGCCTATTATTACAAAGTTTTTGAGGGTTGTTAAAGCAATATATTTTGAGCTAAATAACTTCTAACAGTCTTCTCATTGAGTGTCAGTATCCTGAAGGGTCGTTTGTAACAATGAACAAAATATTAAAATATTACAAATCCTTCATTCTAATTTTTTTTTTTTTAAATCCTGGAAGAAAATTTTGTATATACGCTGCATAAGGGAATCACAATCTTGAAAAATTTAGGAAATAAATAAATTTTCAAGTAAAAGTATTTATGAATAAAAAAGAAGGAGATAGGTAATTTCTCAGCGAAATAATCAGAGAAAAGATGAAAATTTTCTTAATTAAATTGCCTTAAATTTCATACGTTAATGCCATCGTCAGTTTAAAAAAGAATAATACAGAAACAATAAATTTTATGTTTTAAATAATAATTTATTATCGATGTTTGACAAGCCTCAATAACAAGTGGGACATCTCCTTACCTGCTGTGACTGAGGCGGCGGCATCGTAAGAAGTGGTGGCGGCAGTCGCCGGATTCCACGCATTCTTGCGCAAAGCTTCGGTGTAAGCGGAGCTATCTGTTGTAAAGAAAGAACACAGAATAGTTATACTTAACTTTATTTAAAAAGAAAAGTTTTTTTTAGAATATTAAAGCATTGTTTTAGGTAGTTGAAATGTCATTTTTTTTTCTTAATGTTTTGCAAAAAGTTTTAAAATTACACAATTTCAGAAAACGAGATAGAAATAAAATTTAAATGTGTTTTTCATGTGATACACTTCAAATATGTTGGTATTTTTTTAATCTAGTTTATAAACATTACGAGTCAGCTGTTTAAATTAATTTAGCTGCTTATTTTCAATACAAAAACGAGAATTCCGAATGCCAGATTCAAGAATGAAACAAAGAATAAATATTCCCAATGCCATTTTACATATTTTGTTCTTAAAGCAGATGAAGATTTCTCAAGCTAGAAAAACTGAACAAGAGAGTAACTTTTGATGCATAATCTACTTGTCATCTTCTATATATATTTTTATTTTCCTTCGCTCACAGAACGTGTCTGTAACATGCCTCATGGCATTTTAATGTAAATCTTTAATGAAATATTGAATGAAATAGTTTAAATTAAGAACATCTTTAAAGTATTTTAATACTACACATTTAATCTGTGTTTCCTTATGCTTCCTGTGATACGCACACATTATTTATATTTATCACATTCCATGTGCATCAAACCTATAGCAATACGAGATTTTTAAATAAAAATTTCATTTATTATTTGGCACAATTAACGCCAAAAAATCGTGCAATTGGTAGATTTCTTGATTCTTAAATAATCATCAAATATTTATATAGTATCGAGAATATATTGAATCTCAAAATAGAGATGATCTTTATGCACAAGCAATTTAAATTTTCTCTTAAACTCAAAATTCTAAATTGCTTTGAAAATTTCAAAGTAATTAATAGATTTTAGTAAAGCTCAGTTACTTAAGCATATAAATAAATGTTAATTAGAGTATTTTTTTCTACTTTTAAATACTCCTTATTAGAGAAATTATAAATATGGTACTAACCAAATCTTAACATGTATAAAGTATTTAGACATGTACTTTTTCTATCTTATGCGAAACAAATACGAAATATTATTTGCTTTTTAAGAATCATTCACTAGATCAAAACACATTTACATGAGAAAAAGCTAAAAGAGAGAGACTACAAAATATGCCATTATTCTTGATTTGTTGTTTCACAAGTATTTAAATTTGAGAAAAAAATGTATTACTATGCACGCTGTTTCCTTATTAAATTTTATTTAGAAATTCTAGCTTATTTTCCAAGATCTTCATTGATTTTTATAGCCTACAAATTCAGAAAATTTAAATTGTTACATTTTTATTTACAAGATAAAAAAGAATATAATAATTTAATAAATATAAAATTTAGCAAATATAATGATTCCAATAAAATGCAATGCAATGTAACAGAAACAGATTTTTATCAAACCATCTTTCTTTCTTTCTATCATAAATTTCTTATAGATATACTTTTTTTAGAATGCTTTTAATCAATGACCGTTTCATTAAAGCTTCGTTCATTGATTATTTGGAATGATAGCAACAAATAGAGGTATGGCCAGATATGGCTCTTGCGGCATAAAACTTTAAGCAACCAACCAACAAATAGAGCTACATGCATTTATGAGACTAGATGAACACGAATTTCTTAAAATCCATTCTAAAATACTATCCATTCTAAATCCAGAAAATATCTCATATTAAAATGAATTTTAATAAATTCCCATCCACGATTGAAGAAAATTAGATTATTAATAATAATAATAATAAAACATTTTTTCATAATTTTAGTAAGCTGAATTGCAACAAGTGGTATCTTAGATTTAAATGCTTACTGCAGAAAAAAAAAGTTACATTTGCAAAATTCCTAAAAGCACTCAAAATGAGAGCTTTAAAGTTGCATACACATATTGCAAAAAACAAAATACATTCGACACTTTATAAATAATAATATTTTATTGCATTTTCTAAAACCCAGTACTGGATATATGGCAATGATATATATATTGAACAACTTAACAAAATACAATATTTTATTATCTTTATAAATTATTTTATTTCGTTGAAGCTCTTCCGGTGGACAAATTAATGGCGATATTAAAATTAACATGCAACAATTAAATTATATTTTCTTAATTGAAAAAAAAGGGAATTTTTCACAATAAATCTTTATAACGCAAGATAATACATCTTTAAAATATCCTGGAAAATAATTTTCATAAAAAATCAAACTATCTACATTAATTCACGAAGTAATAAATTTCACCGGTGGCATATTCATTATGTTAAAGATAGAAAACTTAAAGTTTAATTCTATTTTAATTCGAATAGAAGGGCATAAAATGTAAAAAAAAAAAAAAAAAAAAAAGCATTTAGTGGGCGAATTGACTTAACATTTCTTTTTATAGTAAATTTTATATTAAAAATAATTGCAGTTATTTAAAATGTTAAATATTAGCTTTCTTAATTTTGACCACTTGAAGAAAATTGAGAAAAAGGAATAAAACGACAATAATTGCAGAAACCAAATATCTTTAATTAAAATATTGGCATGATTTAAAATAAAGATAAGAAAAAATATCTATTGGGAATCGTTCTTTAGATTGGAAAGAAAAATTAGATAGTTGCTGCAGTAATTCGTTTTTCAGCATTTTGGATAAATAAAAAAGCAAGAATTGATTTAGAATATCAGGCTATTTTCAATTCAAGAAAATAGTGAAACGAAATAAGAAACAAGGGAAGGAAAAGTTATCTTGATTCTATTCTACAAAGTATTCAGAATTTTCAAAAGTTATTCGTCGCAAATTGCCCGAATAATTTATTTTTACAAATCAAAATAACTTTTCTAGTTGAAATTTCAGAACCGTAGGAACATTACAATCAGTCTACTGATATTTTTTATTTTGGCATTTATGAAATTATTCTTCTTTAATATTCTGATTAAATGCATTCTTCAATTTAAACAACAAGCAAAGAAAGAATGGATATTCATTCATAAGTAAAACAAATATATTATATGAAAATGAACTCACCACTGTACAACATGTTCAAAAGAATAGTGTTCTGATTCGCAATATATTTCGAATCCAGAGTCTATGCAGCATAAAAGAAGAAAGACGTATCTTCTTGATCAGTTACAAGGAGGCGATTAGAAGATTTTGATAAAGGAATTTAAACTTATTAAGTTACGTCATTCTTTTTCTTTGATTGAAATAAAGGTTTCTTTAATTCATACATTGCTTTAGAGTTCAGGTTAAAACATTATAATTTTCAAAAATATTGTATTTTCCTTTTCTGTGAACAATGGAAATCTAAGGGATAAATCTAAATCAGAAGTTCTTTCGTTTACAAATTTTATTCTATTGTCTTTAGTAATCTCATTGTTATTTCATATTTTTCAGGTGTTTAGTTGTACTAACAAATATCTTTTACATTAAAAAATCCTAATATTTTATGAATAACCTTTTTTTAATGAAAAATAAGCAAATTTACACGATTAAATCGTTTTCGAACTCTCAGTAATCACGACTTTGGCGGGATTTCTGCGTGACACGTGGAACGACGATAACTTCACGGAATTCGCAACTTGTCAGGAAATGGCTCAGGAAGGACAAACCTTATCAAGATCAAGTGATGAACTAGAGATGAACTTCCTGAGGTCAGGCACAGGAGTCAAATCTGCTGACCTCAGTGTCCAACCGCGATAAATATTTCTCTGCCGTCCAATCGGTTTACCGCCACAATTGGAAGGATTACTACGGCTCAACGGGACGGTGGACTCAACAGCCAATGAGAGGGAATCTCGACTCCGAAGACACGCCCTCTGCTTTTCTGAGTGCCAGTTTTTTTTTCCTTCTTTTTTTATCTTATCAAAGGGGATCTGATTTTGTGGATTTCCTACATAAAACCTTTATCTCTAAGATCACTTTTAATTGAAGTGATGTATGGATAATTTACTGATGCATGATTTATTGACCTTGTTTTCTTGAAAGATATTTTTAATCGAAATGATGCGTAGGGAATTCGACAATTTATTTTTTAAACAAACAAATTTAAACACGATTTCCCCGAAAATTATATATATTCCCATTGTATGAAGCACAAAACTTAATTAAACTTGTGTTGAATTAAATGACTTTTTTTTTTCAATTCTGATCGGTCTTTGAAAAGTTGCACAATATCTATGTTTTGCATAGGAGGTCGTATTTGAAATCGGATTTTACTTTCATTTAGTTTAGTATAATCAAAATTAGATATGTATTTTTGTTTTCTCATGAAGAAAGTACATATAAATTCATTTTAATCGTACTATTATTATTAAAGTATGTTCAAATCATTGTAGATTCATTTTTTTTTTCTTTCTTTACTGTTATCTGCCCACTCCCTTCCCATTTTTTACATTTTAATTTCCCTATTTCACTTAAAAGATAAGAATAAAAAATTACAAAAATTTAATTTTTTTCCAACATGCTTTTATTTGTTCAATGTACAATAAAAAAATTATCGAAAATATGTACGTGAAAAAAAAATTGTAAAAGTACGATGAGTTGAATATAAAAGAATGCAAAATTAAAGTAAAATAATCCGACATAAAATCAAGGAAAATTCCATATCCAGCATTAAAAGTTAAAATATTTTATACATACATGTGCAAAAATAAAAGTGACATCGCACACATTTATAAGCGTCGATAAACAGTACTTTCATGGAGTATTTGAACTAAAAGATTCTTTTAATCTCCAGAAATGAAAAAAGTGACATAACAAATTCAAATACCTATTAAATATGGATATACCTTTAAAAATGCAAAATGAATACATGATAAGAAATATATTAGATGCAAGTTGAAGAAGGATGGGAAAAAAATCTGATATTTAGCATAAAAAGATTACAAGGATTCACTTAAGATGCAGCGATAATTTCGCCCCTTAGTCATATTGGTGTAGGAAGACACCACATTTTGAGGTAGTTAATTACAGAACAATTACCCAGGTTTTCTTTTATTTTTGAGGTGATTTGTAGCATATTTTTAGCTTCCTTAATGTAATTTCATTAATTTATTTCATTCATTCGATCTGATCACAATATAAAATGCTTTTATATTTCAATTTTTTAAAAAAAATTATTGAGGAAACTATGAAAGAGTTACACACAAGAGATTTAATTAGAATTAAACATTGTCAAGGCATTATTAAACCTACCAAGAATATTGGTAATGTTTAATGTTCAATTAGCCGTTGGCAATTTTGCATGAATTAGAATATTTTTTTTTTTTTTTTCCATTATTCCAGATTGAATTTCACATTTTATTCAAATCGTGATTTAGTGGACTTTCTTAGTTGTACAATTTATCGTATTATTTTCATGCCAGCTTCAAAATTATTGTAATAAATTGCACATTAACATTGTTAAAATCAGTTTGACCCTTAACTGAAATACATATTACTACAAAATTAACAAAAATTATGCAATTATTTGAAGATTTTTGTCCATATGTTCATATATGCATGCATACACAAATAATAGAATTCATTCATCAAACTTTCGGAATGCTCTAGATTTTCTTTCCAAAAAACAAATTTTAAAATGATTTCTTTAATACAAAAATATTGAAACGCTTAACCAACCAAATTTCAAATAGCCCAACTGTTCTGAAACATACGAAACGTATAAGAATGCTTGTTTTCAGAAGAATCAATGTATGTAAATAGTTAAAAATAAAATAATGAATTCATTTCAGTTAAAGGAGAATAATTAAATAATTCTTTTTTTTTTGAATTTTGGAATGTTTAATAAATTCAAATAATTATCTGAATTGCTTATGTTCAGTGTTAGTTAATTGAGTGTTAGTTAGTTGAGCGTTAGTTAATTTTTGAATAATGAAAAAAAAAGAAAGAAAGAAAGAAAGAAATAGCTTTCTGGAATTGGAATTGTTTAATAATTTCAAATAATTATCTGAATGCTTGTTTGAGTTGAAACTTTTAATCATTTTAGAATCATTAACGTATTTTTAAACCCTTAATACGATTAAGATTTCTTTTTTATTCTTCTTTAATGACTGACAGCAAAGAAAAGACATTCGTATATTTTTTGCAAAAGTTTAAGATTTAAAACAATGGACATTCTTTATTAATGCAAGTAAGAATCATAATTTAAGAATCATTCACCAAAAGATTTTTGATTCTGAACATGCATAATATGTGGAGAGAAAAAAAATCGTATCTAATTTTCCTTTTTGGAAAATTTTCACTATTATATTAAGTAAGGAGTTTTTCAAAGGAATAAAAATTATTGATATATGCTAAGGTTCCCGAACAAAGTTTTTTTTATAGCTTTTAAAAGATTATTGAAATTTTATGAGAAAAAATAGGACTGAATATCGAGACCACATATTATAATTTCACGTAGAGAATTTTTTTAAGTGCCTTTGGTTAAAAAAAAAGTATATTTTATCTTTTACAGAAAAAAACTGCATGTATTAACTAAAAGTTTTGTTGCTTTTACTATACAAGTTGCGAAGTTGTATAATTGATACTTCACTTTGTAAAGGTTGTCTAAACGTACAACTTTGGCTTGCTTCCTTTCAGACATGTGTTGAGACATTATTAACCCTAAGTTTCATATACTTTTGAAACTGTACCTTTGAAGTTTTTAAGCTGTCAACTTCAATATATTTGATGTGCCATCCCATATCAAAGCATCTTAAACTTTTTGTTCTTACCTTTTTGAGTAAAAATTCTTCATGACCTCAATTTTACCAAAAATACTTTGTTTTGAACTCATAGCTAAAGAATAATAACAATAAAAATAAAAATGGTAGCCTCAATTAATTATAATTAAAAGAAAATTCCTTAATTAACGATTATGTATTTTAAGACGATGTTACAGTATTGTGTTTACTAGAAAATATAGCCGATTGTAAAAGAAGAAAACTTTAGAACAGTTTTTATGACACCAGTATTTTTCTGCCGGCGTCCTGGCATAGGAGTAGCGCGTCTTTCCCGTGATCTGCGCTTCCTGGGTTCGAGTCCCGGTTTGGGCATGGTTGTTCTGTCGGTGAGATGTGTGAATGTGCCCTCCTGTAAAAAGGGGTTGTGCAAGCGAATGAGTGATGCGTGAGTAGCAAAGTCGTACTTTTGGCCCCAGTTGGTGCTACTATAAAAACAAGAGACGCTTCCCCTCCGGCTTAAATCGCTGTCTTCGTAACAGCGGGCTTGTCCGTGGCAATTGCCATATGAAGCAACAACATAATTTTCTTTTTGATTCCCATTAAAATCAGGCTCCGGAACCTTGATTTAAGGATCTCATCATAGGCCAAACGTAATTTACAGACTCATGTCATGAATTGACTTGAAATATGTGATTTCTATCTCTTTAGTTCAAATCAAAGGTGGAACTGATGCCGGCTTCGAAAAACTGAAATCAAAGCGAATAAAAATAAAATGTTAAGATGCGCAAACTCAACCAAAACACTCTATTTTCGACCAAAGATCGTAGTAAACCAAATGTTTGAATATTTTGATACGCATATAATCACATTGAAAACTATTTTTTTTAATAATTTTTAAATTTAATTTCTTCAAATATATTATTTTTCAAAATAGTGAATATTTTCTTAAGAATTTATTCACTAGCATGGAACCATAATTTATCTGCTTCAGTCAGAGGAAATTGGATTCATAATATAAAGGTCATATCGTTACAAAAAATTATATTGATTTTTTTTACTACTAAATCTAATCTTACTACTAAAAGATATGATTTTGAAACTTTCCTCTCCATTTATACCATAATTAATCATTTTGTGTGTGTGTACGTTATCTGTATTCAGTTTCTTTTGTGAGAATGTTTAGTTTCACCTCATTCAATCCATATCAAATTTATTTTTCAAATATAACGCCATATTTTTTATGAGTCAATAATATATAATTTAATTTTTATATAGCATTATTTTATCTCGTTTCGTTATTAAGCATATTAACATTTGTTTCACATATAAAATCGATTGCTCGAAGAAATATTATAATTCTAAAAAATGTTTCTGAGAATTTCTGAGTCATAATTTTAATAGAGATTGCTAAGTATTTCTCCTGTATCTCTCAATTATTTAATCTTAGAAGCTAAATCATTAAAACTATTCATTTTTAATGATTTGTTTTTGCGATTTGTCTTTTAATTAAAATAAATTTAAATATATTAATTTTAATTACATGTAAATGTATTAATTTTATTTATATTTTAATGTATTTTTATTCAATAGTAATCATACATAAAGGTATGATAGAAATTTTAATGACAAATATTATTATTGCAAACATTTCAACATTTATCTAACAGTTCCATTGAAAAATTAAATGCACCATTAATTCAGTAGGTCATTAAAAATAATTTTATGTCATTATGAATAATTTCCATAGATCGAAAATTATAAATATATCAGCATTTTCCATTAACACTTAAAATTTAGCCACCTACACTTAGTAAACGCTCACCCGCCCAAAGTTATAATGAAGAGGTCAAAAAGTCAATAATGGGGAGGCGTTGATCGTTTTTATCGGAGAAAGTGTGATGAGGGGGTCTTTCACGCGGATAAACGATCTCTCTTTACGCTCCCCGAATAAATAGATGTATGGTAGGGGAGGAGGAGAGGAGATTGGCATATGGCACGGATCTGTTAAATGCTTTGGACTTGGGATGAGTCGCGCAGTCATTCGATATGAATCTCATCTTTTCACTTCGGATCTCCCCTTTGGTATTATGAGTCCCTCAAAGAGGGAAATTGTTTGAACGTTTGCACTATGACCGCAATATAGAGCCGAATTAAAAGACCACCGACATGGATCGTTTCAAATAATAATGGCGATGAAGTTAACATGAAGATGGAAAAGATTGAAATAGTTCAATGCTTTTCAATTTTGTATTATTTTTTCAAGATTTAAAAGGAGCTAATTAAAATTTTTTGGAATACAATTTTTGATAATAATAATAAACATTGAATAAAATTGAAGATCTACTAAGGTAACTGCAGTCTACTTTAACCGTTAAACCTGCGATTCATTTATCATAATGATTCAATGATTTTACTGCAAGTGCCAACTAGCGCCATCCAGCAACTTTGAAAAAAAAAATCGGTTTTAAATTTTTAAATTTTTGTATCTATTTTATTCTTTTAATTAACACGCTGTTCAATGCAATATATATATCCCAATATATATATATATATATATATATATATATATATATATATATATATATATATATATATATATATATATATATATATATATATATATATATATATATATATATATATATATATATATATATATATATATATATATATATATATATATATATATATATATATATATATATATATATATATATATATATATATATACTTTTCTATACTGATCTAAACTCATCCAGCATTTTATTTCTCATTTATTTATTTTTTCATTTCTTTGGATTCTCCCATTTTATTTTCTACTATTTATTAAAAATAAGCTATAATCAGATAAACATACACATGATCGCAAGTGTAGTGAAGCTATCTTTACTATTTGTGCTTTAGAGTCCATTCTCTCAGTAACCATGATAAACTTGTTAAAATTTTTATCCACTCTGTTCTGTTCTATGACACTATCAATTCTACATAGCAGTTTATGTAATTTGTAACTTTCTGCTTAAATCTTACTTCCATATGCACGCTTACATATGTTCTTAGATTAGAAATGAAATCTAAATTTATAAATAATTGATGAAAGTGATCATTAAGTTTTGCCTCACATATCGAAAATGTTAGTCATTAAACAACCTCTGTCAGTGAGGCTTGGAAGTATGGAGAAAAGGGATGTCGTCTTTATCATCTGAATGCACTAAGGAACTTATTTTTTTTTAAATGTATTTGTCGGCCACAAACAAAAATGTGTTTTTAAGAATTATTTTTATTAAAGCTATTTTTGCTTTTATAACTCCAATTCAGATTCCATGACACTCTATTCACTTTCAATGGGCCCCTCATATGTTGATTTAAATGGTAATGGGACAGCGGATAACTTAGCTAAGACTGCCTCAGCTGACATGTTTCATGATGATGCAACTCTAACTTATTCTGAAATCTCCTTTATCAAAAAGATGGAGTTGAGTGCACTTTGGAGAGTCCCACCTGCTCACCCTTGGTACTTTAGTAAGAGTCCCGGTTGGTGTCACCGCCTGAATATCTCCAGAAAACAGCAAACGGCTCTCTCTTGTTTTTTGAGTGGACACATCAAATACCTCACCTTCCAACACGGACGGAGGATCTTTGCTGAATGTCCTTGATGCAAGACAGATCAAGCCTCCCCCGTCACATTCTTAAAGGCTGAAATTTTACGAATTTTGAGATTTTAAGGGATCCGCTATTGTTTTTTGGTTTCAAAGAGGTGGTAAAGCGCCCAGCTATAACACCTGGGATTAGAAACAACAGATTCCATGAAGCATTTGTAACTTCAATTCAGATTCCCTGACGAATCGATCTTTCTGCAGAAAGGATTCAAAACACTGCATGTGATTCAGAATTAAACTGTATGAAACTACATGAAAACAATAATCGCAGTAAGCTTGACATGATTCCAGGTATTAGGTTATAACTGTTTTACTTTGAATTGAATTTAATAAAATTCAGTTTTATGAAGAAAGTTTAAGGATTTCCATTGATGTAATCTTCTATCTGAATAGATGGTTTATAATTGTTACCTTTCATCATGATTTAATGAGAAATTATTTTAATTTGTTTTCAGTTGTTTCGGTAAAGGATATAATGCTATTATATATAAAAAAAGAAATAAAGTGTAAAATTAGAAACATCTTTTCTAAATATTACAAAATAACTTGAGACAATAAACTCGTAACATTATTAATGAAGACATTTTTTTGCAAGATTGATAACTGTTGCAAGTGGGATTAGAACCTTCGGCTGTGTTGATTTAATTTAAACTTTTGAAACGACATTGCAAAAAACTTCAAAGCTAGTTTTTCATTAAACGTTTTCCGTAACAGAAACGCATTTGAGTTTACTACTCCAGTTTCTCCATCATCCAGGCCTCTGTATCTCATAAATCTCTGACCAATATCTAAGAAAACTTTTCACTCCAGAAATGGATTCTCATTCGCACTAACTTCCTAAGAGAATGGCCCCCTGCTCCACTCATTCCTTAGAATTTTCCACCAGAGCTTCTAATGAAAGAGGATGGGCGGGGTGGGCGAGCAACAGAAACAGGAACTCTCCCATCAAGCCCTCAGTATTGGAAATAAGTGAGGTGGCCGGCTCTGCGTTAAACGGGAAAGAGAAAGGATTGAAGCAATTCAACTCTTCCGATAAGGAAAGGAGGCAGAGAGGAAGTCTTAAAAGGAAAACCCTCGCCGACCTCCTTTTAACAAATTCCATCCTTTCTCGACGATCAAGTCGTTGCGGGGCTTCCGGCTTGCGGAAAAAGAGGTTTTTCTCGAGGAAACTGCCATTTTGTTATGGTAAACAGCCCCCGCCGATCCCCTCCTCACTGATAAGAGGTGCATTATTCCGGCCGGTGTTCAATCATCCTGTCCGGCTCGCCGATAAGGCACTGATAAGAGTCCGGACGGCGAAATTGCAGGAAGGAAGCGGTGAAAGCGGTTGTTGCTACCAGCAACGGCTGCTGTTCCGTGGAGGCTGCCTCCACTCAATGAGCTCGGGAGGCAGAATAGGAACGGTTTGTAAAGAGAGGCGGGATACACTTTAATTTAGGATCAGGTATTTAAGACTCTTTTAAGAGCCTCACAGGCCGTTATCGGATAGAATATCGCTGATGCTATTTGGAAGGTTGAAAAGATTTGTAAACGTATTCGATATCTTTTGAAGAGGATGTTTTTTTCAAATACCAGAAACTAACTGGAAAGGAATTTTATTTATTGTGAAAATACAATGGTATGGATTTCATTCACTCAACGACACATTAAAAATTATTAAAACAAATTGTTAAAAACCTTAATTTCAGATATCTGGCAAATGTCGACATTTTTCGAAGAATGTCAGCCTTCGGATATCAACATTCACAGGAGGAGAGTGTCGATATTCACCAAAGAATGTTGAAAAGTTGATATCTTCTTATTTTGTTCTCTCTTGATAACAGATCCACTCAAATGAGGAGGAATACACATATTTCAAAAATGTCAGCTTTAAATAATTATTAATCTTTTTAGGTTTTGGATAAGGTTAAGCTAAATTTATAAGAGCAAAAATTTACGATTATGAACTAAAAAATTAAAAACTGGTTATTTGTTCTGACAATCTCTTAAAAGAATTCCAATTATCTGAATGATCTATTATAATTATTTGTATCACTTTGAGAGAAAAAATGAAAGTAAAATAATTCATTGTAAAATTTTCCCCAAACAATTAATTGGCAGTATGTTCAAGAAATGCTAATTTAATACAATATGAGAATAGGTACAAAATATATCTATTAAAATCACTTTTATAATCTTTAAATTAATGTATTATATTCAAATATTCTTTCCCCAGCCATAAGAAATAACATTTTACTTGAATTATTGGAGTATTTTTGTCCAGCCCCTAGTGCAAATTAAACCACATAGTGAGAGATTTATAACAGTTTGAAAACTGAACAATTATGTATTTGAAAATACCAACTTCATTGCTAAAAAAGAAAACGACTGTATTTTTTAAAAAATATGAATTTAGTATAAATTTAATAATCTGTAATATCCGTCTTGACTTTTTTATTGGAGTGAATATGCAGGAGAATTTCATGGACCTAAATTAGAAGCCTCAGTTCTCAGTTGTATAATTTACCTGCTCATTTATTTCAATTATGAAGTATTAAATAAAAATTATCCATTATGAAGTATTAAATAAAAATTATCAATTATGAAGTATTAAATAAACTATCAATAAATTCCGAGAAATGACAAAATAAAAAAAAAATTGAACTTGACCTTGTATCGAATTTAGTGAACATTTTACATTATTTATAAGAATGAAAGATTTTCATGTCTTGAAATCTGCAGCTACAATGTTAAATCTGTAATTTCTTTTCCTGAAATATATAGATGTACACGATGCATAAATATATCTTTATTTCATTAGGAATTTTTTTTCTCACTTTCTTAGTATAAAAAATATTCTTCAAAAGTGAACAAAATATAACAACAACGACCTGTACAATTTTCTCTAACCGTAATTTCAAGTCTTAACATTATATTCGACGCATTTCTATAAAATTGAACTACAGTTCAATATTTATGTTGTATAAAATATTTAAAGTGGCTTATTTGTTTTTTATTCAATATAAATTGCTCTTAATTAACGTTACAAAAATTTCTCTGTAATGTCCTGACGATAAATTTGATAAAAGGTATCATTACGAAGTTCACTATTTATATGAAATCAAGAAAAAGTCAATAATGACAAAACTAACTTCAATAAGGTTTATAAAAATATCATTATGGTTAATCATAAAAAACTCTGTATTCAAAAATTTTACGCGTATTTTAGTCCTTTTTCGAAAGTTTCTTAGTCCAATTCCCCACTAACTCACCTATTGTGACAGTACTGAATGTTCAACAGTACCTTTCCCCCCCTTCCCTAACACATCCCCCCCCCAGTCTTTATTATCTTTTGGATGACCAAATCACAATATTTTATGACTCTTCCACCATCATTTATCACCTAATAAAAAATAAAAAGGGTCAGAGTGTCGATCAGGGGATGTAGGGGAAGAAAAAGAGGCTTATCCTATGTACAGCATGAATCGACTGCGTGCGGCTGTGTTTGTTTTACGGTGGGGATGACGCAAAGGAACATGGGTATTTGCTTTCTGTTTTTTCTGAGGTTTTTAAAGCCATATCGGATTTCACCGCAGTTTATTCACCTGCTCGCCTCCCATCACATTGGAGGGGGAGGACAATTCAAATATTCTATTCTCCCTGATTTAATGGATGTTTGTTTAATGTTTGAGACAGGGCCATAAATGTAGATATTGGACTTAGTAAAGTAAATTTTAGAATTATCTCTGGTTAAATGGTTTTTGGAGGTATTGTAACATATTGGCGAATTCATCGACTTGATTTATATTTCAATAATAAAATAAAATGATTACATATATTATTTTTTAGGTTATGTAGTTCAGAATGAGGAATTCGAAATTTGAATGAATATTTAAATTAAGTTTGAATTGAAACATTTTAACTGAGTAATAAATTTTTATTTAAATTGTTAAGCCACGTGCTTTTATGTTTTCGTGCAAGAGAGTTAAAGCGACGAAAGCAGCTTTGCAAGTATTATATGAAAATGTGGCTATAATTCTGGATTACTGTTATTCTAAAGGAAAGAAGTTAAGGTTATGTTAACGATATTTTAACATGATATACACAAATTTATTTCAGCCTTATGTTCTCAAAAAGGTTTTAGTTTTGTGGTGTTAGTGAGAACTTTAAATATAAATTTATATGTCCACTATCCTGCTTCGACTATGCTGAAATATGAAAATGTAATGTAGGATATCAATTCTCAATGGCTAATTTCCAAACTATTCAAAATAGGCATATACTTCCAACTGTAGAAATGTTTTAAATGATATAAAAAATTATATTTTATGTTTGAGCCAATAAACGAATTGTTAAAGAAAATTACGAAAAAAATTTCTATATATTTTCAATATATTCTTTTAAAAAATTTCTATATATTCTTTCACATCCCAATTTACACTATGTGAGTAACATAAGAAGTGATTTAAATAAATAAATAAAAAAAAGTTGCTCAAATTTTGGGATTACAACTTTTAAAATAAATATTAAAAAATAATACCACTCCCATCTTGAATTTTTTCTTAAAAATTCTGGAACGTTGAGCGAGAAACAAGAGTATTATTATGCTTTTAGAAGATATTTCGATGCTCTTCAAATTAAATAGTTAAATAAATATTATTTAAATATTATAAAAATTATTAAAATTCAAATTGAATAATAAAAATTCAAAATAAATAAATTAAATAAAAACAATGGCAAATGCCATTGAGTTATTCAAGAAGAACCTTTAACATTTAAGCTTTTGATGAAGGAGAAAAATATTTATTTAGAATAGTCTCGACTGTCTCTTAGAGAAATTTTAAGATCTATCAAAGGTTAAAGATTTGAACATATAAGTATCAATTATTCAAATATGATTTATCCAAAATGTGGACAAGGAGTGCAAAAGCATTATTATTCAAAAATTCAACTAATTGTATCAATTGCGTTGAAAAAAATAATACATTTGGCTTTGATGGAAATGTAAGACATAATGCAAATGACAAAAAAAAAAAAAAAAAAAAAAAACTTTTTAAACTTAAATTTGGGTAATATAACTTACATCATGCAGTTTCTTCCACTAAAAACCTTAATAAAAAGAGCATAGAAAGAAATTAGCATTGCATGCATACAAGAAATTTATCAAAAGAATAGCAGACAAACTTTTTCTGCAAATTTTAAATTTTTCTTCTTAATTAAGACAATCTCAAATCAGGCATCATTGCCTATAACAAAAATCTTCTAATAATGAAGGCTTTCTTTTCCAATAATGTCCTTGTGATAACCATTCGTTTTTTCAAATCAACTTTAATGCTCATTTCAGTTTATTACCCCCCCCCCTTCAAAAGATACCGAAGCTATTTTAATTAAGTTAGAAAATTGTTTAAAGTACCCTAAAAAAAGAGCAGGAGATTTCAATGCAAAAAGCACAGTATGGGGTCATGATTTTGAATATTATAGGACTCTATTTCATTTGATTTTCTCCTTTCAAAAGGACTTGTTATAATCCAAATAATGAAAATTCAGCTCCAACATTTGATGGTTCTCTAGGAAGATCATGGATAAATATTACCATCAGTAACCCTACATTATCAAAAAATATTTTAAAATGGGTAATTGATTTAGAGCCAATATGTAGTGACCCTAATAGTGCAGTGACCATTTTCATTTTATACTGAAGGACCAAAAAGGTTTTAAAATGAGAGAATTTATTTAGAAAACTTAAATTTACAAAATTTTAGATCTGTACTTACCTATGATTTCCAAAAGATGGAAAATATAGAAAATGAAATGTTTGATGTTAATTCTGAGAATTCCACAAAATATATTATATTTATCTGTAAAAGCCCCAAATTAAATATGTTAAGCCTAAGAAAAAAAACATAACTGGTAATCAAGAAAACTAGAGATTTTCAGAAGTGATTTGGGAAGAGCAAAAAGAAAATTGTTTAAGACCAAAAATATAAGAGATAAGAAATATCTTCGAATGCTGGTTCGAATGAATTCGAATTCTAAAATAAGTTTAAACTGGACAAAAAGAAGGGACTGGTCTAATTTATGTGAAAATTTAATCAAGTGAACCATTTGGAATTTATTTCAATGAAGTTAAAAATCCAAGCAATAGATCCTTCCAACTTAGCGCTAATGGAAAAACAGGCAGTCCTTTAGCTCAATATCCTAAAGAAGCAATAGATCCTTTACTTCAATTTCACTGCCCCGATTCCCCCCACCCCACCCCACCCCACACTGCACACTTTTTCATAAAAATATTCGAAACAGTAATCGAATTCCTCCAAATTCTCTAGATGATCCACCTTTTTTAATATTCGAAGTATAACATATTATCAATAGTTTAAATAATAAAAAAGCTCCAGATCCAGATGTTATTTCTTCAGAAATGATTAAAGAAGCATTTAAATGTAAGCCGAAATTTTTCTTGGTATTTACAATCGATATTAGTATAATGGATATTTCCCTGCAAAATTAAAATTAGCACAAGTTGTGTTAATTAACAAGACGAACAAAAGAAATATAGATCCAACATATTTTCGGCTTATTTGGCTTCCTGATTTCATTGGAGAAAATATTTGATAAAATGATTACACAAAGAATATTCTTTCATTTATTAAAAAAATAATTATTTGCATCAAAATTAATATGTATTCATTCCTGGGAAAAGTGCACCTGAAGCAATTATTCATAATAAGAACTGGATTGCTGAGGTAAGAAAGAGCTCAAAATATAGTGTTATTATTTCTTTAGATGTCAAAAGTACTTTTAGACGAGTTTGGTGACCGTAAGTTCTGCACGATTTGAAAAATATGAACTGCACCTAAAACCTTTTTAATGTGGTTTCAAGTTTTCTCAACGATAGAAAAATCTTTTCAGATTATGGTGGTAAAAGTTTTAGTAATGAATATTCAATGCCTTTATTGTTCCAATTCTAGACCTCTGTATTGTCTCCTAGTAGCAAATAAAGTATTTCAAATTAATTTTGGAGAAAATACTAAAATAATTGCTTATGCAAATGATTTTTATCTTTTTGTGGCAGCAACTGAGAAGCATAAAATTCAAGACGTGGTTAAAAGAGCATTAGAAAAATTAGACTGTTGGAGTAAGAATCCTAAAGTTACTTTTGCACATGAAAAAAATGCAGCTGATTCGTTTTGGATAATAAAGGCGTTATACCTCCCTCCCTCCGTATTGTCCTTATGTTGGCAAAGCAATAAAGATTACAAAAAATAGGACAGATTAAATGGTGTGTCATCAACAATTATACCAAGAATCTTCAATTGTTGCTGACATCCATTTAATCTGTCATATTTTTTGTAAGCTTCGTTGCTTTATCAGCATACGGATAATACGGAGTGAGGGAGATATAACGCTCTTATTTTTCCAAAAGGAATCAGCTGCATTTTTTATATAAATCCTGTGAGAAGCAAGATGACTAAAATTTTAAACAGACTTACAGTTGCCAAGTACATCAGAGGAATATCAGAAAAAATTGTCACAATTTTATACAAAAGGTTCCTGGAAATAATTTTAGCATATGCTGCTCGAAGGGCACTAATAGACAAAGAAAAGATCAATAGTGTACAACGTCAAGCATTCTTAGCAATTACGAGGACTTTTCGTACAACATCTCTGCTAATAATTATTGGGCTTGAACCAGTATGTGATATTGAAACCATTTGGTATTGGATCAATAATGACTGTAAAGGCATAAATTTGTTGGCAAAACAATTGAAGGTTCTGAATAGTTTAATTATGAAAATAGATGGATTCATCCTTAGTAATATTGAAAATAGTGAAATGTTTCTTCAATTATAATTCTACATCTATAAAGACGGCTCGAAAATGTATGAACAAATTGGAGCGGCTTTGCACTTTTAATGGAGAAGATAAAATTGATGAGTTTCAGTACAAATTTGGAAATCACTGTTCGTTTTTCAAGCAGAACTTTTTTTCAATATTTCATGCCAGAAATTGGGAAAACCATAACAAATCATATGTTAATTATTATCTGTTCATAGACACTCTAAATGTAATAAAGGTTCTTCAAAAATCCAAACCAAAAATAATTCAGGGCATGTTAAATGTCTGGTGAATAATAATATTTCATTACACTGGTAAAGCCCACGTTGACATCAAAGGAAATGAACTAGCTGATCAATCTGCCAAAGCTGCTTCAATTAAACCTGCAAAAGACTATTACCCTGGAGAATTTGAAAAAGCAATCAAAACTCGTCTTCGTAAAATTTTTATCAATGAATAACAATCAAGATCGGGAAATAATGAAAAAGGTCGCTTTACCTGTAGTATCTTTTCTCAGGTAAAAAGAAATAGATGTATTTATGGTAAATATTTAGCCCACTACAAATCGTGGACTTTGCCCGCATTATCTTAGAAGAGTCAATTTCAAAAACTGTAATTATAGATATGGGGAGGATTCAGATGACATGCATTTTTCATCATTTGAGAAAATTTATTAAACCTCAACAAAATGTATCACGGATTTTATCAAATAAAAATTGACTTTAGAAGTTCAATCTATCTTGGATTACCTGTATTAGAATGAAAGTAGAATCTTCCAAACTGAATACAAGTATATTCTTTTTTTTTTCCTTCTCGGTACTATTTCTCCCAATTTTAGACTCTGCTCTGGTCGGAATCATATGTTATTTCACAGCAAAGACAAGTGGACATTTTTACATTCCTGTTTGATTTCAAATAAAAGCTTTTTTTAGAAATAGTAAACTAGCCGGCGTCCCACCTAGGAGTAGCGCGTATTCCCCGTGATCTGGGCTTCCCAGTTCGATTCCTGGTTCAAGCATGGTTGTTCTTTACCCTGTTTTCTATCTGTGAGGTGTGTGAAAGAGCCCCCCTGTAAAAAGGGGTTGTGCAAGCGAGTGTGTGAGTGTCATCTTCATAGGAACTTGAAGTCAAACTTCTGCCCTCGTGTGCTCAGAAGCCTTTACCTCAGAAGCTACTGCGCAAGTCGACTTAAATCGCTGACTTCATCAACAGGCTTGTCTAAGACAAATGCCGTAAGTAACAACAGTAGTAAACTTTAAATCTGACTCTACCAATGCTGAGCATTTCAAAGTCTGCACAGAGAAAATCAAGTATTGTTAAAAGTGAATAGAATCTTATGAATATAGGGAAAAAAGGCAAAATGAACTCTTTCTAGCCTTTTGTTCCTGAGCATGGACTCTAAGACTGGGCCAATTTATATA
This sequence comes from Argiope bruennichi, assembly GCF_947563725.1. Classification (NCBI taxonomy): domain Eukaryota; kingdom Metazoa; phylum Arthropoda; class Arachnida; order Araneae; family Araneidae; genus Argiope; species Argiope bruennichi. The sequence continues at coordinate 27,332,881 of NC_079151.1, read as the reverse complement.
TATATATATTTTTTCACTTCTTTCATTTATTTATTTATATATTTTCTCTTTTCTTTAAAATTCTTTTATTCTTTTTTATGTAATTAATTTTTTATTTATTTTTCTGTTTTTTAAGTATAAATTGCCTATCTTTGGTAAATTTCATTAATTTACTAATTATGTTTGATGATATTGTTATATGTAATATTACACAGGCTTTACTGTGCCCTCCGCGTTTTCTTTTTATGCCTGACCCAAAATGTTTTGATTTTTAAAAAACTTTATTGTCTCTACCTTAGCTTCCCTTGCACCTTGCAGACATACAAATGAAAGTTTTTTTTTTTTTTTTTTTTTTTTTTTTTGTATAACTAGTCCTTTGATAGCTATTTAAATTCGATTTTTTAAAATTTTAATTATGAGCTCTTTACTATGTAACGCCACTTATAGCATACACCTAATCATCATCAGAGTACTGGGGGGGGGGGGCGGGAGGCTAAGCAAGGATATTAAACCAGTTTCAAAATGTAAAGGAAGCAAATGTTTTTTTAAAAGAAAAATAAAACAATTACATGCATACACACACATACAGGCACAATGATTATATTATTAATTATTTCTAAGAATTTTTCTATTAATAAGATTTTATTAAAACAATGAATATTTTGCAAATTGCACACGCATAGTTTATTTGTAAGTGGTGTGTACGTACATACTTACTGCCATTAAAAAGGTTTAGAATTCATATTTTTTTGCGACTAAAAGATATAAAAGAAAAAAGAAAGCGAAAAAAATGGATATTATTTTTGAAATCTTTAAAGCAAAAATCGTATAATTTAAGTAAATTTGTGTAAATTATAGACAAAGAAATCTTCTAAAGCTTGCGAAATTTAGGTTTTCAGTATGTTAGGTTTCATTGAACGTATTCTACAATTAGTGGATTCTTCTATGCAAACATATTAAAATTTTAGTCATTTTAGTCAGTGATTAGAGAAGGTATTTTTGAAAAACGCAATTAATAGGCTATACAAATGCAAACAATAGGCATTTTGTTTCAATATGAATTAAATGTTTTTGAAAGATTTATTTAATATATTTAATGGAAATCTTTAGAAGTATTAGAAGTTGTTTCATCATTTTCTAATTTTTTATTTTTATTGTAAAATTTTTTAGGAATACGTGTTTTTACAGTTTTTTCAGATCTTTAAATTTATTTCCGTTGCTATTTGTCACTTGCAAGTTTTGCTCTGCAAAGTAATTTAATAAATATTGTATAGAAACAACAATATTCTGCAGACTCTGAAATTGTAAGAATAAAACTCATATGATCATTCTTTTTAAAAACCAGTTTAATCTTCTTTTTGAAAAGTCACATTTTAACAACAATTAACCTCCCCTTTTTTTTCTAGACTAGAACAAAAAGTAATCTTGACCGAAATAAATTTCCAGCCTTCTCCTCCCTTCTTTTGGTTTCATTTTTTCGAAAGATATAAGGGCGAGCGAAACCTCAAAAAGTAATTGACAAAATAGGGTTTCTTTCCCCCGCACTTCTGTTTTCATTAACAGCGTTTTGCGGCGCCGGCGTGTCAACGGCAACTTCCGGCCCCGGATACTCTGTCTTAATTTGGATGCTCTGCAATAAAAGAGTTTCTATCAATCACGGCACCTAAATCCGGCGCGTGTGTGTTTTTATCTCCCTGCAGGTTGCAATTCAGATCAATAGATTTTCATTAGGGCTGCTCTCCGAAAAAGATCGTGGGCTTTTCATTCCGGGTCGAGGCGCAGCGTGCGGCCGCTCATCTCGCCGATAATCTCCGCTGGGCTGGCGTCGCCAATGCGAAAGCAGTGATTACGAGAACAATTAACTGGCTTTTATTGATTGTTCAAAGCGAAATTGAGCGGAAAGCACACGCACCGAAAGGGGAGCGATTCAAAACTGAATTCTGTGCTTCGAAAAACTTTTGGTGCATTTATAAAGAATGTTTCCTAGCCTTTTTGGTTGTACAGACCACCTGTTGTGTAAAAAATATTTTAAGCCTTAAAAGTTTTAAAAGGAATATTATATATATATATATATATATATATAATATATAAAGTCTTACTCTTTATATATATATTATCTTACTCTTTATATATATATAAATAAATAAAGAGTAAGATCTGGGGCAAGTTGTATCATATTGCCTCTTTCGAGATTTATCTTGCATTCATGTGATTCATGTAATCAGAATATTAACATGAATATTAACATGAACTATCAAATATCAGATCTCTCACAAAGGAAAGAGTCTCTCTGCAGGAGTCTAAAAGTGATTCAATTAATAAAGTAAATAAATAGATAAAAATTACAATGAATAAAAAATAAAAAAAACTGTAGTTTACCTACCCAATAAAGAAAACAATTGAAAAAAAAACACACGACAACGTAATTAATAAGAAAGAATAAGGGAAAGTTTAAGAAAAAAAAATCCAAAAGGGAGGGCAAAAGAAAAAAAGGGGGAATAACTAACACACTAATTCTTCTACGATTTTGTACTAACACACTAATTCGCAAAAAGAAGAATGGGTTTGCATAGTTTGTGGTGGCATGCGTACAATAAAAGTGACTATACATTATAATATAGAAAATTATATTAACGTTCTATCATGAAGCAAGGTTAGGATTATTTTGGGACAGATGACACCATTTCTAGCAGCAAGCAGATGGCAGAGACGGTGCCTGAGCTGGTATTTTCTTTCCTCTTTCCATACTCCCGAGGAGGAGAGGGGACTTTCAACCCTGTCCCCGTTCTCACCTTTTTGTAACATCAGTCTTGACTCTAAATAAAGTTTCATAAATACTTGGAATACTTTATAGTTAAAAGCAGAAGAAAGGAAAAAAGGGTCCAGAATTTCGAGTATTTCATTAAAATTTATAGAAAGATTTATTTTTATCTTTGCAATATTTTTCAGATTTTATTTTTTCAGTATTTATTTCATTTCAATCTGATTTACTTATGGAATTAGTGATGATTTATTTATTTTTTGACTGGTTATTTATTCCTGGGGATGTAAATAAATAAAATAATAAAAAAAAAGCTTAAAATGAAATTGTAATTTCTTTTTCCTGTCTTCGTCAGTTTCAAACACAGTAAGCCTAACAATGATTTCAACTAATAAATAAATATTGGGACAATTGCAATATTTATTTATGTTTTTAGAATGATTTTAATGCATCATTTCATATAATTATAGTTCACTAAGAATTTATCAATAATCAAATCCCTCATTCTTTTTTCAGATCAATGGCTGTTCTTTAACAAGAAAAAAAAATCAAAGCATCATGCTAATGGTGTGTTAATTACATCAAAGCATTATCATATTCTTTATATGATGTTTAATTAATTTATGCGATGGTTACAGTTACCATGTTGTTAATTAGAAATCCTCGTGAAAGTTGAATTGAGCCTTTTTCTAAAATTATAAAATTAATATGTAAATCAAATTTTAAAATGAATTTTTATCCATATAACTTTATTTTATAGAATTAAAGATTTTATTTAAAAAATGAAAAATAAAGAATTTAAGGATATGTAGTACTGATTTAATTACAAGTAAAGTTCATATTAAAGCATTTTTATTTCAGTCTTTTGTAAGAATCAAAAGCTTTGCATTGAACTTCTCTTAATTGCTAAATCAAAATAATTACAGAATTATTTTATTTTACATTAGCGATAACATAATCATGAAAAGTAGAATTAAGTTGTTCTAAATCACCAGAGCAAAATGCTGCTCTCTTTTTTACGTGTGTAAATGTATCATCTAAATTTATATACATCTTGATTCTGGCTCCCTTATAAATACATCTGGATCGTGCCAGATTAAGTTAATACTTTCCCACATTTTCATAGGATAAAACGGAATATTTACTGACATGTTTAACGATTATATTATTCTCATGTTCATCGCTTACATTTGTGTCCTAAATAGAAAGTAATCAATTGAAAATGTAACTTTTGTACTCCGACCTCTTCTGTATTTTTCCTATCTCATACGTATCAACGCGAATGAGATTAGAAGCTAAGATAGGATCGAAACTGTTTGATCTACGAAGTACCCCGGTGACTTTTAGAGTTTGATCCCCATTCATAAATTTCGCGAGGCAGAGCCACTTCAATGGCGTCCAGAGCCATTATTAACTACACCCCCATACCCTAACCCCCGGCTTGGTCACCGCTACCCCCGCGCCGGAAAAAGGGAGCCGCCAAAGCCAGAAGAGCTATTATTCAAATCTCCTCCGCATCCCGAACTGCAACCGTAACCGCGACGGCAACCCTCAAAATGAACTCCCGCTCGGTCGGGGGGCTCCTCTGCTGTCGAGCATCCCTAAAGCCCCGACGTTATGAGGCAATTTTTCACGACGAGCCCGACGACGCTGCGTTTCTTTTAAGCCGGGGACTAGGTGCTGGGAAAGGCTTAAAACGTCGCGATTTCGCTTATTTATTTTTTACTTTATTATTATTTTTTTTCTATCTTCTCTTGCGCTTTATGATTTTTGGTTTTGAAAACGTGATTGTGCGGTGGGGGGTGTGAGACAGAAATAAATGCATAAAATCGTCTTAAACGAGCTTAGTCATCGAGGCAAAGTTGCCGTCGAAGTGCTTAAGAGAAAGAATGGAAATGAAGGGCAAGAAAAAAAGCTGTGTTAAGGGATGTGTGGTGGAAAATGTCATTTTTCACCGGCTCTTAATTATAGTTTGTTTTAACGATGCGGGCATTCAGGAGGAAATGAGCGGTTTCTGTGCTAATTCTTTTCGGGGCAAAGAGTGATTTTATAGTGGGATGGATTAAGTTAATTTTGCATTAAATTTTCCCGCTGTTCCTCTAACTCGCATTAATACATAATTTAAATAATGGTGGATTAATGAATAAATTTGGTAAAAAATATCTTTTAAAGAGATGTTTCCTATCGACGTTGGGCGATTTATTTCCATTTTACGTAAAATGTATAAAATATTAATAAGATGGCTAATGGATAAATAATTTCTGCATTGAAAGGTGGGAATGCACGTATTCTATTGTAGTTTTTTTTTCTTTTAATCTCTTTCAGTCATTTTTTTTTCATTTTTTCTGCAATAGAAAATGTATCATACTTTAAGATAATTCAAAGTAAATTATTAATAATTTCTATAAGAAATTTTTTTCTTACTTTCTTTACGTTTCCTTTGTCTTTCTCAATTTGTTATTTAGTTTGATATTTAACTTTAGTTCAAAAATTTATTTATTTACATTTTTTTTTATTTAATGATAAAAATCCCTCAAAAAATTTAAAGTGTAAAATTTTTTAGAACTCCCACATTCCAAATGGAATAAAACCTTTTTCTATCCTAAGACAAAGCAATTATTGGAAAAGAAATTATTTATCATGTTATTTTCTGTTTTTTAAAAAAAGTTTATTAGAAAATTTCTTAACGAAATCCGCTGTACTGAAATTCTGAAGTTTTAAATGTACATTTTATCCTTTTTTTTGTTATAAACTTTGTTAAGTGAGTTTTTTATACTTAAAAATATCTCATATTATTTGATTTCAAGTTTAAAAAAATAAACTTAAATTGTATTTTTTTCTATTTTTCAAATTACGCCACTGAAGAAAGCTTATTCAAGAAAGATTTCTTACTTCCGCATTATCCATTTGAATTACGAAATCAGTTATCGGTACTGTATTGTCATAAATTAATTCTTTGGATTGAATTCTGCAAGTAATATTTTAAGTGACTTTTAATATTTATAACACATATTAAAACAAAATTCGAGGACAGTAATTTTTCAATAAATCATTACATCATCTTCTTGTCAAACTAAGCGAAAACTTTATATTTTATAATAACGAGAAATTCTCAGGCCTTACTTCTTTAGTTGAATACCTTTTGAAGTTTAATATGACTTAATTAAGTTTTTCTTTTAGAAGGAAATTAATTTTCCCTGTTGCACGCTATTTTTTTTTCTTTATATTTTTATTTATCAAATTTGAAAATCTTTTTTGCTTGAAGATTTTTCCATTTATTTTCGCATTTGTTAAATTGCTTTCTTTGTTTCAAGCATAAGTATAATTTCAGAAGTTATTTGTATATGAAACAAAATCAGTCACTGTTTCAAGATGATCTTGAAATAGAATAGAATTGGTGTGCCTTAAAATTATAAAGTATTGTCCAAAAAAGGAGTTTCCATCTTAAAATTTTATTTCCAAAACGTATGCTAATCATTAAATAAAAAAAAGGCTTTAATTGTACTTTAAAAAAAAGAACTAGTTAATGGGATGAAATGCAATATGTTTTAGATGATTTTTATGTAAAATGATGCTTAATTTCAGATAAATGCCTTTTAAAAATATTCTATGCATCCGAAATGAAATAGTGCAAAATCTATAATCATAATTCGTTTTATATACTAAAATAATTATAAATATTCATTTCAGATTTCATTCTTAACTCCACACAGATAATTAGAAGTAACAAATAACTCAGAACGTATTTCTAAGAGATGATAACTTAAAATTAAGTAAAAAATTTAAAAACTGGGATGAGAGAATATTTAATTTTTAAAATTAGATTTAAAAAGATAATTTTTAATAAAATCATATAAATTAGATTTTTTTAATTCTAATGTTTAATAATTATGCTTCCATAATCTCATTTCATTTCAAAAGCATACTATAAAAATAAGTGTTTTCATAGAAAAATATAAGATGAGTGTTTGATTTTCCTAAAAATGAATTTGAATCAATAGCATAACTACTTAAGAAGATATTTTTTTCAAAACATTTTATGGATCCTCTTTAACATTAATTATCCAATAATTCTAAGGTACGCATTTTTTGATGCAGATAATAAGCAGACCCTGTTAACTATTAAAAAATTATTATTGAATGTTTTGAAATAAAAACTATGTTTAATTGACAATGATTTTGATGGGAATTAATCTGTTTTTTTTTCTATACTCTTGTCAATAATTCAAAAATATTTATGCTAGTTTGTCAGCTTCCTTTAATTTTGAAGGATATTTCAAACACTGCAAGAAACAAATAACTTGAATAATACAAGAATATCATTTATAATGTTCCCAAGCCGTAATACTGTTTTCTGCTGTAATAGTCTTATTGCCAGAAAGTAACATTTACAGAGAGTTTTTAATTGATATGGATTCTTCATGACCTGATTTCCGCGAATATAGTATTATATTCATTCAATCATATTTTTCCATTAGAAAGATGTAAATACCATAGAAAGACCATTTCCATTTCCATAGAAAGATGTAATAAGTATTACCATAAATAAACTCTAAAGTTCAGTTATTTCTGTATTTATTTTGTTTTTATCATTTAATTACTTTTTTAAAGTTATGTGATGTTTCGGTTAATTTTTAAATTAAATTTCTATCGCTAAAACTTCAGCGAATTAAAAACAACAAAAAAAAAAAAAAAAAAAAAAAAAACCCGGGAAATTTCTGTTTTTGAATTATTCTAAAGTTTTTTTTCCCTTTAAAATCAAAGATAAGCATCACAAATGGTACATTTCAATGTGATTAATATCTGTGTTCTACGAAAAACGAAAATTGACCAACAGTTATCGTTACAAGGAGATTCATGTAGAAAACCATGGGAAAATAATGTGCTTCTATATTGTATTGTATACACTTTCAAGATTGTCTGAGAATACATATTTATCTATCATTTATGTTGCCAATATGCAATGAAATATTTAGAGCATTACACTTTTGCGTCGAATTATTTCTGCAATTCATTCTATCTTAAATTAACTCTTGCCTAATAAAATAAAATATAATATAAAAGATGTGAAAACTTAAATTTATTTTATTAATTTTTGAAAAGAATTAGTTTTAGGGAAATAAAATTTTGTTATTACATGAAGTCAAATCTAAATTACGGGAAATTAATAAATATGGAAATCGCAATTATAAATATCTAGTTCTAATGACTTAATAAGAGAAGGAATATAAGTAATAATTACTGAAAACGCAATTAAAAGGCTTAAATACGAGCACTAAAGTAAAGAGTAATCCCTTATTGCCTTATTATTTGCTTTAATAACTTTTCATTTTTTACGATTTTTTTAAGACATTTGTATTTTTAATTGAAGCAATTTATTAAACATTATAATTTATTAAACATTATGAACCATTTTATAGTACTTTATCAAATCCATTTTTTTTGAAGGAGAAAAAGATTTCTGCTGAATTTTATCCTGTTTAAAATTTCCGGGAAAAAATTCAAAAATCCTGTGGCTGGGTGTGGAGCGAAAATTTTCAACAGATTCAATAATAAATAATGAGGCTTTATTCAACACGAAAACAGGAATATATAGTAGAAAAACATAGAAGATCAATACTTGCAGTAAATAACAGCACGCAAGCAGCAAATCGGTACAAAACAACCATACGAGTACAAAGTGCGAGCTTAGAGAAAACTCTCAGATTTCACTTAACAGTCAACCTTTCTAGACATACTAGATATACAATGAAATATTGGAAGAGTTTGAGCAAAAGTTTATGTAAATCTAAGATTCTAATATTAAAACCGCTTCACAGATTTTATATGTATAAGTGTTTGAGTTTTAAAGTTATCATGATCATACAAACAGACATAAAACTGTCTTTGCATACCAAATTTAACATAAATGTTGAAATTTTGGCATAAAAATCACATGTATTTCATTTATTTTTCTTGCTCAGCATTTCCCAATGGATACAATTCCAAAATTTTCGGTCTGCAGATTTGCAGATTTATCCAAATCTGAAGGACAGTTTTTCTTTTAACGAATACTGTCTATGATTTATAAAAATATGGAATGATTCGCCTGTGCGTCTCAATATGGAATGACGCGTCTCAAATAGGGAATGAGACGCCTGAGAGCACCAAATAAAAACAGAGTCACCTATTAAGAATTATCAGAATGACGGATTCACGTTTTTAAAAGATGAAAATTTTGTCATACTTTATATACTGAAGTCCGATTTCACTAAAATATTTTTCTAAAATTTGTATGAGTTTTATGTATTAATTTTCTAAATCTTACTGATTGAGAAAACTTTTAACTTTCAGTAGGTGAAAACTTACAAATTAAAAAAAAACTGCTTCAATAGGAATTTTTTAAATAGCCTTTTGTTTTAGTAAATAAAAACATTCATTGGCAGAGGGACTAGAGCGAGATGTGAAAACCCGAGCAACGTGAATTCGTCGTTATCCATTGGATAAAAAAATCGTCACAACTACTTCATTTCCGTTCTTGATGTGTGTGGGTGCTTTTTGCTGAATCCTGACAAATGTGTTCTGCATGTAGTGGGGAGGGAGAGCAAGTAATGCTCTGTGAGAAAAATAAGTCATTTTGAAGTGAAAAAAATAAATCTATTTCCTGATTGGAAAATAAATCAATTGGATTCTTTTTATAAATATCACAATGTGAGTTTTAAACTCGAAACTGACGAAGCCATAAAAACATTGGTTTGTTCGAGATCTGAAAAACTAGATTTAAAAAGGAATACAGCAAGGGATCAGTTTAGTTATATGAACTCATTTGGAAGCAAAATCGAGTCAATTTTCAGGCCATCTTCGTAATTTTGATCTGAGGTTATATAATAAAGACAAAGCATGAGCTTGGACCCTCTCTCCAAATTCCTGCATCACACCAACGGGAGGGCGTTTTGCTTACAATATCAGATTTAGTATATTCCTGAGCTTATACACGATAGATCTGAAGCACAACGGGTTTTGAGCTAAGACCTTCACGACCCGAAACCAGGTTTTTACCCCTACGCCACTTGGTCCTCGAATGCAGTGTGGGAAAACAATTTTTTAATTAAAAGTTTAAGTAACGATTTCTTTTCAGTATTTGAATGCATTAGTGCGGCTCCGCGTAATGCTCAATACAGTCTTTCTATTTTAATGACTAGTTAATTTAATCTTTCATTACCATAAATTATGCTATTTAGCTATTTTATTTTAATCTTTTATTTCAATAACTTATAGTCTTATTAATTCATTTTTAATCTATACTTATAATAAAGCTCAATGTGTGTGTGTGTGTGTGTGTTGGCGCTCTACAGGCCAGACCGTTTGACATACAGCTACCAAATTTGGTACATGTATACCTTGGAGGTTGGGAATGTGCACCTGGGGTTTCTTTTTTCGAATTTTTAATTAGAATTTAAATTATTAATTAAAAATTAACTTTCCCGCCAAAAAATCTTCCATTTTCCCCACCGCCAACTTTTTCGCCAAAAAAATCTTCCATTATCCCCAGCGCCAAACGAGAAAGGCTTCAGTTTTTTTTTCTCCCAACAGTAATGAGGCTAGGGTTAAAAATTTTCGGCGGATTATTTCAATCGGTTCTGTTTATTTTCTTAATGTTTGATGCATTTAAAATTAAACATTGTTAATGAATCAATCTTTCAGATTCATTCTGAAGTACTTTTGAATTAAAATAAAACAGAATAAAGGAAATTAAAAATTTCTAATCCGCATAGCGTTACCCCAACTGGCGTAGAAAAAAATCACGTATTTGCGTTACGTAACCGGCGAAGAAAATTCACGCATGCGCATTCTGTTCTGATTGTTGCCATGACAACGTTATCAATGGATGATTTAAATTATTTTTGGGTTAGTTGCATGCTTTTGTAAGTAAATTGTATTTATGTTAGTTATATATTTTTCGTATATGTTTATAGTTTTAAGTACATCGTTTTTTAAGTAGTTTTTTTAAAACCTGTTTTCAACCGTTTATTTTAAACGATTCGTTTTATTTTCTTAGTGTTTGATGCATTTAAATTTAAACATTGTTAATTAATCGATCTGCTCATAATGAATCTAAGAAAATTTTGTTGATCAACTCTTGAGATATTACATAAATTAAAAAAGATATTCTTTAGTGCCCATAAAGTTTAAACGCTGAGTGACTCTATTTTCAGTAATCAGATTATAAAAAAATGCTTTGTTTCAGTAAAAAATATTATTATATTAATTGAAGATAAATTCTTTCCACTTTAATTTAAAGCATAAATTCTACCGTTTTCAACCGTTTTTTTTAAACGATTCGTTTTATTTTCTTAGTGTTTGATGCATTTAAATTTAAACATTGTTGATTAATCGATCTGCTCATAATGAATCTAAGAAAATTGTGTTGCCCAACTCTTGAGATATTACATAAATTTAAAAAGATATTCTTTAGTGCCCATAAAGTTTAAACGCTGAGTGACTCTATTTTCAGTAATCAGATTATAAAAAAATGCTTGGTTTCAGTAAAAAATATTTTTATATTAAATGAAGATAAATTCTTTCCACTTTAATTTAAAGCATAAATTCTACGGGTGCTAACAGAAAATGAGAGAGATACATATTACGTTATGACTGAAGACCTTTATAATATTATGAATGAATTATATGATAATCAAAATTTGAAGTTTTAAAATATTTTGATAAAGAAGCTATTAAAGTAGAAATTGCATAAAATATTTAATTATTAAAATTTTAACGAACATTAAGATTGGCGAACCGGCTGGTCGCCAAAGGCGGCTAGTATTATATAATGGGAAAAACTAGCAAAAAGCAATAAAATCCGAAAAATATTAATCTTAACAATTAATGAATAATTTCCTTACGTTCAGATAAAGGCATTTAATTAATTATACTATTGTAATAAATTATATCGAAAGAATAAACTTCAAAAAATATATAACATTGAAAATTGTTATTTTGTAGGATTTACCAAGTGGAACATAATGTCATTAGTTAAATGAATAATTAATATTTCAATATATTAATTATTCATTTAGCCTTCTTTGGTGACCACCTAGTTCACCGGTAATAACTATCGCTAAAATTTTAGATTATATATTTTATGCACCTTAATCTTAATATCTTCCTCAGCAAAATATTTTTAAGCTTCAAGTTTCGATAGCTACATAATTCACATTGCTTTAGAAGTTTTACACCGTTCTGTTTATTGTACTTGATATTCCTAATTTTCCCCATCCTTCCTTAAATTTGATCTTTAATTTGAAATGGAAGTGATTAAAATTCAATTAATACCAAAACATTTCTTCTGAAACCAAGCATGTCTTTTAAAAATCTGAATACAAAAAACGGAGGTTCTCAGCTCAGCATTGAAGTTTTATGTGTACTATTTTATATTTTTTATAATTTATGTAATATCTCAAAAAATTATTCAGTAAAAATTTCTCTGATTCTAAATAAAATGCAATTCAGAATTTGTTCAAAAAAGTTCTTAGTACCGAAGATCTGTATAAATAAATAAAAAAAAAAGTCATAATTCATTAGATCATTTATTGACTCAAACTACATAGACCATTTCCTTTAGACCATTTTTCTTATTCGATACTTATGCCTTTTGTTAATGGTTTAGAAATTAACTATTAGAATCCAAATAGAATGGTTGTTCTGCATACATTAAGTTATGATTACCTTAAAGGGATAGTGAACTCTATTAGACACTTTTATGAATTATTCAGTAAGGGTTATGAAATATTTTATACTTATGTATTAAGATAAAAATACAACAAATTTCTTAAAAAACATTTTTAAATGAAATATATTTTGTTTTAAAAATTTAAAAGATATAAAATTTTCAAAAATTTCAAAATATTCTAAATGACTTAATTTTTAATTTTTTCTATTATTATTATTTTTTTTTTACCCAGTGTAAACTTATTTGGAACAAAATTACGTATAATTTTGTAATTCTAATTAAATGCTGATTTTTTAGAAACATTTTTATGCACACTTATTAAATTTCCATAGGAATTTTATATTTTTCTGAACTAAAAATAACTTACAACGGACTAAAAAAATCTCGAAACATAAAACGCATACACCATTTTCTTTTAAAGCTTGACCAAAATCTTTATGATCAATTTCATTTAATTTCTTCTAAAATTAAGACACCTGGAACTTTTCAAAGACATTTAAATCTAATTATAATAAAATTTTGAGAAAAGTCATTAAGATGTACTTTTTTCACTTTTAATCCTTCAAATATTTATTTTATTGAGCGATACATTTTATAACACTATTTTAGTTGAATATAAGCATTTATTTTGATGATGAAACGACAAAAATAAAATTGCAAGTTTTCATCCATTTTTGCTTATTTCAAAGTCCACTGTCACCCAAAGTCATAAAATAGAATGATAATATAGATATTTTAAAAGGTCACAGAAAACTTTTTCTTCCATTTGTTTTTGCAAAAATATTATACTTCACCTTTATTTAATTTAATAAAGATGCGTGCTGAAATTTATAGTCTTTTAAGTTTAGTTTGAAGTGAGAGTTAACTTTAATAATCTTTTAGTTTATGCTTTTTTTTCAAAGTGATAGCAACACGTTTAAGAAAGATAATTTTTTTCATGCTGAAATTTAATTTTTATTTGGTCTGTAATGTATGATTGGAAAAATAGGCTAAAAATTAATTTTTGAAAATGAAATTAAAATTTTAAAAATTATGCTGAAGAAATAACAAATATCGTTAAAAAGATATTTTTTTTTCAATTTTTTTAGATGATATTTTTTATTTTTAGTCTTTTAATTTTTAAGTAATTTATGTGCTCTAAAAGATTCAGTTATCTCAGAAGAAACACAAAAATTATAGCTTAATTTTGAATAAATTAAAATTTTTATTAAAATTTAAAAAAATTCACAACGAGATGCAAATTCCCACCCTCCAAAATATATACAGTGGCTCAAAAAATTGAGAGTACACCTTACATTTACTTGATAAATCCGACTTTCAATATAAATAACACATTACCGGGAAGTGCAAACATGTTTCTATTTTTACACATAACAAATGGTTTAATTTAGAGTAAAAATAAAGAAAAATCAACGGAAAATTTCTAAATTGAAAAGTTTCAGAAGCATTTTAATAAAACATAGACAGAATTTTCCCTCAAAAAATTGAGAATACAGCAATGAAATTTTTGCAATATCACTCAAAGAAATAAAGTGTCTTTTGGCCCCTATAATGGCCTCTAAACGTCGTGGTACCGATTCAGCCAATTTTTGATGGTATCTGATGCTATTTTACCCCATTCTTCTTGCACCACTTGTTTTAAATGGATTTGTTTCTAATTTTGTGTTTTTGAACCACTTTTTCGAGTATGGCCTAAGAGTATTCAATGGCATTGATGTCGGGGTACTGTGGTGATGTGTGTAACTGCTGTTTACAATAAAAAAGACACCATATTTTGACGTTACGTGCATTCTGTTTATCGTTGTCCAACTGGAAAATGGAATTTCCATCTAAACCCAAATTTTTAACACTTTCCTTTAGATTGCTACGACCATATGGTTCATCCAACTTGTTTCAGAAACTTTTCAAATGATTGGCAGAAGTGTAAGTGTTGAAACTGTGCGAAAGACAAGCTGGATATAAAAGTAGCATTGTTAGAGAGAAACCATTCATCGGCTTGCAAATTCAGAAAAAGCATCTGAAATTTGCTAAAGCTCATCTATTGAAGACCAATAACCTTTGGAAGAAAGCTATGTTTATTAATGAAAGAAAACTCAACATTTTTGGCAGTGACAGCCATCGTACTGTATGGAGAAAGCCTAATAATGCTTTGCATCCTACAGTTAAACATGATGGTGCCTCCGTCATGATTTGAGGTTTCATGGCTTCATACGGAGTAGGAAATTTAATTTTTATATATAGCATTATGAACTATATGGTTTACTTGGATATACTTCTCAGCAATCTAAAGGAAAGTGCTAAAAATTTGAATTTAGATGGAAATTTCATTTTCCAGTAGGACAACAACTCCAAACAGAATGCACGTAACTTCAAAATATGGTCTTTTTTCATTGCACACAGCAGTTATACACACCATAACAGTACCCCGACATTAATACCATTGAATATCTGTGGGCCACACTCGAAGTGGTGGTCCAAAAACACAAAATTAGAAACAAAACCCATTTAAAACAAGTGATGCAAGAAGAATGGGTTAAAAGATCTTCAGATACCACCAAAAATTGGTCGAATCGATACCCCGACGTTTAGAGGCCATTATAAAAGCCAAAAGGCATGTAACTAAATATTGACACGTTCATTCTATGCGAGGTATTACAAGAATTTCGTTGGTGTATTCTCAATTTTTTGGGGCAAATTCTGCGTATGTATATTTAAAATGCTTCTGAAACTTTTCAATTTAGAAGTTTTCTGTTGATTTTTCTTTATTTTTTCTCTAAATTAAACTATTTGTTATGTGTAAAAATGAAAACATGTTTGCACTTCGCGGTAATGTGTTATTTATATTGAAAGTCGGATTTATCAAGTAAAAGTAAGGTGTACTCTCAATTTTTTGAGCCACTGTATTTGCCAAGATCAAATGGTCAAGTCTGTATAGTGCCAAGACACAGACACACATATTCATCGTTACTGTAATTAGATATAACTAATTGATGGGCCGGGATGTCATGGTTGGTAGGGCGATGGATTCGCGTCTCTTGGGTTGCGAGTTCGAACCCCATCGGCTGAGGACTCTCCGTGTGTGTGTTTTTTCTGGCGCACGTATAAATCTATCGTGGTCCCAATGTCCTCCATGTCGAAAGTAGTACCACTTGGGGTACTGGAACAGGGGTGCTCTTTTTCTGATTCAGGTCTAAATTACGATCTGTGAATGAAATGCAAAAAGGAAATAAATGAGAAGACTCTTCCAAGAAAGTTTGTTTGGTTAACATTAGCATTCAAAAATAAAGATATCCTACTTCTTTCAAAAGTATCGAGGTGAAATTTTATTTAAATAAACCAATTGCGATATGAAAGGCTGAACGTTATAAGATTTTTTAGAAGAAAAAAAAAATCCCCTCTTTCTTTTTTTATTCTGGATTAGATTTTTTTTCTGGAGTATTTCGGTTAGTCTTTTCTGTATTTGAGTTGTAGATGCACTACCCGAATTTTAAGAAAACTAAAAAATAAATAATTAGAACTTGATTATTAATTTAAAAACTAAAATAAAATCTGGATCTAATTTCTTTAAAAAAAGATTATTTTTGATAATAATAATAATATTTTAAAAAGTTTTTTTTAAAAAAGAATCCCGTTGAATTATTATTATTTTCTTCTTTGCTTGTTAGTAAATGAATTTTTAAATATATTGATATAATAAAAGTCGTCTGCTCTCCAGCATTTTGAAATCGTTTGTTTTTATTACACAAAACTTCATTTTAATATAAAGGCTTCATTTCAACAGAATTGTAGGAAATTTCTCAGTTCTTTTCATTTGATTTAAAAATATCTTTGTTACTTCAATACATTATTGATTGCTGAAAAATATTTTTTAAAGTTTTTTGAAAAGAATTCCGTTGAATTATTATTCTTTTCGTGTAAGTAAACGAATTTTTAAATTGATTGATATAATAAAAGTCGTCTGCTCTCGGGCATTTTGAAATCGTTTGGTTTTATTTCACAGTTCTTCATTTTACTATAACGGCTTCGTTTCAACAGAATTTTCGAAAATTTCTCTGTTCTTTTAGTTAGATTTTAAAATTCCTTTGATATTTCAACACATTATTGATTTCTGAAAAATTGAAGGAAGGTGAGTAGATATTTTTATGGCATTGAAGATATCATTGTGAAGCAGCTGATGCTCTTTTATCTTCTTTCTTTAAACATCTATTCTTTGATAATCTATTCAGATTCCTTATTTTCAGTAGGATTATTTGCATTTTGGGATTCTACTGGATTCCCTCTCAGGAGTCTAGAAAAGTCTTAGAATGTTTTTTAAAGTGAAAAATTCTATCTGCTGCTCAATTGAAATGTCGCGAATATCGCGAGTATGATTTAACCTATTCCACTTGTTTTATTTTAAAAAGTAACAAATTCCTCATTTTAAATGTGGTGATGAACTGATTGGGTTTCAGCTCCCTTTTAATCAAAGCTGCTGTTTTTTCTTTTAAAAAAAAGGAATAAAAATGTAATTGATGTTTTTTTCAAATACCAAACCATTGCATGTTCTAAAATAATTCTTTATTTCGTATTATTGAAGATGTAATTGCTTTCTCTCTGAAATATATAAAAATGATTTGAATTGAAAAATAAATTAAAATGAAACTTGATTAGTTTTGATTAAAATGAAACTTGACTAGTTTTTAATTCTTTGGTAATTCGAATTTCTTTTCTTTGTCTGTTAAGTTTTCTGTTATCATAATTATAATATATAGTCTATAATTACAATTTTTTTTCAACTTCAAAAAAAAATAATAAAAATTCCAAATAAACGTAACTTTTTTCGTAATTTAAATGCTTTAATAACGAATTTATTTGTGTTTTTATTGGCTACGATTTTCTTCTTCCTTTAATTCATTTCCGATGGATTTCCCTTGAAGACTTTATTACTTTAAAGCATACTCAATCAAAAAGAACAAAGAAAAATTTGTTGAACTTTGAATACATAAAATATTTTTAGAACTGTAAATATTGAAATTTTATTATACAATTCTTATTTTTATCGAACTTAATTCTGCTGTTCATTGAAGTTGCTTGCTTCTTAATTGAAATTAATATTTTTAATATTAAGTTTAAATTTTAATTTTAATTCCTATAATTTTCTTTGTCTAATTTAATTTACATACTGTTTATTTATTAAATACTAGTTGGCCTTGGAGACCAGCTCGTTGACTAGAAATATTAACTATCGCATTCAATTAAAGCCTTTATGCATAATATGATATTCACGAATATTCCAAGAAAATATTTTTAAGCATCAAACTCTCAAAGCGATATTATTTTAATAGCTTTACATCCATTGTGTATATGAAACATCTCATTAGAGTCAAATACCCTGCTGCCACATTGCTATTCAAAATGTAACATGGGTAATAAGGAAGTGAAATTATCTTCCAGTTTTCGCGGTAATATATTCCTCATGTAAATTCGCAGATATTCAACAGAATCCAGCGTCCTTAACTTTCAATAATAAAAGAAAATCAACGGATTAAATATTTTGTAGAACAATGAAAATGGTTTAAAATTCTGTTCAACAATGAAATCTATTGTTGAAAATTATGCAAGGAAATATATTTGAAAAATTTCCAAAATTTAGGATAAACTTGCATAACAATTAAATTTATATCATCAAAAACATAATTTTTTTTAAACTTTTAAAATGTTGGGAAAATTAGTTTTGTGCAGTAATATTTTTGGAAGTTACCGTAAAAAACTCCAAACTCTTCCTTAATTTTGATTAAAATTCGAATTTCATTTTCAAAAAAAATTGCTTCGAGGTGCTTATATCCACTCACCAAAATATACAGGGTGGTAACAATTCAAGTTCCACTTTAAATGGTCATAAAAGGAAAACTACTGGACCAAATGTTATCAAACTTGATAATAGTTTAAAGGAGGTCATGGGAATTTCTCTTTCGACAAAAAAAAAAAAAAGTTTAAAAACTCAACACCAGGGGAGAAATGGCACTGTATGCAATATTGTTAAGCAAAATAGGACTTGGTGACATCGGTTTAAAAGGCGTTGAATCGTTTCTGAAATGTGTTACAAAACATGTTCAATGTGGCGTCCCACATTTTCTTAAAGCTAGTTAAATCGCATTACTGCATTCTCAAAAGTAGCTCTTAGCATATCAGGAAGAAAGTTACGCACATTCGGTGCATCGCATCTTCCAGTTCCACCAAAGTGTTTAGATTATCACCATAAACAGTACTTTTGAGATAACACAAATTGAATTTGCATTGTAATACATTTCAGAATTGATTAAACACATTTTAAACCGATGTCTTCATGTCTTATTTTGCTTAAAAATATTGCATACAACGCCATTTCACACCTGGTGGTGAGTTTCTGAACTTTTTTGGAAGAAAAGAAATTTTCATGACCTCCTTTCAATTATTACCATGTTTGATAACATCTGGTCCAGTAGTTTTTCTTTATGACCATTTCAAAGTGGAACTTTAATTATAACCACCCTGTATTTATGCCGAATTTGGTGGCCCTAGGTCAGACAGTCTTTTCTGTTGTGTTCTAACATTATACATCTGTATATATTATCAAGTAACAACACCTATTTATATTTTCCAAATAATATAAGGGGAAGAGAGGAGAAAATGAAGATACACAACCACTGACGAATCTGGTGGATTTCTTTACGCAATTGATATGGACATGAGACTGTACATGTACTTCAGAAGAGAGAGAGAAAAAAAGCCTGCCAAATTTGTTATTGGCTCTGTAAATTCAGGGTCCTCTTCCCATTTATAAAATTTGGAAAAATGAGAGAGATGATTTGGCTTTTTATGGTGTATCAATTGCAGATTTCCGATTATACAGATTAGACTGCTAATATTAGAAGATTATTAGCTAATTGCCAAATAAATAAATTTAAAAAAATATATAATTATTAATATTATACTACAATGAATTTATGAAATCGACTTTAAATAAACAGAAATATAATTAGCCAACTCAAGTCATCCAAAATTACTTCAATCAATAGAATTTTTTTGAAGAAAAATTGTTATGGATGCTTCAAAAATTAAAGAAAAATGCTCAACTGTTATAGTAAATATTACAGAAGGAACATTAAAGGTCGGATACATTTCATATTATAATGGTTTTTTTATTAGTATGACGCAATTCTTCTGTAAATCAGCAAATATATCGATGAAAATCAATACCATACCTTATTAATTGATAGTTTTTTAGAACTCAGAACATCATCATACTCAAATATTCATTCAACACGTGACATCAGTCTCGTAGAAGAGCACAAAAATTACTAGTCACTCAGGAATAATCGAAAGTAGATGCCGATTTTTTTACCGAAAACACATCTAATTTCGGAATCTGGAATTTTCATAAACATTTGATTGAACATTTAAAAATATCTAAGCTAAACAACAACAACAACAACAACAACAAAACTGAAAATGACTAGAAAAATTCAAAAAAATTCACTTAAATTTCACATTTAATATCCACATTAGCACCACATAGATTCGTGCAGCAGCGAATCTCAACATCAATTGCTTCCATGTGATCTCAAATTCAATGCCTTAATCTATTCATTTTCAAATTAAATAGTATCTAATCAGAACCAAATCTAACAAATTTCAATTACCGTCAACTCTGATATATGGAGTTTATAAAATTAAAGAAAATCGTGAACATCTACCTTTTTAATATATTTGTTTTGAACATTAAGGAAATGCATTTCGTAGTGAAATGGGTTTTTACTTATTGGTACACTCATAGATATTTTGACCTTTTTAAAGATTTTTTTTTTTAAAAAAATTCGTAGTAGTGGAGTCTTGATGTTTCATTTATGATAAAGACTGATTTCAAAATGTTGTTTTTTTAACTTTCTTTTTTCATTCCCAATGTAAAATTGAAATCAAGGATAGAACTTGAACATGAAAAAAGTAAGAGCTAGGGATTTAGCTATTTTTCTGTGGTTCCAGCAAGAAATTTCATTTACAAACACAAGCGAAAAATCAAATATAATTTAAGGTAAAGACAACAAATGAAAGAGCATATATTTCAAACAGCTTCTTCTTCTTCAAGACTAAATAATTATTAGTAAACAATAACAATTATTAAAAAACTTTGTACTTTTCATATTTTTTTTATAAAACAATGAAAATCAGAATGCATGCTCTCTCAAATAATTTATAAAAATTATATTGCGTATCTCATTTCTAGCTTCGTTTGTAACTAAATACATTTTTACTGTCCAGATTTTTATATAGATCTTAAATTGTGATTTTTAGACCATATTACAAATTGCCTTCTTCTAACCCTTTGTTATTTTAAATTATCTCTTTAAATGTAACATGAACAAGCAGATTTCCCCCTGGATTTCTTTCAAAAGATGAAACAGATCAACGATTTGAAGGAAAAACCGAAATACAAAATTTCATTCATCTAGTTTCTTCGATTTTTGAGTTTCGTTCAAGTAGACAGAGATATTTCCAAAAACAGTTATAATGGTATACAGGTTGCGGTAGGGTTTAGTTTAATTTTTGTTGAACTGAGCGAAACAGGCTTTTGGGACTTATAGAAGTCTAAAAAAACTGATTCAGAAGGCAAATCTTGAAAATTACAATTTCCAAGGTTTGAATCATTGTATACTTCATATAATAAAAATAATATCACCTGGTACCGACTTCCTGGCCTAGGAGTAGTACGCCTTCCCTGTGATTTGGAGCTCTCGGATTCGAGTCCTGGCTCGCGCATGGTTGTTCTTCGCCCTGTGTTTTATTTGTGAGGTGTGTGAAAGAGCCCCCCCCCCTCCCTGTAAAAAGGAGTTGTGCAAGCGAATGTGTGGGTGTCACCTTCATATGAGCCAGAAGTCAGACTTCTACCCTCGGGTGCTCAGGGGTCTTTACCCTCAGAAACTACTGCACTCCCTTTCCGTGGGGACGGCATTATGATCAATAGCATCTGGTTTGTGAAAGTACATGTTACTGTTGAAAGGTTTTGTCCAAAATTTGGTGCAAAACTCCCATACGAGTACTAAAACTACACATCATATTTAAACTTTCTAACTTATTGATTTTTTAAATTTCATGTCCACATACATATAAAAAATTAGACAGATAGGCACCGAGAAATGACTTATGCTTATTTTTCTAATTCGGAATTACCACGCAGATATTTCTTTAAAAAAGTTGGCATTTTTAGTTTTTGTAATATTTTTTATACATATTTTTCATATTGGCAAAATTATTAACCATCTTTACTTTTTTTGACCAAGACTGTGAATCATCTGAAGGCCTTGGGGAATATCTCTAATAAAATACAATATATATCTCCCGAAAAAAAATATATTTATTAAAATTGTAGATGAAAAAAAAAAAAGATTAAATATGGATGGTAAAAAATTATAAAAATATGGTTTACTCATTATCAGATTTTACAGGTCTCTGTCAGAAGAGTTGGAAAATTTATTCAATTAATTTCGAAAATATTGTCACATTCTGAGAAACACTGCACGTCTCGTCGTGGCCTAGTGGATATGCTTTTGGTTGCAGATAGTCAGGTTGATGGTTCGAACCCAAGCGAAGACTGCTGGTTTCTCATGATTGTTACGTTTAAAGTACGATGTATGCGAATTAAATATATGTAAATTTACATTTTGTAAGTAAATTAATGTAATTTGAATATTTAATTCTTCATTTGTATATAAGGAATTACTATCAAGTTGATGACAGCTTCTAAAACTTTACTAATATAAAGCTAAAACCTCATATAGCTTGCTAATATTAGCAATCAACTTATTCAATAATACAGAGGACTGCGGTGTTCTGATAGTAAGGTCTCGGCTTCGGAACCGAAGGGTTTCAAGTTCGTTACCCGATTTCACTGAAGATCCGTCGTGTAAATGGGTCTGGAGCATGCTAAATCCGTCAGGGCCAAATGTTCTCCCTCTGACATGGTGTGGTAGCTTGGAGAGGGGAGAGAACCAACTCAGGCGTCTTCCTCGCCATCTGAACATGGATCAAATTACGAGGTCCGCCCAAAAATAACCCTAGCGTTGCTTTAAAATGGGACGTTAATATAACTAAACTAAAACTGTCCAATAATATAATTTGTTTTTGCTTTATTTCATTTTTTTAAATTAGCCTTCAACTCTAAAATTGTATTAAATTAATAATTCAATCAATCGTCAAATTTTTTTTTTAACTTTTTAAAAAAAGTTAAAAATTATAGTTGTCCTGCTCAATCATAATGTTTGAAGCCTGCCCAGGACTTGAATTTAAATAAAATGTATCATGCTGACCACAATCGGGCTTGATATGCTTTCATTACTTTGCATAGTTCACAAATATATTAATGTTACAGAAATAGTAATAAAAAATATTTCGATCTTTCAATTCTAATATGAAATCTGGATATATCTCGTCATTTAGTAATAGAATTTCCTGACATATTCCAAAACATTTTCTTATCTATTTCCTTGACGTCAACCATCCAGAGAATTAATAATAATTAGGTTTTATCTTAATCTTATCTAAAAATGAATTAAAATTGTTAAACTAAAACCGTTTTATTCTATTCGTAGCTTTTATTCTTAATTATTCATGATGGTCATCTTATTAAAAGCCTTTTATCAGATTAATCACTACCTTTGAATCTGATGCAATTAACCTCAATCTGTTGGTTTTAGCTATTCCTCAGGTTCAATATTAAGAAGAATATTCGTATCAACTATTTTCTTTTCATAAATCACAATCAATTTATAAATATTAAGAATGGGTTAATAATTTATGTTAATTTACAATGAGCCGGACATGTGCCGAATTATTGTATTTTTTGTTAAGAATAAAATTAAATCATTCATAGATTTTTGCAATTTTATTTTTGTGAAATGTATAAATATTTGAAGAGTTTTAAGAATTTTAAATACAATCAAAACAGCAAGACATACTCCAGTCACAGAGAGTGTAAATTTATTATACAATAAAAAAAATTTAGAGATCTAAAACTGAAAGTCTGTTTGAAGCTTATACAATTCCACATCTCTTAATAGAATTTAACATAATTTTCCGCATACACTCCTTAGAACCTAAAAGAATTAACTGAGCTATTAAAAATTGCTACACTCCTTTAAGGAGATGAAATGCGGGTAAAATGATATTCAATTTTCCACCATGACTCCGGAACACGGCACTGAACAAAAATTAATTTTACACTAGCTTAAAATGTAAAAATTTAACTTTTCAGTGATATAAATTTTATTTTTCTACAATCAATTCTTTAGTTTTAATTAATTTTCTAAATAAATTTAAATGACATATAACAATGCATTTTTGCCTTTTTAATTATGCCTATTTTAAATATAAATCAATTAATTAATTAATTAGAATCGAGAAATCTAAAATATCTTAAAGGATTGAATATAAGAATTAAAAAACTGGACTGGAAATAATATGCATTTTTCTTTCCATTTCTGTTTCTATTTCCTAGAGAGATCTCTCTCTCTCTCTCACACACACATAGATATTAAATGATTCTTTTAGCGATGATAAATTGAATCCTTGCATTGAGTTTAGAAATTCTGTTACAATAATACCGAACGGGAATTAAAATGATTTCTTTTGTTCTTGTTTAAGGTCCTACGAACAGAATAACTTTAAAATATTTGGAATATC
Organism: Argiope bruennichi; assembly: GCF_947563725.1. Lineage (NCBI taxonomy): Eukaryota > Metazoa > Arthropoda > Arachnida > Araneae > Araneidae > Argiope > Argiope bruennichi. Next base: position 27,308,735 of record NC_079151.1, on the reverse strand, counting down.
TCAGAATCAGTAAATAAACTATTTAATGATAATATAATAATTTAATTAAAAATTCAAAATGAAATTCATTTTTATTACACTGGCTGAGATCATGAAAAATGAATTTGTTGTTCATTAAATAATATATATTTTAATGATTTACTTTTTTCGATATAATATTTAATTAATCAGAGCAAATTAAATGCCTGTAAAAATAAAAATTAATACTGTTCCAGTGTAGTTGAATCAGGTAGTGCATGATTTCGTATTCCATTTTAATTTTATCCCTACTATTAATAAAAGCTTATACGTCAACTTCATAAAAAATTAAGAAATTTGATTATTCAGACAATTTTATGGATGGATTATCTGTTATTATCAATTTATAGAATTTCAATTATTTGCAAACTTGACAATGGAACAGTACCCGGCTGGAACATGGAGCGACATAATTAAAACAAATTAGCTTAATACTTGGAAATACAATAATGAAAGGAATTGCAATTTTTCATTAATACACAGAAATAGATACGAAATATATCTAATATACAGTGCAATAACCAAATCAACCTCGACTGCCAAATTTGGCTCATACATACTTTGGAATGTACGCTTTGTAGTGCTATTTTTTAGGAGGGATATTAACCCTAAACGAAACAATTTTTTTACAGAAATTTCAGAAACTGGAAAGACACACAATGAAAAAAGAAGATCTATGACTTCCGAGATAATGTAAGTTCAATTCATATCAAATTTAAAAAGAAAATATTTTGGTAGAGAAACCATTAAGACAAAGCTAAGCATAAATGATTTTAGCAAAATTACTGCAATTAATAATCCTTGCAATTTAGATGGTGAGTAAAAAAAAAAACGGTTAGTAGCTTATATATATATATATATATATATATATATATATATATATATATATATATATATATATATTATAATTTATAATTGAATATTAACTACTCCTTGTGTATAATAAATGTACAAAACGGCACTTATAGAAATAAATAAACAAATAATTGAAAATTTTTGCAACAAGATTACTTTATAAAAGTTAAAAATATAATGAAACACAAAATAAAAAGAACCTAAGGGTGGGGTTAGCTTAGTTGGTTGGGCGTTGGACTCGCATCTCTTAGGTTGCGAGTTCGAACACCATGGGTCGAAGACTCCCCGCGAGTGTAGTGGCTGGCGCGCGTATAAATCTGTCGTAGTCACAAAGTCCTCCATGTCGAGAGTAATACCTCTGGGGGCACTGGATCAGGGGTGATCGTTCTCTGATTCAGGTCTAAATTACGATCTGTGGATGTGCGAATGAAATGCACGAATGAAGTCCACCCCATAAAAAAGGGTTGTGACGTATGTGTAGCTAAGTCGCACTCTTGGCCCTAGATGGCGCTACTGAAAAAACAAGAGACGCACCCTTGGCTTAAAATCACTGACATGTAAAGTCAGTGGGCTTGTTTATGACAAGTGCAAATAGAAACAACAAAAGAACCTGATGATAATGTGTAAAATAGAACTATCTCTCAATATATATACACAAACAGATAAACATATATTATTGCATTCAAAACTCCACCGAAAATTGAAAGTCGGAATTTTAAAATCAACATTTTTCAAAAATAAAACGGATTTATAAAACAAATTTTAAAATAAAAAGAAAATAACTATGCAAAAGAATTAAAAGAGATAAAAAAATTAACTAATGGAAGAAAAACAATTAAATAAGAAAGATAAAAGAAAAGACAAAGAAAATGCTAAGTCAATACTTACTTGACAAAGAAATTACTAATTCAATAATGATAATAATGACCAAACACTTTGATATTAAGTGCATAAATATTCCGTTTATAAAGTGAAAAAATTATATTTATATTAACAAGGCTGAGAAAATGCTGTAAAATTGAGAAAAAAAAAAAAAGGATTTTATATTAACAAACAAAATGAAAGCGACTGGCGAAACCTTTACTGAAATTTCAAATTTTTGTTAAAGAATTTTCGGAATGTGCAGATACCAGAAAATAATATGCTTTGAATAGCTTATAAATGAGTAAAAAATTTTCAACAATTAAGATTTTTTTTTTTTTTTTTTTTTTTTTTTGCAAAATTTTCCCTATGACTTACGCGGATCACGCGAAATAAAGAAGGAGAAGATTTATTTATTCATAAAATGAATAAATAAGCCTTCTCCCTTTTTAGAAATTTATATTATTTATCTGAATTCATAAAATGAAATGAGATAAATACTGCTCCTTTCAGTATCCTGAGACGACCACTGTTCGACGATTCTATCTCATTTAGGGGTGAGACGAGGAAGGCTGAGCTCATTTCCGGAAGGTCCATTTTTTGACCTTAATTTCCGCACTATTAGATATTTTTTCATTCATTTTTTTCATGTGTATATGAGTATCATGTCATTTCTTAGCCGTATGTTTTATTTTAATTCAGTCCACGAGTAATCCGAGTTTATTTTATTGTTAAATGTACACACCTCCTCCTTTCATCTTTCTTATCACCCTTATTTTGACGAATTAAACTCGTCCTAATGCACGCGGAAAACCGTGGAGAGTTTTAGACTCCGTTGGCAAACAATAATACAAACTTTTAAAAATACTTCCAAAGTACACAAATATCAATAAATAAGTTTTTCGCTTATATTAATAAAACATATTAAGTAAAATCGATTATTCATAGAATATAATTTCGAAAAAATATAACTTAGCTCAATTTACACACTTTTAAAGCACAGCCGGCAACCTTTGACCAACAGCCGAATCAATACTATTCAACTTTCAAAATGGATATTGTAAGTTGATTGAAAAAGCAAAATAACAATGAGAGTGTTTTACCCGAAATTTTCTCCTATATTCGCTAATAAAGAAATTATTCCCCTGTCTACTCCCAGCATAAGACTGTGCCATGAATGCTCAGATTTTTACTTTTTTCCTCGAAATTTTCCCGCAGTTTTCCTCGAAATTTTCCCCAGAGTTGTGTGCTACAAAATATAGTAAAACGCACCAGTATTTGTGTATTATTAACTTTATGACATTTGGAGAACAATTAATAACCTGTTAGCGCGATTTGCCGATGTTTTTTTTCTTTTGGTGATTAATCATTGGGATGCAATACAAATACCAAAAGACAAACATGTATTTTAGACCCTTTTTTTTTTTTTCCCGATTGATTCAAATCAAAATTTAACAGAGAATTACAATTTTTGTCACAAGATTGCGTACCAAATTTCATATATTTACGTTATTGCATTTTTGAATGTACGCTTTTAGATGCATGAAAAATACAGACAGATAGATGATCAACCTTTTGATGGATTTGGTTCCATTTTCGATACATATCTACATTATAAATGCCAAGTATTTGTTACTGTATATTTTATCTATCTCGTTGTTTATATTTTATATTTGTTTGTTTGTATATATTATGCTCGTATGTTTGTCAAGATGTTCACTTGTATTCAGACAGCTGGACAAAGAATTTAATTCCTTTCAGAATTTCATTCAAAATTTGATAGAAATTTACAAATTTGGTGTAAAGATCATGCACTTAATTTCACATTTTTACCTCAAAGCGTTTTCAGTTATCGTATCATCAAAGAGATAGTCAGACACAGTTCCAAAAATGCATTTTTAGGCTATAAGGAGGTCTGAAATATGGAAATTCATCAAAATTTCGTGTTAAAATTTTTTGAAGATTACAAAACATCCTCTATTTTATAAAAAGCAGGGAAAAAAAGTAAAATTCAGGATGCACTAATTTCTTTATGGAAAAGGGAATGATTTCTATTTTTCCGGATTAATATGATACTGAATTTCAGGATATTTGGTTTGAGGTGATATTCACAAGAAATTAATAGTAAATTTATTATCAATGCAACATCTAAACTTTATGTTTCCTTTAAATATCAGTTTAATAATGTAACTTACTGCTGCTCTTTAAGGCCTATAAAGAGACCTACCCCACATACCATAATCTTGAATAAAATAAAAAAGTGAAATATGGCAAACAGAAAATGAGCTATGAGTTTCAACTGAAGAGAAGTAAATTAATTTAGAACAAATTCATAACATTGAGGACAAACTCAAAATTTTGCAAGTAATTTAAAGCAAATTTTCTAACATTGAGGACAAAAGCAAACTATTGCAGGCAATTTATAGCAATTTTATAACATTGAGGACAAAATCAAACTGCTGCAGGTAATTTAGAACAATTTATGACATTGAGGACAAACTCAAACTTTCACAATTAATTTATAGCAAATTTTATGACACTGATAACAAAATCTAACTGCTGCAGATAATTTATAGCAAATTTTATAACATTGAAAACAAAATCAAACTATTGCAGGTAATCTAGAGCAAATTTTTATAATATTGAGAATAAAATCAGACCGTTGCTTATATTGATGTGAGAAATGCCATTAGAATGTTGATTCTCAATTTCTATAATTTTCAAAATAAATCAGTATGCACCAAGATGATGTAAAAGTTCTTATTTTATACAAATCATGCTTTTATTTCCACTTTTTCTTAAAATAATTTTTTAAAAAATGTATAAAAATGTGAATTAATTTTTTAGTAAGCTCAAATAAAAACTGCTCATTTTTTTTTAAAGAAACATATCATTAAAGCTGAAAATTTATTTAATGATCAATCTTTCTCGGAAATTGTTTTCTTCTTTTAATGTACTTCTAATTTCAAACGCACGTAGCAAAAATGAAATAAAAGCGAATCCCCTTTGCGTATGGATCCACAGCAGTATTTTTTATTACAAATCACATGCAGAAGGAGCGAAAGAAAACAAAAACATTGTTTTCTCCACAAATCAGAGCCTTCCAAGTCCGAATTCCTACATCTACATCGTATTTTCTTAGCTAAAGAAAGTATCTATGTGGTGATAAAAGAGGAAAAATGCTCGGTGGAAGAAAAAAAAGATCACCGGCGAAGAAAAAAAGAAAAAGAAAAAGGAAGCTTATTCAATCCAAATAAGTCCTCCTTTCTCTCTCATACCAGAAAGCATAAAACCACATTTCACGTCCTTCCTATTGAGAGTGAGACATAAAAAGGAGAAAAAAAGAAAGGAAAGGAAAAAGGAAGGAAAAGAATCTTGATCTCCCGGTCGTCATCTATCACCGAGGATTTTGGCGCGAAAAGAAACTCCAGCGAAGGAGTTTGTAGGCGAAGCAAACCAGAGGTGGAAGCGGCAGTTTGGCATACGGAAACTTACACTTAGTACGTGGAAATCCGGCTCACCCCGCCCCTCGCTTATATCCCCGCCCTCCCTTTCAATCAGCGACGAATGGAAATCACTTCCGGAGAGGAGATTTGCGCTCCTGCGTCATCGATCCAATGCCCGAGATGCGGCGGCGGTTGATCCCCGTCGCCATGGATACTGCATCACGAGCCCAGAGATGGGGATTCGAGATGTTCTGCTTGCTCTCAGCAGCTGGGGGAATAAAGTGATCGATTGTGCGAACCGAAGTGAAGAGTTTTTCGGAGCTCCCCTTCTTGTCCTCCCCCCTCCCATTCTTTCGGTGAAGATATTAAGGGATTTGGTGAGAGAAAAAGAAGTTTCTGCGAATAGGATGGCTTACGGTTGTGTCTTGGAAGAAGGATTTCTGCTTTATTTTTACATAGGAACATTTTTTCGCCTCAGTTTGCCATAATATCGAAATTTATGCATCGATATGCTTCTATTCTTAATTAATACTTATTGATTCCTCATTTTAGCAATATAAATATTTGATAAAAATATGAATCATTTTATATGAGGAATACAAAAATTATTTTATAGGGGTTATTTCAGTTAATATCTATTGATTTCTCGCAATATGAGAATGAAGATGGCTGGAGAAGATCTGAATTATTTTAAAGAAGAAAAAAACTTATGTTTTATTTTGTAAATGGCATCGATCAATTATTCATTCTTTATTTATGATTATTTAAATGAAGATGGCTGATGGAGATCTGAATTATGTAACAACAGAAATAGTAATTTTTTAAAAATTTATCAGAGTATTCCGTCAATAAATATTTATTGATCATTTTCTCAAATTACAATTGATAACGACTGATAAAAATCGGAATTACTTGAAAAATGGGCTTATTTATTATTCCATTAATGGTTGTTGTTGTTTGTGAGTTTTAGTGGAGCAAGAGCCAACCTTGGCTAAACTGCGCCAAACGTATGGTTAGAATATTGACGATTGTGGAATAGAAACAACATTCCATTAATGGATTGTACCAATTATTATCTATTGATTCTTCATTCTGGTTGTAAGGGCATCTATTAGTCTAACGAGTTGAAACAATTGAAAGCAACGTATATATTTCCTTTACTTAATGTCTATTAATTCCTATTACAGCAATTAAATGCTGGAGTTGAAGAAGAGGAGAGGACTCAAATTATTTGAAAGCGGAACTAATGTATGCAGAGAGATCATTATTACAGTTAAGATTTTAAAACGCTGTATAATAATAACCACTGGTCAGAATGATATAAAATTTGATCTAAATTATCTGAAAGTAATGAGAAAGCTGTTTGAGAAAGGAACGAAAGAATATTTCGAGAATGTAATTAGAAGCATAGAGAATGGTAATTGTTTGAAAACTGTCTTTTCTTGACACTACCGAAATGGATGAAGAGGTTTACATTTAATGGTATTTTTTGTCATTAAATCGCTCTTTCCCCATCTCACAAATAATAATTTTTTGTTCGGCTGACAACATTTTATCTTATTGAGTACGTTTGTGGGATTTTTGTAATAAAGTAATTTTATTTGAATTTTAGTTTAGGGTTCCCCTTCACTTCGTCAAGGAGGCCAATAGTGCTAAGTCGCCAATCAAGATGGCTGACCCGATAAACAATACTGCAAAACAATTGTTGCTAGCCATCTTGATTTTTGTCTTTGGCCACTTGGCCTTGTTGGCATCTCTGATGAAATGAAGGAGATCCTGAAACTAGATTTCAACTGTGATTTTTTTTGTGGTATTTTAAGATATTACTATTGAATATTAACTATCAGCAAATTTTTGAAATTTTTTTTCCCTTTCACCAAGGAAATTTCCATCACTTCAAATATTTTTCATTTCAAAGATATATCACTTCCAAGGAAATTTTCATCAATCCAATTTGAAATTATTCTGGTTTTAGAAGTTTTGAATTTACAGCATTTTAGAATCACAATTTTGTAAATGTTCTATATTTTTTTTTATGGAGAGATTCCTTATATTAAGAAATCATATCGGATTAAGCCATATAGAGATCTTTAGGCAATGAAAATCTTAGGGATCTCCTTTTCGCCTCTTTAAAATTATTTATTGATAAATTTTTTAAATTATTTTGTCGATATATATATATATATAATTTTAGTATAAATCAGTCTAATATTCTTATTGATTTTAATTCTTTATATAAGCAGTTTTATGCAGGAATTCTATCTAATAAACGCCAAAAAATTTCACCAGAATGCTTTTCAAGAGAATTGGTTTCAGTATTTTGCATCTAATAAAACTCAAATTTCAGTTTTAAAAGCAATTTGAAACGGAATAGTAAAAATCTTTTGAACACATTCTTAATTCTGTTTAATATAAAGTAGGATTTTTTTTAAAAAAATTATAAAGCAGTATATTTTTTTAAAAAGATTTTAAACTACAAAACTTGCAGAAAATTAATTTAGAAATAATGTTCTAATGATTAAACTAAGTTGATTTTCATTTGAATCAGTTGTATTGCAAAAATCTTTTTAATGAAATGAAGTATAAAATTAATATCTTCAGAAAATAGTGCAAATAATATATTGAAATCTGAATTTTGAATTCTAGCTCTTAAGAAGTTTCCAACTTTTCTTCCTCATCAGATACTGTGGTTTAAGCAGACAGTTTATTCACCAATCTTGAAATTGAATTTTGTGATTGAGAAAATATGGGGAAATAGAATAAATTTTTGAACAATAAAAAGTATTTGAAGCATATATTATTAACAAGTTCAGAGATCCGATTGATGATCCAATGTAGAGTCTAAGATAAATATGACCCTAATGTTATATTCACTCTTTTTTAATGCTTTGATTTAATTAAGTTATCTTTTTAAAAAATAAAAACTCTAGATACACTAAATTAATCTATTTTATACTAATGTTTTTGCGAATCATGTAGATTCAATGCTTTGATTTAAGAGTCTTCGAAATAAAAGCTAGATGTTGATATAATTCTTTGATTTGCACTTAGATTTCTATCGAAAAGAATCTTGTTACTTAGCAAAAATAAATAAATAAATAAAAATAAGAAGTAGGAATTTTACTGAATTTTCATTGCAAATACTATTCTACACAGTTACTAGAAAAATGGCTAAAAGTCTTACAGTAAGATGCTTCTTTTATAACAAATATATTTTATATTTGTACATATTTCTTGCAGTTTTGTGCTTTTTCAGCTCAGGAATGAATAGTAATGTCAAGAAGGTACAGTTAAAAAATAAACATTTTGATCTAATACTTTTATTTTAGTTATAATGATGTCCCATTTTGAAGAAAACCAGGGCTATTTTGGGACGAACCTCGTAATTTTGAACTGCGGGTAAACGATAAGGATGCCACCTGAGTTGACTTTCTCAAGCCACGCACTACATTAGAAGGAGAATATTTAGCCTCGAGGAATTTAGCATGTATCAGATTCAATTATTCGGCAGTTCTTTGATAGAATCGGGTTTCGAATTCGGAACCTTCCCGTCCTAAGACTTTACTACTAGGCCACTGTTGCTCAAAACGGCAAATGAGAAAAAGCGAAAGGGAAAGAGATAATGAAGGAGAGCTTTACTTGATAAGGGTGGGAAAAAAATATCAGTTAGCTAAGCGCCGAATCTGAGCCTCAAAAATCACAGCTCATGAAACTGTTAAGCTAAAGGTGAAGAAACGTTGCTTTATTATAAGCAATAAGTTAATGTTAACGTAATTGCTCATTGAGCATTGCTTTCCATGCTACTCAGTTTGTAGTTATGTTGTACTTTTACTACTTGTCGATTCATTTTCTCGTATTCATTCGTAGATTTTATTTGATATTTCCACTTTCTTGTTTTATTGAATTCTCTTTGTAGGAAAATACCCCTATCCTACCCCAAAGAAAACAACAATACATTTTGAAAAACTTTTTATTTTCTATAAATGCACATGCCAAACGTATTTAACGGAAAATTCCAAGACGTGCCCTTTGGTTGTGTGGGAAGAATCCATCAGGATCAATATTAAAAAACGACATTTTATTTCTCACAAAAGCATGACACACAAGAGCACTTGTAATCAATAACAGCATACAAGAAATGGGACGTCAATAAACAAACACAACAGTATAGATCGAGTAAACAGAATTCAAATATTTTCTCATGATCTGACTACTACTCTCGATTACCCTTTTCAACTCAAGTGAACTCATTACTGACTGACTGACTGACTTTCAGTTTTTCTCTTTGCTTTTTATAGCTTCCGTGACAGGACAACGAAACTTCTAGAATAAACTCCGGAATTCGAGTCTTAATAAACTCGAGGCAAAGATTCTCGAATATTTTGGGTCTTTCATTTTTCTCCCAAGATCACCAAATTTGTAATTAATTCGCCAGGGCCGGGGACTATTGATAAGACATTCATTGAACGATCATTACTAAATTTGTGAAACTATCTTTCTTACCAGGATTTTCTTACCCGTATTGTGCGGGGAAACTTAAAAATGTGCTACCATTTTGTTGTCATTAAAAATTTGTTGTCATCAAACTTACATTCGTCCAGATACAACAATTATATGACCAAAATTTGCCGTACAACTCAAGTAAGGAATAGTATTCGAAATATAACACAAAGGTTCTAAAAATTATTTTCCAACACATAGATTCTTCAGATGATTATTAGCATTCGAGATTCAAAGTAACATATTAGTTTTAATCGTTCGCCACCTGCATTTTTTTGCTTTATTTTAGTTTCTTCTAATGAGTTTGATATTTTAAATGATAAAATTATATATCAGTTATTTATAAATAACTACCAAATATTGAGAATAGTATTTAATTTTTTATATTTTCCCAGTATGTCTTATATTTCTTGCAGAAATAAGAATCAGGAATTCTAAATTCTGAAAGAATAGTAAAATTCTTCAGTAATTAGTTCAAATTTTTTGTCTTTATGATATTATTTTCCGCAGAATAGCTAAATGGCAAAGAACTACAATTAAAAGATGCAGTCTTTAAAAAAGGAGAAAGAACTTAGCTTTAAAATTATTATTTGTAAAAATCTGGAAATAGCCCCTTTCCCTTCTTTGAAAACACTCTTTTATCTTAAATAGTAAAAATTATTTATCGGCTTTAATTTTTTGAAATCCTGTATCACAATCAGTTCTGTAAATTTAATATTAAAATCAGATGGATGCTCAATTTTTGCAAAGTAAACATTGTAACCTTTACAAATAATTCCAGATATTGAGGAAACAATGAGTAATAGATGAATGAATGAATGAATGAGGAATGAAACTTAACAAGGTGGCAAACAGTTTAAAAAATTAAATTCTAACATTTTCTAAAAAAATTTTAATCTCTTTCAATAAAAGGTCTCCAAAAAGTTTTCTCTTAAAGAAAATTTTCATTTTGCTCTTACAAAAATAATCCGTTTTCGTCGAAGAAAATAAGTTTGATAATTAAAATGGTTCTTTGTGTTTCTGCATTTAATTTTGGATTAAAATTACTTTAAAAACTGAAATTTAAATTAAATTTTAAAGAAATTTTATGCATTTCTGTATAGAAATACAATAAACTTTCTTTCTATCATTTTGGAAAATTAGAAAAAATAATGGGGAATTATTATAAATCTAAGGGGGAAAATTTGTTGAATTTTTCGATTTCTATCATCGCCTGAAAATTTTCATGTGCAAAATAACCAAATTCGATCCTTGCGTCTCAAAAACCAAATTAATTAAATGAAAATATCCCAATGGGGTCAATTCATGTGACGTAAAAGTCACATGTCACGTACCTCTTGCGCATGGCATTTAAGTTTCATCCGCGCCGCTCTCGTCGATCAGTCTGCCATTAACGTTCTCCGCCGAGTATGAAGTGGATTTTTTTGTTTACATTTGCAGTTACAATTTTTGAGTCATTTTCTTTCCTCTTATTACGAGTTAAAAGAGGAAATACTGGTGTGCTGATGGATGCTTTAATGCGAAACACAAGAGTGACTGTCATGATCAAATGTTTTCTTATTTTCCTTTCAACAATCCTGCCTATGGTTGATACCTTTGGTATAGATTTTTTCAAGCCTTCGAAGTCGGTGATATGCTTCGATCATTTTGAAGAATTCATTCAGTGTGTGTCCATTTATTAAATATAGCTGTTCCAGTAATTTGTTAGAAAAACTCTTCGAAGAAAAAGAAATCGGTAAGCGATTTGCCACCAAAAACAATCAAACAAAATCATGAGTGCATTTCTAATTTACTTCATTCACATTTGATGAAATTTCTGATAATTTTGAATATGTTTAGAAGGTTTTAAAATGTTTACATGAGTATTACATTGCATTTTTTTACAAAATCTTATCTAAATTTAATTTATGTAAGTAAACAAACTCCTATTGCAAAAATAACAACTGCTATAATGCTAAACTTAGGTGGAAGTGAATATTACTAGTTTTCTAATTACATTTGCAGATTTGTGATGGATTCAAAGTGAATTTATATCAAACATCTTTTCTATTATTAAAAATGAAATGTCAATAGTTTATTGTATTTAAACAGAAATTCATTGTTATCATAATATCCTGTTATAACACTGTGCACCTCAGTGATTTCATTTTTAATAAATAAAGGTCTTTTCATTGAAAATCAATTTCCATATCAGCATTTATTATATAATTTTTATTCCCAACTTCATTGCTACATGCATGTTTCACTTTTTTTTTCTATTTCTTTAACATATCAATTTTGAATTATAAAATTCTGTGAAAGCATAAAAGTGTTTCTTTCATCTCCTCATTATATCCTATTTAACTTCTCTCTCTCTCTGTATATATATATATATATATATATATATATATATATATATATATATATATATATATATATATATATATATATATATATATATATATATATATATATATATATATCATGACCTTATTCCTGTTTATTCATTCAATATAATTTTTATCAATGTAACTTTAGCATTTAAAAAAATTTCATAAATGTCCTGCTTTAAAAGTATACTGTTCAACATTATGTTTTTATTAGTGATAAAAAAAACTGTTCTTTAGTATCTAGGATGTTTTTGTTGAATAAAATTGATTTCATCATTTACATTAACATTCTTGTCATACTGTGTTTATATTATTTCTAAGTGTCTAGAAAAATAAATGTTGATAAATAGTAAATAGTTTTTTGTATTAGTGAGTACATTAAAACATACATTTGATCATATTTTTTCAAATAATTATCACATATATTTTATCTCTCTCTCTCTATATATATATATATATATAATATAAATAAAAATTATGAAAGCGTGAATTTGTTTGTTTTCAGTTAATGATTTCAACAAATTAAAATGAAATTATTTATTCATAAGTTGCATAGATTTAAAAAAAGGTATCCATACCTTTTATATTTCATAATTTGAAATTGTAAACATAATTTATTCAATATATACTAATTTGAGTTTCATGTTCTTTCTTCTAAGCAAACTGAAAACATCAAAGTCTCAATATTTATAAAAGTAATTACATAAGGAAAAAAAATATATATATACAATAATTTCATTAGTAAGCTTTAAAATATTAACTTATCTAAGAGTAATAATTATTTTTAAAAAGAACTAACTGGGGGAACTATATTAATAAAATTCAACATTCAATACTATTTAAATAATATGTAAAAAAGAACATATGTAATTTTTCAAAAACACTGCCATAGTCATTTGTCAAAATGTATCCTTCGGACAAAAAAAAGGGGGTGGGGGGATATGGGAAAGGAAAGAATAAAGCGGCACCAAACGAATTAAAAAGTGATGTTAATTAATTTTGCATAAACAATAATTCCATTGAAAATACTAATTAAAATTTTAATATAAGAAATAAAATTATATAACTAAGAAAATGTGGAGAAAATAATTCAAAATAATATCTTTAAAAAAAAATCAGAAGTTTTTAATAATTGATCGGCTAGCTTAATATTTACTAAACAATGTCAACAACAATGTAAACAGTGTCAACGTTATCGGCAGACATAACGACATGCGCAGAACGGTTGAAAATTGAACAGAAGCGGTTTGTTTGGTACCTGACACGTGACCGTGAATTGACCCCATTGAATAAAATAAAAATAAGTACATTGTTGTCAGACAATTTTCATTTCTAACATATAGTGTATATTTTAATTAATCAAGAACTTTGAATTGAAATAATTTCTCAAAGCCGGACGTCATAGATGTTTAATAAATGTAATCAGTGAGAAAAAATGTTTTAAAAAAAGAATGTCTAACGTTACTTCCAATCTTTTTTGCCAAAAATTTTTAAAACCATCCTATTTAATCGACGATTGTTTGGGTTGCATTGTCAATATTTTCCCAAACTTTAATGATATTGGATAAATTTTTTTAATAAGCTACTCTACATATTTAGCTTTAAAAAAAAAAGAAATGAAAGAAAATATATTTGATGATTCACATATAATGTAATAATTATCTATTACAAGTACAATTACAATTACAAATTTAAAAGCATTTCATTTTTATTATTATTTTACTTTTAATATAATGATTTGCTATCATATTATCATATATTTTGTATGTTTTATTTAACTGATGAAAATTAAGTATATTATAAAACAAAAACAAAAAAAAAACATACAAAACAATTAGGATTTTAAAGTTTTGCGAATACATGTGCTATTTTTACAAAAATACTTCCAAAAACAGTTGACAGTAAACGAAACCCTTGATGAAAGTTGAGAAACATTATCAGATTTTTGTGAAACGACAGCTGAAAATGCTTAAGAGAACAAATTATATTCAGTTCAAATATTTTTCTTTATCAATTTTTGTCTAGACCTCTAAATGCCTCATCATCGAATCTTTATTGTAAAATCGAATCTTTATTGTATATGAGTTCAATCATATAGTACTTTAAAAAGGTCGAAAGACAGTTAAAGAAATTACTTTTGATCATATCATGTTAATATATACAGTATAAATTTCAATTACTTACTTTAGAATGGGTGGAATTAATTATAGTTGTTTCAATAGAATTAGAAGAAAATGAATGAAATTATATTTTACGAACGTCAATTAATTTAACTTTAGTTATAATTTGTTGAAAAAAAAATTGATATATTTGAAACCACTCTATTAAAAAGCACAATAAATGCTTTTCGAGATTTTTAATATAATTGACTATATTTCTGAATATATTTCTATGTTTTGATGCCATCATTCCTAAATCTCACACACACATACACACAAAAGAATCCAAGAAGAAATTTTCCAAAGTTTTTTTTAGAAAATGTTTAGTTTATGATACAGAATTGCAGTTTCTGAAGCATGTAAACTCTATAATACCAAGGAGCTAAAAATTTTAGCCTCCCTCCTTTTAAAAGCAAGGGTATGAATTTTTTTTTGATGTAAATACCCATAAATGGATGTTTTTCATAAACATTATATTTATTGATTACCTAAAATTGACGAGAGTGTTTATATTATCGAGAATCAGCAAGATGTCTGAATAATTCTCTTCATTTGATATGAAACCGTGAAAACTGATATTTCAGTATGGTGAATGCAAATTTGCATTTGTATAGGATTTATTTTAAGGGCTAAAGATAAAAATTCATTAAACTAAAATCATAATTCAATAAAACAAAAAATCATTAAATAAAAGGGTTTTATACAAGTGTAGTTTGCACAAAAGAGTTAAAAAAGCAATCGAACTTTTTTAAAATAACAAATAATAGATGTAATTCTAAGAATTACATCTATTATTAAGATTTAGTTAAATAATAGATGTAATTATAGGAATTACATCTATTATTAAGATTTAGTTAAATATTAGATGTAATTCTAAGAATTACATCTATTATTTAACTAAATCTTTAAAAGGATTGAATAAAAAAGCAAGAAAAGTAAACTTTGCATTGCTTTGTTTAAACTATAATTAGTGAGCGTCATTTCAACCATATCGGATGCGATAATCAAATAAACAAATATATATAGATATTACACTTCTTTGGGAGAGTGCAAAAGTTTCGAGATTTCTTTTTCTTATGTGTTATCCCTGTAATTTAATTTAGTTCTTTTATTTCTTTTATAAGGAAATAATTAATTAATTCAATTAACTGAAATTAAATATAATTTAAATTTCAGGACATTATTCTAAGGATTTTTTTCTTCATTGTTTTGATTTATTTCGCTTGCTTGTGTTCATTTTTTTTAACAATTGGCTGACCAACTCAAGAAAAAAGTCCTGACAATTTTTACATTAGAGCATTTAATTTAAATTTAAAACAACTTTCATTTCTTTTATCCTGAAAAATTAATTTCAAAGCAGTAATTAAAATTTAAAAATAATTTTACACTTTTGTTTAAATTTACTTATTTTTTTAAATACCATATACGAAAATTAAATCTCTTTAAGATAACCTGCAATGAAATGTTTATTATTTCGTTTGTTGTACTATTTAGAATTTAAAAATCGTTTTTAGGTTTTTGATATCTAAATCAACCTTCTCTCATTTTATAAAATCGACCCCTTTGGGATTTAATTACATTTTTATATCACGTGATATGATATAATTAAAGTGAGTTATTTAACATATGACAGCTGAGTGCGAGAAGTTTGAGTGAATTCCACTCATGACCTGTCGAATGATGCATTTGTGTTCAGTTAACATGGGAAAAAAATAACTAGTACACAATTAACTTGAAATAATCCGACAGTTAAAAATCTACTAAAGTTAAGTTTTTTGATAATGGAGGTTATTTTATCTTACAAATTCGATTTATCTTCATTCTTCATTAACTTACACTTTTACAAGTATTCGGAAATGGGTCTACAATGAAATTACTATATGGATTGGGGCACTCCCCTGCGTGGAGGTAACTTAAGACAGCATCTTTTATGTCAGATATATAAATCAACTATGCTTGATCCAGTAACATAGTATACTGCTGATATTTAATGAAGAATTCATATGTATTCGGATACTTCAATAAAAACCCGGTTTGCATAAAACAGTTTTAGATTTTGCTTCAGTGCCCTCTAACGGCAACTTTTGAAACTAGATTTTTTTTTTATTTATTTAAGGGGTGACACCTTATTTTTCTCTTAACCTACTTAAGAGAGCTTAAATTTTTTTTTTATCGACATTTGTTCCTTTTGAATAAATATTTAAAGTTTTTAACGAATTAATATCGTGCCTTGTATATTGCCTCGAGTTAACTTTTTAAATCAACAAAAATTCGTTTATATGCAATAAAAAAATAAATATTAAATTTTTAAAGGAATGACAAATTACTAATAAAGCAAGTTCTAAAAAAATCAGCTAAAATTTGTATATGCCATTTACTAAAGCAGCATATGCAATCCCTTTATTTCATTATTTCTCATAAAATTTCTAGACAAGCCGATCATATTCACTTCTCAAACAACAACTACAACAAAAAATCTAATTAATAGAGCATTCACAGTTGAATTAGTAGCTTTTGTTGCCTTCTTATCACTAGAATCCTAAGAGGCTTTTTTTTGTGTGTTTTTTTGGGGGTGGGTGGGGTGGCCGAGTCATTGATTTGGCAAGACTAACATCTTTCAAACTTTCAAATTCTACAACTCCATTCCTTGTACTGTGAAATTGAAAAGTGCATCCAGGAAATGTAAATAAGGGGCAATAAATTAATTGAATAGGATTCATAAGTTTTTTTTCTATTTTGTAGTTCAATATGATAAAAGTCATGATCCTAATGTTATTGAATTGAAAAAACGATATAAAACAGTAATAGATATTACCCGATAATTATATAATACTTATATAATACGAAGATAATTAATAAATTATACAATAAGAAGAAATTGAGCATTTCTATTTCCTATTTTAGCGGAAGAGAGAGAGAAAAGAAACTGCGCACACGCACACAAAATAAGCAAACATTTATGTATATTTATTGAAATCTTTAAGATTCAATTTGTAATTCTTTTATAATAATATTTTGAATTTATTTGCTTTGTAACATTTTCAAAAAATATTGACACTCTTTTTTAAAAGTCAATATGGAAGTTCTCTTTTATTTTATGTAATTAATAAAAGATGACATCAACTTAAAGGCTTAGCCATTATTTTTCGCAATTAACTGCAACCAACTGTCAGGGTAAAAACTTCACCCATATCTAATTTTTACTTACATGATGTTTTTTTTACCAACATGTACCAATATATACCAAAATAAAGCTTTTACCTAGAAAATTAAAACAAATGTTAATGAAAAAAAAAAAAAAAAACGCTGGTGAATTTCTGCTAACTTAAAAAATATATGAATAAAAAAAGGTTAAAAAAAAGTTAATTATTTGTTTCATACATTTTGAAATTTCTGCAATGTAATTATTAGTGAAAGCATTGTAACATGTTGTAAAATATTTCACTCTGTTTATTTTTTTGTCTTATGTATGTGTTCAATTTAAGATTGTGCAATATTATTTTCAATGTCTGAATACAAACCGTCCACCTATAACCTAAGAATTATTTGTTTTGTTTTGATTTAGCTTGTACTGTATGGCAACATCTTGTAAATAGTGTAGTTTGTTTTTAATGTGTTTGTCCGTTAATAAAGAACTGTGATATGCAATCAGGGTCGTTAATTGCATTTAAGAACACTGATTAATACACTTTTTCGTGAGTATATCACTCATCTGGAGATCTTTTGATCATTTGAGTGAATTGTAATAGAAAAGGCGTCCGCAACGATATTTTTACTGACATTGTTTACATTTCTGGCGTCCGCGACAGGACATTGTTTTTGAATACAAACATGTTTAAAACAGTAAGGGCTTCTTGAAAGAGGACTTGTTGTTTGCAGCAGAAGAAATAGGAGAGACACTGCCTGATAAGGTAAAAATTTCTGAACTGAAAGATATTATTTTGAATAGCAAAGAGTATTTGGATGATCCAGACTTTGTGACAAATATTTTAGTAACGGCCGTGAGCCAACGAAAACTAAAAGAAGAACAAAAACAAAAGCAAACAGAATTTGAAAAAGCGGAAAGATTAAAACAGCTAGAATACGAAGAAAGTGGAAAAATAAGAGAACACGAACTGGAATTGGCGAGAATCAGAGCAACGTTGCCAATTACAGGTGAGTCTCAAAATACTGTTATATCTGGTGCTAAAAAGAAATTTAATCTGCCAAAATTAGAATTTAGACAGTTTAATGGCGATATTAAAGATTGGCTACAATTCTGGAGCCATTTCAACACATTCATAACGATGATGAAATCGCGCCTGAGAACAAATTTCAATATCTTGTGCAAGCTACTGTAAATGGATCACGAGCCCGAGAAGTAGTAGAAAGCTTCCCGGCAACAGCAGCCAATTATGCCAAAGCAGTTGAAAGTTTAAAAGCACGATTTGGGAGAGATGAACTATTAGTAGAAGTTTATGTTGGGGAATTATTAAAGCTGATAATCTCAGTTCAGAAACATGAGAAAATATCGATGACATCTCTCTATGATAAACTCGAATCTTATCTGAGAGCCTTAGAGACTTTAGGAGTGACTACTGATAAATGTGCTTCAATTCTTTATCCCATGGTGGAGTCTTGTTTTCAAGAGGACTTTTTGAAAGCATAGAATAGAAGTGCTTCTTCAGCAGTCTCAACTGATGCTAAAGACCGTTTAACCAACTTGATGACTTTTCTTAAAGCAGAAACGGAGGGCGAAGAAAGAATTAATTTGGCAATGGCTGGTTTTGGCTTGGGTGCAGATGAAAATCGCCAATCATTTAAGAAAAAAGTAAGAGATTTTCCAATGAAAAAAGTACCTACAGCTGCCAATTTATTTACTACAGCTTCAAAAGAAGTGAAGAAAGAATGTGTTTTCTGTACTGGGAAACACTCGAGCCCAGACTGTTTTCAAGCTCAGAAGATGAGTTTGGCTGAAAGGTATAATATTTTAAGAGAGAAGCAATGTTGTTTTGCTTGCTTAACACCAAAGCATACATCTCGTTCCTGTAAAGCATTTTTAAGATGTGTAATATGTGGGAAAAAGCATGTCCCACTTATGTGTGAGTCTCTAGAGGCTAAGAATCAAGATTCATTCAAGAGTGAGAATAAGAGTCCAAATGTTGAAATTAATATGGCCAACAACACTTCTAGTCCCAGGGTGTTCCTCCAAACGTTGAAATTAAAAATGGTGTGTGGTAACAAAGAAATCCCAGTTAGGGCAATTCTAGATTCTGGGTCACAAAAGACTTATGTATTAAAGAATGTTGTTGAGAAAATGGGATATATCCCACTCAGAAAGGAAATTCTGATGCACTCATTGTTTGGGGGCATTAAATCTGACAAGTGCGAACATAATTGCTATAGGATAAAACTGAGAAATCAAGACAACAGTGTTACATGCAACCTGGAAGCATTAGACCAGCCATCTATATGTGACAAAATTTCATCAGTCACTCCAGGTTCATGGATTACAGAGCTCCTTGAGATGAAGATCAGGCTATCAGATGTAGGGGAGGAGCCACAATCTGTTCAAGTGCTTCTTGGTTCAGATGTGATAGGGAAGCTCATAACTGGCCAGCGTAGAGTTCTATCCTGTGGGCTTGTTGCCATGGAGACACTACTTGGCTGGACTCTGTCAGGTAAAGTTCCTGAGAATGAGATGTCATCATGCAATGCTATGCTGGTGGCCTCCCTATTTGTGAAAGAGATGGATATCTCCCAATTATGGAGATTAGATTCCTTGGGGATCCAAGATCCTTCAGAACAAAAAACCAAAGAGGAGCTTCATAAAGCGTCTATGGAGCACTTCTTAAGAACTGTCAAGGTCGATGAAGAAGAGCGATTCCTTGTCTCCCTACCTTGGCTTGACGGTCATTTTCCTCTTCCAGACAACTTCAATTTGGCACTCAAAGGGTTGCAAGTGACAACCCATAAGCTGAAGAAGGAAAACTTATTTCAAGAATACGGTGATGTCTTTAAAGAATGGGAACGAGAAGGCATAATTGAAGAAGTTCCCCAAGAGGAAATAAAGTCTGCTTGTCACTATCTGCCCCATCGACATGTGGTGAAGCCGAACAGCACTACGAAAATTAGGCCCGTCTTTAACGCTTCATCAAAACAAAAGGGAGCGGTCAGCCTCAATGACTGTTTGGAAAAGGGATTAAACTTGATTGAATTGATCCCTTCCATGTTAACAAGGTTTCGACTGTATAGGTTTGGCATTTCGGCTGATATACGGAAGGCCTTCTTACAAATAAGTCTATATAAGGAGGATCGAAATTTCCTGCGATTTTTGTGGCACAGTGAAGAAGGAGAACTCATACATTACCGACATTGCCGAGTGGTGTTTGGTGTTTCCAGCAGCCCTTTCTTGCTTGGGTCAACAATCCAATACCACTTGGAGAGAAAGTTGCAAGAAGCGCAGCAAGGCCGTGGAAGATACCCTGAGTGCATTATTCAAAAGTTGATGAACAGCTTTTACGTGGACAATTGTTTAGCAAGCGTCAAAACCCAGTCGGAGCTAGAACGATTTATTGATGTAGCCACGGAGATCATGGCTGAAAGAAAATTCGAGTTACGAGGGTGGGAGCACTCAAGCCCATCTGATCCAATAACAAGTCCTACAATCATCCTGGGAACGATTTGGGACAGACATTGTGATACTCTTTCAATAAATCTTCCGGATTTGAGAGAACTAATGGAAGAGGTTATCACGAAAAGAAATATTCTTGCTGCTTCCCACAAAGTGTTTGATCCCTTGGGGATTACTAGTCCAGTGTTGCTATTGCCAAAACTCTGGCTACAAAATTTGTGGAAATTTAAAATCGGTTGGGATGAAGAAGTAGATCTAAAAACACGTCAAGATTTTCTAAAGTGGCTAATGGAGCTGGAATATTTGAAGCATGTTAGAGTACCAAGATGGTTACACTGTGATAGTGGATTTGAGAATATTTCATTGCATTTTTTTTGCGACGGAAGCAAACTAGCCTATTCTGCGGTTGTTTTCCTACGAGTTGATAGTGGAAACTCTGTACACATACAACTGGTGCAGAGTAAAACTAGAATTGCACCTTGTGGGAAAAAGGAAACAACTATTGCAAGGCTGGAACTTCTTGGTGCTGCTATATCTGCTCGTCTTTCTTCCACTGTCTTGAAAGAGTTTCCAACAGACAATGTTTATTTCTGGACAGACTCTACTACTGTGCTGGCTTGGTTGAAGAGAGAAGAACCGTGGGGTGTATTTGTTTACAACCGTGTTCAAGAAATTCGGAAGCTGACACCAGTCAAAGCTTGGAGACACGTTCCTGGATCACTGAATCCAGCGGACTGTCCGAGTAGAGGGTGTTCAGCGAAGCAGCTTTGCAGTTCGAAATGGTGGGAAGGTCCCAGTTGGTTGTATCTTTCGTCTCATGAATGGCCTGTTAGTGATGTTGTAGTAGATGTCAATGAGGAAGAAGTGAATAAAGAGAGAAGAGCTATCGTGAACTCTATGGTGAATATTCAAACAACAGATATAAAGAGTGAATATTTTTCCACCTATAGTAGAAACATCAGAGTAGTGGCTTATCTATTGAGAAGACTCCTGATTTACCTACTGACCGTGTTCCTGATTCACCTGCTGATCATGTTCCTGATTTACCTGCTGACCAGGTTCCCAATTCTCCTGTTGAAAGGACTGATATTTCTGAGGAGATACACCATACCAAAACCAGATTAGGAAGAACCATAAAAGTTCCTCGTAAATTGGACCTGTGAACTCCTTTCAATTTTACAGATTTCACGAGGAATTAAGTGTTATAAATTTCAGTTTGTTTTATATTGCAAAGTTCAGTTTGTAACCCTTCACTTTGCAAGGTGGGAGTATGTAACATGTTGTAAAATATTTCACTCTGTTTATTTTTTTGTCTTATGTATGTGTTCAATTTAAGATTGTGCAATATTATTTTCAATGTCTGAATACAAACCGTCCACCTATAACCTAAGAATTATTTGTTTTGTTTTGATTTAGCTTGTACTGTATGGCAACATCTTGTAAATAGTGTAGTTTGTTTTTAATGTGTTTGTCCGTTAATAAAGAACTGTGATATGCAATCAGGGTCGTTAATTGCATTTAAGAACACTGATTAATACACTTTTTCGTGAGTATATCACTCATCTGGAGATCTTTTGATCATTTGAGTGAATTGTAATAGAAAAGGCGTCCGCAACGATATTTTTACTGACATTGTTTACAAGCATAAAACAAAACAGTCGTTAAATAATAATCGTTCTCTTTAAAAACATTTAAAACTAAATTAAGTTCTAATGAAAGGGACTTTCAATCTAAATCGGAAGATCTTGTTTATTTTATAGAACAAAAGAGGGCGACACGATATGCAGATATTTATACTGGAAAGGAAAAAAAATATAAATTCCTTGCAGGAAAAGTGAACATACAGAGTAGAAGAATGTATGTATCATGTATAGAGTTAAAAATAAAATTTATACTTTTATCATTTTATTTCATGGATTTTAAATTTGCTGTTATTAAACGCATACTTGATGAAAGCCTAAAGCAAAAATTAATGTTTCTCTATTTCACTGTAAAAAGACCTTTTAATATAAAATAATCCTGAACTGACCATCAGTTTATTTAACCAAAGATAAGAATTATTGATCTTGCTTCATGTATTATATAACGTCGGACGTAATTGTAATTGGTTGATTATATTGGAAAGAGAAAAAAAAAATTTAATCCTCCCCCCCTCTTTTATTCGTTTTTTTAAAAAATCTGTTGTAATCGGGGCCATTTTGTTAGCAGGCAATACCTTTGGCCCCCCCGGGACTCCAGATTTTTTCTGTTAGTATTTTTGCTACATTTTCCAGTTTATTTGTGCTTTCATTTGATAAAAAAAGCTATTTTTCTCGAATTTATTCATATTAAAATCAAGCAATATTTTACTTTCAGATAATTATCTTCAATTTGTTTTTTCATGTTTTTTAATTTACTTGCAGATCATAGCTGTTCAAAATTTTTAGTAGTCGGCTGACAGATCTACAAATCAATATTCTTGGCAAATTTTTCGTACGAACATTTATTTCGTATTAAAAAACTTTGTAATTAATTTTTACATTTTACAATTTTGTTATCACACAAGGACCTGATATTTTGGGAAGGGGATTTGTGATGTCGAAAAAACTTGGCAAAACAAAAGCCATGGTCTAATGACCATATGTTGGATTGATTAAATATAAGGAAAAAAAAAATCCAAATTCAAAATGTTTCAATTTAATTTCTGAATTATAAAAATCTACTTTTAATTCTAATTACATTGTTGAAAATATCTCTGAAGGTCGATTATATGAAACTCAATCAACTGTTTCAAAATATTTCTAATAATTTGATTCATGAATGCGTTATATATGATCAATTATAGTTTAAAAATTCAACTTCCGTCAAACAAAATTGATATTTCAAGATAAAAACATTCGCACTTAATTTTAAATTAGCAAATTAGAAATTTTTAAATTCAAATTTGTTAAGTGCCATATATTGAAACTAATTTTCTTCATAATTACATGTTTATTCGACAATAACGTGTGTCCGTCATTACTTGTTGTTTCATTTTAAACTGTAAGTACTATTCCAAAGACTAACTATTTAGAGATTTAACTAAAATAAAAAGTATCCTAAAGGTGAAGATTAAAAGGTACCCTGTATTGGAAATTAAAGAGGGAAAAACCCTTCCCCCCTCCCGAAAATTTTCTTATTTATGGGCCCTCACAGATATCGACCTGGTCATGATTCTGATGCCAAATTGTGTGACTGAATTGGAGAATGCATTCGTCAGAATCTGGGTATAACTCAGGTACGATTTTTAACATTTTACTTGTTTAATGTTTGTAAAGATGAAATTTTGTTAATGATTTTTCATTGATGTAGTGTCACTTTCTGATGTGTTCGAATTTTCAGATTATTTAAATATCTGTAATAATACCGGTTAATTAAATTTTGATATTAGGTTAATTAAATTAGAAAAAATTAAATTTGATCGGTTAATTAAATTTTAATTTGACCATGTGAAGTTCGAAAGAAAGAATTACATTATTCTACGATACTTCTAATATCGAATTTTCTACTTAAGGCAAAACAAGATTGGGAAATAACTAATTTTTGGTACAACAAATAATACAAATGTGATTTTAAAAACTGCTTTCATTAAATCTGTTAAACAACTTTTTTATAATGTACATTTATTACTGATTTCTACTCATTGTGCATTGGATGTTTCAAAAGAGGCGTTGAATATGCATTAATATTCTCCATAATCAAAATAATGTTAAGGATGGTTGTTCTTATGTTAAAATTCTTAATTTCTAGTTCGAGCAACACTAATGGAAATTCTTGTTTTTTAAAACAATAAAGAATTATTTTACCAATAAGATCATAATGCTGGACCCACATATTATTTTAAAACGTTCGTGTATTTTCATCCATTTTTCTGAGTTGTAGTTTTATTATTTAATTTTAAAAAAATGTGCAGGAAATTCGATGTGGTCGCCAGTCTGATATGAATAAGCTTACGCACATGAATTAAATTTTGCTTTATTACTACTTTTAAAATTTACAAGAGTCTTAAAATTTTGCTAAAAAAATGATATAATTCGTAAAAGACGAGAAATTGATTAATAAAAAGACCAATGTAGATAATAAGCTTAAAAATTTTATAATTAGCTATAAATTGCCGCTCAACTCGAGACAAGATCAGAGAAATCGAAACAATTCGAGAGACAAGATCGAGACAATTTCAGAGTAAAAAGATTAAATTTTATTTCCAAGTGATAAACCAGAAAACTCAGCAGAATTTTGATGTTGAAACACTTTCCGATTGTTAATATAAAGTTTTAGCATCTAAAGATCTTTAAATTTTGAAGGATTGACACTTTCGTTTGCCAAGAGGTTGTCAAATTGATTTGTATGTTTGTATGCATGTAAACACTACAGCTCATAAACACAATTTAAATACATTTGGTATGAAATCTTATGACTAAAATTGCAGTTTTGTATCCCATTTTGGTTTCATTTCGGTAGAGAAAAAACACGTGTCCAAAATATTTATTCGTCTTTATAAATAAAGCACAAAATTCTTATGAGTGGTAAACATAAAAATCTGAGCATTCATGGCGTTTACGACTTGACCCCAAATACAAAATTTTATGCTGGGAGAGGAGAGGAGAGGTGAATAACACCATTATTAATAAGTTAAAAACTAGCGGCAGTGATTTCTCAAAGTTTAACTGCTACTATAAAGGGCACAAGTAGTCGTGCTGCCATCTAGGAGACGTAACAATGACTAGCATTTTAAAAATAATTTCTACGAGACTTGCCACATGCTTCAGAAAACTGCAATCACAGTTACTAATTTGGGATATTAATCAAAGTAATTTCATCGTCTTTTAAGAAATTTAACCGGCGAATGCGACCAGCAAAGAAATTTAAGTATCTAATTAAATTTTTGCATAGCAAAGGAATGTTGATGGATAAATTCCTTTTATAAGTTCAAAATCGCTAGAGCGGTGGTTGTAGAAGTTTTTTTAAAGAATTTTTAACTTATTTTCCTTTTTCCAGTAAAGTGCTTTTAGAAGAGATCTTAATATTTATGACTGCTTTAACATTGTCGAAGATTTTGATAAGTCTGAAGAAGCAAACCTAAACGATAGGGCAAAGCTATGATGCGAATAATTTTACAAAGATTAAGATGACCGAGTTCTTAGCCCCAAATAATTTATATACTTTTAAAGTTATTCGCTCAATAGTGTGGTTAGTAAAAGAAAAGACGGACTATGTTCTCTAATTTAACTCTGAGTTTTTACTGCCAACTGTTTGAAATTCTGGGGACTCCTGGATATACACCTCCCTAGCGATCATAAATATATTTAAATCGCAATTGGAACTGAGGTTTCAGATGCTGATCTTTAAAAATCAAAATAAGGAATGAATAAATTTCTTTACAGTATCGGAAAAGGTCTCAAAAAAATGTTTAAAATTAATATTTTAATGCTTTTACAAAACAAATTCTGCAAATTTATACATAAATTGTACAGATAAAAAAAAAATTAAAGAAAAAAACACCGAAAAGTATAGCTAAAGAATGCAGTTTCTGGAACAAAGACCTCAGGGTGCGCAGTAATAAGGTTAATAAACTTTTTAAAATATAATTACGATACATTTTGAAAAGAAATACATCGACAACCTGTTAATAGTTTCGGGTATAGTTGAAGACAATTGTTATTTATCAAGAGAGAAACCTGGGTGAAAATTTCCCTCAAAGATACATTCGAGTTCTTCAATTAGATTTCAACAAAGACTAGTGGCGACAAAATTAGAGTTAGAAAAGCCCAACAATGCATTTAAAGACAAAATTAATCCTATGTTGGGCTATTCCTTCTCGAGCTACACCTCCAATGTTTTATTTACGTATACAACCAAATAGTGATTGAGACTTTCGAATTTACCGATCTTGAACTTTTACTTGGGAACCTAAAAGGTGGCAAAGTCCCAGGATGGAACAGGACAAATAACCGTATGTGAAGAGCAGTTGTTATATCAAGTTAAAAAAAAAAATCAATGGAGTATTTTAAATTTAGTTGCTACCCTGAGAACCCCAGGGATACCCGAGTTTTTTTTATTAACCTTTTGTAAGGCCATGGGAAGTGTGTTTCCCACCAAATTCATCAATCTTTGGGTGAAGTTACGTAGATTGGCTTAAGTTCCGACAAATTTTTCAGTTAAGACAGAAACTTAGATGTTACAGTTCCTTCTCGCACAATATGGCATGTCTTGATTTGTTACTTAATTAACACAATAAATTAATCAAATTAAATGTATCTGATAAGATAAATGAATCACTTTCCATTAGCCAGTCTTATTCCAAAAAATATTTTACTATACTACGACTAGAAAAAAAAAATGGCATTTTAAAGGGTTAAACTAATAAAGTAAAAAAAATAACTATCAAAACTCCTGAAATGCACACTTACCAACGATATGGCTTAGTTGTTCGTTGAACTTATTAAATTACTAAATTTAAAATAACGTTCAATTGTGAAGAGGTAGACATTGGTCTTCCGGGGTTTATCATACTAGGTCTTTTTAAAAGGGGATCCCACCTCTTTAATAAAAAGAACCAACGTTCAAAATTAATAAAGTTACAAAAGTCACAAGATCTTAGGAGTTATTCTTAATAGTCTTGAGATATCAGTTTAGTCAATTTGAATGAATAGTTCAAAAAGGATAAGAATGTTTAGAAATTTTAAAATATATTTCTATATCAAATGATTTGAAAATTCAACTAAATTGATCGCATTAAATGCTTTGTATAATTGAACTAGGAAATAAATTACTTTATCGCAACTAGATGTGATATTTTTAGCCAAGTCCACTGAAGTTAATCACAGAACTTTAAATTACGTTTTGTACAAGGGCCAAAAAAGAACTAATTTTAAACTTTTGAAATTCGGCACACAAGTATTTTCTTCTTTAGTTAAACGAATCTATAATCCAGTATTTCTATAAATCTGCATGTTCACGATTGCAAGAAAATATAAAGATGGAGAAAAAAAAAATCAAGAAATGCAGTCAAAAATCAGTATAGAGATACTTAAAACACTTCACTTTATTTAAACAAAGTTGCAGAAACAAAACATATGATTGCAGTAATTATTTAAATTTAACAATGTTTTAATATTTTATATTAAATTTCAATAAGTTGGGAATAAATCATTCGGCATATTTACGAATAATACAATCTAATAAATGGAAACTATATAATGAATAAATTGCACATAAAAATACAAATAAAAGTTCACAGTAAAACATTAACCAAAGAATCGAAAATTTAATTTTCAAACTAAGTGAAAAATATAATGAATAGTAAAGTTTTTTTTTTTACACATGAAAACATTGTAAAAAACTCAGCATAACAGTATATTCAATATTTTACAATAAAATTGGAAGATGATTGTGCTGATACTATGACAATGATACTTTTTATAAAAAGAAACAATAAGTATAAATTTAAACATGTACCTGTGAAGCACTTTTTATCCATTAGTTTGTCATAAAATTTATAAAATCATACAATAAAATTTATTACAACATACGCAAACAAAAATGTCAGATTAGAAAAACATCTTTTGAATGATTTAATACAAATGGCAAACTACCAAATATTTTCAAAGTACATTATAACTTAAAATTCCATTGTTAAACTGTATTCGCATACAAGTAATTCAATGAAACAAGGAAAGTTCATTTTGATTTTGAGACTGGGTGATGAAGTGAACAATCTAAACTCATTTCTCAATTTTATCCATGTATCTGCAAATACACGAGGGGCTTTTTGATGTAAAAAGCATTATTAAAGATCCCTCCATTCTAAAATTATCTTCACCATCTTCAATTATCTTCTGGATGTTTACAGAACCATTAACGAACTCATTGTCAGAAAGAAAAAAAAAACCCCAGTGGAATAAATGTTTCAATATCATTAAAAAGTCACTTCCTCATTCATGTACTGAAACTATATCACGTCCCATTCAAATCGAAAACTGCAACAAATGTAAAGTTCCAGAACTTGTTTAAAACCACAGTTTTCCTCTTAGTTATGGAACAGTTGACTTGCGAAGGAATTTTCGAAAATATATATGAACAAATAACCAGACTGAATAGTCGCTGCTAGCAAAATAAAATACAATTATTTGAGAAATTCGAGGAAGGCAATTTAATTTATCAATCGCTTAGAATTACAAATACTATCACCGGAGAATTCAACTACTATTGTATATAGGCGTTTGTTTAGACTAACGAATAGACTTGATAAAAAGTGGCCCAACGTGTTTATGTAAAAAAACTTATCAATATCTGTCCTACGTATCTCAACCTCACCATTAAATTCTTTAGCAATATAGCTTTCCAATTGAGATGCAAATTTATCCCAAGTTGAAAATATCAAAAGAACGAACTTGATAAGGAAACACAAGTCCCCTTATTTATAATATATTCATAAGGAAGTCAAATAATAAAGTGTGTCTCGAGTCGGTAGATTTCTTTAACACAAATATAGACGACACCTAGATAATACAAGATAGATATCATTTAATATTTCCTCTCGTAGGAAGAAACTCCTCAGTGATTAAATTATTGTATTGTGAACAAATTCTCAGACGAATTCTCATCCATGCAAATGGTTAAAATAACAGCAGAAATATCAGCCATCAGAGTCTAGAATCTCTCGAAAGCCGAAATATTTTTATATGTAATTCCAGATACCAAAATTTTTTGGGATAGAAACAAGACGTTGAATGAATCTTTCATAGGTTAATTGAATGTATTTACTGCCATCATATATTCCCTTGAAAGTAGAAATACGTCATCAAGCAGGCCTTTGATCATTTAATAGACTAATAAAATAGTTTGCTGCTGCAGTTGCATTTTTTTAAGATAAGTAAAAATAAACAAAATTATAAATTTCAAATATCTTGACTGGGTTTTGACGAGTCTTCTGGTTTTACATATACTCGGTTTGGATTACATTTGTAAGTGTGAATGATAATACAAAGCCCTATCAATGAAATTTGGTTTAGTTTTTTTTTGCAATAAAAATCCTAGATCTACAACAAATTGTAAAAATCCTTCTAATGGTTGGCCGTTGATCTGCATTCTTGTATATGAATGAAAATGATCAACATTGCATCAGGCGAGATGAATAAAACTGCAGAAGAATTCTCCAAATTACAAACCCGAGTATAATTAGAGAACCAACTGGCCAAGAGAAAAATTCAAAATCCATAGTCTACTCCCTTCATTAAGTTAAGATAAATACAAAATGCAGCCTTATTGTATAAGGACGCAAAAAAGACGAAGAGAAAAGAACGATTGGTTCATATTTCAGTTACAATTATAGATAAACATTCCATGTGCGAAAATTGGTCTTTTCCCCATAAATTAAGGATTTGTTGCATGTGATGCACATTGAGAGTTAATTACTTAATCAATTGATGGCTGTACTCTGGTGCAAAAGACTGCCCTTATCGACCTAATTTTCCCAATAACTTTTCGGTTTACATTCTGGCCTGAATTTTATCTTCAAGGATACATTTCCTTTGATGGCAATACAAGAGGAATACAATCAATATTTTGACTAAATCCTATTAACTATTCTAATTATCCAACACCTTGTTCTCATCATGAATCTAAGTTCTGATTTGTAAGCAACAGAAAATTCAAATTGTAAGGAATACAATTATATATATCATGAAGAATGAATAAAAATTGATGAATAAATAAACCAAGAAGCTTCCCAGAAACTTATACAACCGAACCAGGACAATCAAAAATTCAACAATCTTGTTTAAAGTTTCACACTCTAACCTCAAAATTTGGCAATCATTTCAAACACTTTCCTAAATCCAAGAGGTCTTTGAAGCCAAACTTAAAATTAGCCTTAAGCTAATTTCTGAAGTATGACAAGATCATTTTTTCAATTTAAATAGCTTGGACTGTTCACATGAAATTCTCGAATTTCGAGTACCCTCAAATGTACATTATGATTTGTATATTGTATTTTACTGTGCTCTACTGAATATCCATTAAGTATGCAAATTCTAATGGAAATAACTGCTTATGCGTCGTTTCCTGAACCTTCATTAAACTAAAAATGGAATAAATGTTAATGAATTAATATTTTTAAATAGACATTTTAGACTTATATTTGGAAGAAAATTTAAACTTTAAAGTGTCAACGTCTTATTTTAAAATTGTCGATATCGGCTCATTTAGGGTGTATACCGAATTTTGTTTTAAAGCTCTAATATTTAGGAATAGAAACTTAAACAATTTTTCATATATGCGAAGAAATAATTAAAGTCTTAAACCATGTATTTTATGAAATCCTACATCGGAATTAAGGAATTGCCACATTTTCGAAAGTAGTCTCATGTGCTTGCGTTTAGCTAACCACATGTATAACAAGATATCTTAATAACCTACAGAATTAAAATAGAATTGAGAAAACTACCTTCGAGCATATTGAACATTTTAGTGCATACAGTTAGATAAAACTCATTTTAAATTTAAATATATTTCGAACTCGGCAAAAACTAAATCGAAATTAAAAGTATGGAGATTATGAATAACATAAAACCTTGCATTGCTAAGATGAATGCCTATGCCTCCCTTATGACGCGCAGTTGGACTAGCAAAAAACCATTAAAATAATTTCCAATTTAAAGAGCTAACAGCATCTAATCCTACAATTACATCTGCCAGTTGACAATTAAATCTATCAATAATCCGCCATCTTTAACTAAAGAGAAATTATATTGACTGAACTGCCAGAACAAATCAATTTCTACGGTAAAGCCAATGACAACTTCGATTATCTTTAAAGATACTCGAACATTGATGAGAGCTTTCATATCAACTAACAGGACAGTCAAAAAGAAATGTGCGATAAATATATTCCCAGATTAACGATTATCACCAATTATTAAGCTTCAAATTTTTGAAATGCAATGAACATTGAATGTCTTGGAACCACGCGTTCCAAGAAATACAGCCGATAATTCCGATCCAAATCAAATCTCAGCCGTCAATACTTCGTTATACCAAAATTCAAATTGTGGAATTCCATTTCAGGAATAAAAATTTCTTTAAATTAAGAGTTATCGATTTAAAGAATTTAACAGAATCCAGCTGTTAATTCTTAAAAGACCTCCTCAACTAAGTTGCAGAGCTTTGAAATCATTCAAACCTCAAAAGTTTCGGTTCGGTTCGGTTCAGTTCCGAAAATTCTATTGTTCAGGGACATGAAACCAATCCCGATGCTTAGAGCAGTTTTGCTCAAATATAACACTTGGATGTATTTGGTTGGTTGGTTGTCTCCAAAATCGATGTTAGCAAATAAAAATGCCCCAAAAGGCCCATTCTCTTCATATTTCATATTGTTAAACTGATTAACTATTTTCAAAATAAAGAAATTGGAGAATTTAGATAGTTATACTAAAGATAGTGGTTGATAAAATTAATTTAGCGATTGATCACCTAATTATTTTTAAATACAGAAATGACTTCAGAATAACATGTTTTTAGCTAGAAATGCGATAAAATGTGGATATAACCAGTTAATTCATTTTGCAATAAGTTAGTATACTCCCATTTCCATAAGGAACTCGAAGATGGGAAAGTTAAATGACATAATCTGGAAGATAATTCAAGATCGGCAGATCAGAGCAGTATTAAAAATCTTCATTTCTTTCAATAACAAGTAGCGATTTGGGGAAGCCTTAGTATTCTAAATCCAATTGTTAAATTCTTTGAAAGTATGGAGTTCAAGCTTTATTTAAAGAGAGAACTACAGCTTACAAATTTGAAGCCTTAATGTTTTCTTTACTATTATCGAATCAATCTAGTTGTAGCACAGTGGAGAAGCTTCAATTCTGGAATATCTGTTAACAGAAGTAGGAATAACATACTGTGTAGTAAAGTTTGAAAAAATTTCAGCACATGAAAATTGTAAGGAGATAAAAACAGCTATTGAGGGAATAGAAAATTTAAAAACCAGGCACTCCAAGGAAATTTATATGGTTATTGTAAGAACTAAATCCGTTCACAATATAGTTACAACAAATAAGATTATTCTAAATAGTTGTTGGCAGTGTAAAAACAAGTACGAATTTTAGGCAGATCTCGCTTCTATAGTGAACTGAGCACATCCTCGAATTCTTATGTTAAATGTAATAGTATCGAATATTTGTACTTAAGAGGAAAGCTTAGCAAAAGATTCTAACAGAAATGTAGAAATTGCGGGTTCCGAAGATATTTCAACTTAGCTCAAAATAAAGGTGGTATTACATAATGCGATTACCTCGTACATGTTAGTGATATATAGTAATATACCCTCTTCCTGAAAGTAAAATCATAATCAAACACACGGGGGCAGCGCTCCACAAACACACGGGGGCAGCGCTCCACAAACACACGGGGGCAGCGCTCCACAAACACACGGGGGCAGCGCTCCACAAACACACGGGGGCAGCGCTCCACAAACACACGGGGGCAGCGCTCCACAAACACACGGGGGCAGAACTCCACAAACACACGGGGGCAGAACTCCACAAACACACGGGGGCAGAACTCCACAAACACACGGGGGCAGAACTCCACAAACACACGGGGGCAGAACTCCACAAACACACGGGGGCAGCGCTCCACAAACACACGGGGGCAGCGCTCCACAAACACACGGGGGCAGCGCTCCACAAACACACGGGGGCAGCGCTCCACAAACACACGGGGGCAGCGCTCCACAAACACACGGGGGCAGCGCTCCACAAACACACGGGGGCAGCGCTCCACAAACACACGGGGGCAGCGCTCCACAAACACACGGGGGCAGCGCTCCACAAACACACGGGGGCAGCGCTCCACAAACACACGGGGGCAGCGCTCCACAAACACACGGGGGCAGCGCTCCACAAACACACGGGGGCAGCGCTCCACAAACACACGGGGGCAGCGCTCCACAAACACACGGGGGCAGCGCTCCACAAACACACGGGGGCAGCGCTCCACAAACACACGGGGGCAGCGCTCCACAAACACACGGGGGCAGCGCTCCACAAACACACGGGGGCAGCGCTCCACAAACACACGGGGGCAGAACTCCACAAACACACGGGGGCAGAACTCCACAAACACACGGGGGCAGCGCTCCACAAACACACGGGGGCAGCGCTCCACAAACACACGGGGGCAGCGCTCCACAAACACACGGGGGCAGCGCTCCACAAACACACGGGGGCAGAACTCCACAAACACACGGGGGCAGAACTCCACAAACACACGGGGGCAGAACTCCACAAACACACGGGGGCAGAACTCCACAAACACACGGGGGCAGAACTCCACAAACACACGGGGGCAGAACTCCACAAACACACGGGGGCAGAACTCCACAAACACACGGGGGCAGAACTCCACAAACACACGGGGGCAGAACTCCACAAACACACGGGGGCAGTATTTTCAACATTTTAAAAGCCTATAGGATTTATGTTAAAAACACCAGTATTAAAAATAAGTAGCCCAAGGAATCCATAAATAAGCTGGAACCAAAAAAAGTGAAACGTTTAATATCTTCAGAACTCTTTATTTACATCAGAATCTATTGAAATTGCGATTTTTTTTTCAATGGACATTCATTTTAAATACAAATATTCGATACATTTCAGCTGAATGCAAGAATTCGAGGATTATCTCAGTTTTCAAGAAAGAAACGAGCTTACTCCAAATTTAGAAGTTTCCACACTGCCAATAATTGTTTATTTTGTACCATCTTGTTTGGTGTAAATATACTGTGAGCAGATTCTTACAACAACGTTTAAAGTTCCAAGGAATACCTAGGTTTAAATTTCCTTCCGTTTTTAATTGCTTAAAATGGTTTTCATGTGCTGAAATTCTTTCAAACTTCCACACGGCTTGAAATTACAGATATTTGTTAGCAGATACTCCAGACTTGAAAGCATTCCCACTATGCCAACAACTAGATTGATTCGATGTTCAAGAAAATATCTGACGTTTTAAATTCTTAAGCCGTAGATCACTTCACATATTCGCAAGCTCCCATACTTTCAAAGAGTTCACCTTTCGATGAAGAATACTCAAATCTTCCTTTATTGTCAAGTATTGTTAGAATATTGTAATGTTACTATATTATTCCAAGCTGCTGATCTTGCATCAACTCCAAGGTAACAATGTTATTTAACTTTCCCATCTAGTCTTTACGGAAAGTGGAGTAAACGATCTTATGGCAAATGGAACTGCAACGGATAATATCCACATTTTAGCAGATTTCTAGCCAAGACATGCCATTCTGAAGTCATCTCTATTCATAAATTATCATCTGATCAAACAATAGAAAATTCCTTTCATTAATCTTTAGGTTAATTATATAAATTCACCATTTTATTTGTTTAGAGAATAGACAACCATTTTAACAATATGAAATACACAGAATGTCTATCAGAGCATTTTCATTTGCTAATATCGATTAAGGAGACAGCCAAGATTCAACTATCGCCTTTTAATAAAACGACTCTAAGCATTAGGATTGGATTCAAGCCCCTGAACACAATTCTGGGGCCTGAATCGAAGTAAAGGTTGAGGTCTGAACGATTTCAAGGCTATGAAACTAAATAGTTGAAGATTTATTTTAAGAATAAATAGCTGGATTCTGTTAAATGCTTTAAATCTAAGATTAATTTTAAAAATATTTTTTTTTATTTCTGAAATGGAATCCCATAGTTTGAATTTCGGTATAGCCAAGTATTGCTTAGCTGAGATTTGAGATGGATCGGGATTATCGACTGTATTTCTTGGAACAGTTGATTCTAAGATATTCAGTGCTCATTGTATTTCGAAAATTTGAAACGTAATATTAAGATTAGTAATCCTTTTTAATCTGGAAATAATGTTTTTATCGCACTTTATTCCATTTTCACTGAGCTGTTAATTGATATGCAAGTACTCGTCAACGTTCGATTATCCTTAAAGATACTATTAGGTGATAATGAAATCTGTCTTTGGCCTTAACATAGAAATTGTTTTGTTCTGACAGTTCAACCAATCTTTTTTAGAGGTGAGGTAAGGTTTCGTAGTATTAAAATAATCCTAAAATATCCCACAAATGTTTAGGAAGTAACGCAAGAAAATTAAAGATTTTAGTAAGAAAAAATAAAATCGGGTGCCCCCCCCTTTTACATTACACTATTAAGGTGATAAATATATTTAACTTTCACACTGCTCATGCTCTTCAGGTTTAGTAAGTTGTAGTAAATTGAACGAGTTGATTTAAATTAACAATTCCGTAAACTCATTTAAGCCTCTCAGAATACATTCCAATTGAAAATTTAGATTTGAAATCGTTCTTTTACAATGCAAAAACAAATTTTTAAATCCTAACTATGGAATTGTTAAAATATTCATGTTTGATAGTTACATGTTTATTACATTTCAGGCGATAGAAAAATATTTTAATGTCACGTAAACTTTAAATGGAGAAATTATTAGACTGTTTTACGCAGTTTTTATTTTAATAGCGGGGAATATTCCAATTAAAAACTGACGGTTTCGGACTTTAATAATTCGGACTTTGTTACATATAAACGCAACAACTTAAAATCAATGGCAAGTGCTGAATGTACAGCCTGAAGAAATTCTAAATGTCTGGAAAGACAAGAATTCAAGTATGATATTTTTCCTGCAAATCTGCTTCCTGTAGAATGCACTTGCTTATCTGTTTCTAGTAAAGGGGATGTGGTAAAATGCAACTGATAGATGACGCCCATAGCGGTGCCAAAGAGGCTATATATACATCTCTTAAATTCTCATGCAAAAGGGACGAAAGCGTTTTTCTGGTCTACATTAGAATTTCATTCTCACGATATCTTAGTTATAATGCACACAATGATTCAACCCCAAACGCCCCTTTACTCTCTAAAACCCAATGAAAATCGTATAATGCTTTGTTAGTAAGTAAAACCTCTTAATATACGATGCAATTATTTTGGTTAGCAACCAAAATTAGAAGTAATGATCATAGTAAAGGTTTATTTGTTTGAATAAAAAACTGAATTGTGTTTTAAGCCTGATGTCCCTGCAGTGGAACTAGTGCTAAGAGTTCAACCATCAAAACCCAAATTTTATGACAATTACTAATACAACCGTCAACCACGACTA
The DNA here is from genome assembly GCF_947563725.1 of Argiope bruennichi. Classification (NCBI taxonomy): domain Eukaryota; kingdom Metazoa; phylum Arthropoda; class Arachnida; order Araneae; family Araneidae; genus Argiope; species Argiope bruennichi. The sequence continues at coordinate 27,271,729 of NC_079151.1, read as the reverse complement.
ATATGATAACTACCAATTCAACCTTCATATTACAACATTTAATATCCAAGATTCGACTTGAACGTCTCTGCCAGAACTATTTTGAATGGATGATTGTCCATAATCGAGATTCAATGCCAATAATTTTGCGATCAAATTAGATTTAAGAAACTTCGCTAATTCTATACTATCTTTAGCAATGAATATTTTAGGCGTTTAATGTTATCAGTTATAATTGTAGGGAGAAACTTACTCGGAATGCACAAGATGCAAAGATTATTACAATCGGTGAAAACTTAAGCCAGACAAACTCAAGTTCTTCGTTTGAAAGTTTGAGTATAAATTGCTTAAAGTAATCAAAGAGGAAATAAACGAAACACGATGGTAACTGATAACCAGTCAAGTGAATCCACTCCTAGAATGCAAAATTATGCAACTTCGACAAACATTTTTTACTAATAAACAAATTAAAATCCCTAAAAGCATACGAATTGCTTTCTTCCCACTACATTCTGCTGAAACATTTTAATTTCTGCTCTGATAAACTGAAATTAAAGATTTTTACAATGTCCATGATAGTGGATACTTCAAAGTAACTGTTGGGACCGATGTTTCGAACGACGGATACCTCAAAGTAACTTAACAAACCGATGTTTCGACAGGCAAGATTAGCATTGCAACTCCCGAGTATGCTCGAAACGTCTCCAACTGTTTGATTGCAAATACACACAAATCTATGATGCGCATAGGAGAAACATACCATGACGCATATTTTCACGTTGCAGAATTTACAGTGTACACCAAATTCCCAAAGAACTCCCAAACTTGAAAAACCACCAATGCAAAACCGAGAATCCTACGAAAATCTGCAATATAAAAACGCAATCATTTCGAGGAGGATATTCCTATTCCTTTGATAATGCTTTATCTAGGTATACCAATATATCTCAATTGGTCCATTACTACCACATCAAAGGAAACAAGTCCACTCCTGTAACACAAATCGTCAATGACTAACAAAACAGCTTTGCCAGCACCTAAGAACACAAATATCTGCCATATGTTAATTTTAGATTATATCCAGTTTTAATTTATAGGATTAAATAAAGCTTCAGCCTTTGGTTAAAAAAGCTTCAAGTTTCCATTTAAAATTAGTTGGAATATCATGCAACTTAAAAGTTTTGGACATTAAAAACCGAGTCATAACTAAGTCGATCCTTATTGGATTCTAAATTCTCCACAATAAAAGAGAAGGCAAGATGAACAATTTTTCACTAATAGCAGTCAGTTCATACGATCTTAAACGGAAGCTATTAACTTGGCTCACAAATTTTTCATCGAATGAATTTCCAAAATCAATTCAGAAACATTTAAAGAAAGTATTTGAAAAATCCCAAGCAGTTGAATGATTTTATTGAATAATTATATATATGATAATATAACTGAATATATATTTATAGTAAAATTCGATGAGAAATTTTACTCTGACGATCCGTCGACATTTTAAAGTTGAAGATTAAATAGCTCACGACTCGCCGCTAATCAAGATAATCGATAAGAAACGGATGTTTTATGAAGAGGGTATTCAAAGACAACTGTGTCGCTCGTCTGAAATTATCCATATTCAACCAATTCCGTCTGGTCGTTCCTTACAATTGCTTGGGGGACCTTTTGGTACAGAGGCTGAGAAAAGTCAATCCTTCGCAGCCATTTCATAAGCGACTTTTCTTACGAAGCGGAGGTTTCTCTTATTGAAAAAGCTGTGAAATAAGCAAACTTGTGAATACCAATTGACCTTCCATATCGATTCTATATAAAAGAACCATTGGTTTACATTAAAATGTTTTAAGTTTAAATACACTTGTTTATATTCCGAAATTATTTTAATCAATGCGAATAAGATGTCAAAAAGAGTCGAGCAAAAATTATCAGTAGCATTGGCATTTTCAACTACTGATCCAAGTCTTATCAGATATCTATCATACAATAACAAAGATGCAGTTTGTGGTTGCAAAAGATGAAATAATAGACATTCGAAGTTAAATATCGAGCAAAAGAAATTCTAGGATGGATCTCACAAATTTGAACCATTTTAGATGTCGAAAACGACACCCGTATTCTCCTTTTTAAACATGTACCAGCAAAGAAAAATGTGTATTTCAAATCAAATAACATAGCATTTGGTAAGAAAAATCGAAAATTCTTCAATACTAATATTAAAAATAGAAGGAAGAGTTTCTAATACTACCTTTTACTAAACTTGCAAACCAACAAGGAATACAACTAAGGTTGACATCAAATTATAATACAATGATTGGAATTTTACAAAAATGTAAACCCAGGAAACTTTTCTACAAGTCTTAATGCATCACTTCTATAATTTGATAAGTTACAACTGGAAATAAAAATTCCAGCTCTATATTAACGGACATTAATGAAATCTAGAAATAGGCAAATTTTAATTTATTAAAAATATCACCCAGCCTCAGTACTGTATGTAATACATAATAGTCAATCATAAACTAAGGATACCTAGAATTATTTAAGAGCCGTTTCAGAAAATTACGATGTATGACTATATGGTACCATATATTTTGCTTTTCAAGTAAATAAGACTTTTACAACAAATATTCCAAATAATAAAATTCATGCATTTAAATGATTTTTAGTAATCAACAAATTAATGTATAATATAGCAATACATTTCCAATATTTGCTATTTGAATACAGGATATCCTCTTTAGGAGTAGTTCATCACTCATTTGTTTTCACTAGAGCATGAAAGCGATTTATAGTTTAAAACTACAAATAAAACTGACAGATGTGCAATGGGTTCTTTAATTCAAAGGTTCCAAATGGTTGGAGAGGTTCTTAAACCTCCGTCAATTCCCGAGGAAAAATGGCATTGCGAGTAGCAATTGATGAATTCAAAAGTGCCATTTCACTTTTAAAAACAAAAGATTTGCTTTATGTAGTAAGAAAAATTAAATTATTTGTTTCACATTTTATTGAAGTGCAGCTTAGTTTCGTTTAATTATTGAACAACGTGGCAATAAAAATTATGGGCAAAAATGTGCCATAGAACGCCATTTGTTTATTTTGTAGCAGGAAACAATCCCAGAAATTCCTTAACAGAAATTCAACTGTTAAGATGCAACTGAAGTTGCTATGCGTGTTTTTTTTAAAACTAATTACTGCATTCATAAATAGGCGTTTGTTTTTAACATTCTAATGTTTTGTTTTAACTTATTCTCAAAAAAAAAATGCAGGGAGAGAAAAGAATGCAGTTTAAAACAAATGTTATGTAAAACACAGAGAATAAATTTCATAAAAATTATGCAAAAACCATTGATCGAATTTCTATCTTATGGAATATTTAGCTATCATTGATACTCTTGACAAAATCTTAAATGGATAGCTTGAAAAAACACGACAAAGTCGACAATTTTCTCAAGTATTTGGCATGTTTCTTGAATCTAGACTGTTGAGAAGTATATTCCCAGATTGTTCCAAAAATTATAACGATTCGTTAAACATTGTGCAATATAGTACGATTCAAGTTGTCATTTTATTTGCAAATATTCCACATAGAGCTATTTGATAAATTTATTCGACAAATCAGGATTAATATTTTAATGGATATTTTAGCTCAAATGATGCCTTTTATTGTTTGTCCATATAAACAAACTAACCTACAAAATTCCCAATTTTTTGAAATTTTTCAAAATTTTTCCCAATCCTATTTCTAATTGATACGACATTCTGCTATGGTGAATGGGGAATTGCTATGCAAAGAAACGGCTGTTCTGAGTTATCTACATGTTCCACACCAAAATTTTGGTTATGTAGTCCGTAGTGAACAATCTTATTCGACTAAAATATATCTTAACATATGGCGTCTGCAGAATTTTCTTTTCATGCTCCAGTTGGTATAAGTGGTACAATAGAATTAAAAATACTGATGGAGAAATGATACACTCGGCAAGTAGCTCCATATTGTATTTTCGCATGTGACAAATAGATTTCTTTCTAACAAAGAATTACAGGTTACTCATTGTGGGATTCATAAGATTCTTTGTACTGTCTGGTGAAGGAAACTGTACAAGTTATGAAGGAAGAAGAGATTTGTAAAATCATGAAAGATAGATTTCAATACGAAAGTCAAGCTTTTTTGGCATGTAAATTAATCATAATTTACGTTTATAAAATTTCAGTTCAATTTTGTTTGCAAAAGCCAGCCAATTTCAAAATCATTTCACTGATTTGCGTATGATAATAAAGAAAAAATGAAGTACATAGACAGCTCTTGATAGATCTGGAGTACCAGGCAATAACAGTTCGATATTTCCTTGCTCACAGAACTTCAGAAACCTTCCCCCATTTCTAAAGTTCGAAGTATAAAGTTTCACATGCTGGGGTTGGTCAAAATTGGGTTAAATCCGAATTTAATAAATCCCTCCCTCTCACCAGCCGGCTGGCATCCCACCTTCCACATTTTTTTAGGATAGGGAAAAGGTCAAAGTGACATTCTTATTTTGCCTTTCATTGTTAATTTCTTTCCGACCCCCTCCCCCCACATCCCTTCGTTTTCTGACTAGGTATCAAAATATTTGTTAGCATTTTGCACCGAGTTTTTGCTAAATTTTCGCCCCCCGCCACCATATTAGCACATTGTTCTAATTTAATTGAAATATTGTTATATGCTTTTATTTTTAAGGGCGCCCTCTGCAGTATTAATGAATTTTATTTCGTTTTAATAAGAAATTTTTAAATTGCATGTTTTGAAGTTTTTTTTTTACCTTTGATATTTTCCCCATTTGTTTTGTGATATCCTAACCACTGCCTACTTTATCATCCCGTCCTTTCTCTTAAAGAAACTTAGATTTATACTTCAAACATTTAGAATAGGAAAAGAATCCGAAAGTTCTGAAATACATGTAGTTAGCATTCTTATCATTCTAGGATCTACTGTCGACGTTCATTTCCATCAAGGACCTTAACAGAACCCAAAGGAAAAGCAAATTAGACGAAAGGAAAACCATAAATTCGATTCCAACAGGCTCCACCGAAACAATACTGCAAGTGAAATTAAATGAAATTGTTTTCATAAACACAATCTTGCCTGTTAAAATTACTGAAAACTCTTTCCAGTAAGATATAAAGCTTTGTATTGTTTCTTTTAATTCCTTCCTGAGCCTACTAAGCGGTCTGTTCCGGGCTCATTAAATGCTAGGTTTAGATGTATACGGCTTGTTTTGAATTGGATCATTGCAATTATTCTGAGAGTATAATGTAATTTGCTAGTTTTTGAAGTCAGAATGGTACATAAGTAAATGGTATGGTACATGGCACGAGTAGAAAATTATTTTGTAATCAACTTTGCTCTTTTTCCGCAATGCCTGCATGTGAGGAAACTGAACATATGTTTCTATAAATTTTCGATGAAATCTGAAAAACATGAGTGACTATTCTTTTCATTGAATGTTTCTGTGAGTTATTCCATATTTTATCACTCCTACATAAGAATGCAATTTCAGCATCCTAAGCCCGTAAATTATATCCCCTGATTGCCCGGAATTCAGAAATGACTAGGGAAAATAAGTTGCTTGTTTATACAGCCATGCTAAGACCTGTCCTAACGTATGCCTGCCCACTTTGGGCAAACGCAGCAAAATCCAACATAAATATAATCCTTAGACAAATAACAAAAGCGAGATTGTTCATGAGAAACCACGATATAAGACGAGCCCTTAATATCCCTTCAATAAGAGATTTCATTAAAAGCATTGCAGAAAAATTCTTTCATGACATAATCCAAATTGATAACGAAGCAATAAAAAGATAAGAATTTCTCAACGAAACAGAAATAGAAAAAGACCCAGACTAAATTTTTAATGTGACCAAATTTAACCTAATGCTAATACTCACAAATCAACAATCTCATCTCGACCGCGTTAATTTTAAATATTAAATTAAAAGTCAATCATAAAATGCCCCTCATCTATCGCAATAGCGCAATCAAATTTCCCTCATGGGCCATACCGTAATCCTTCATTGGTTAAAAATCTAAAGACAAAAGACCCCAACCCCTGCACACCTATATCAAGGCAAGATGCATCTTCTCTCCTCCTCTGGAAGATTCACCCGGATTGGACCCGTCTCCTGCCAAAGACCCAAGACTACATACACTCCAACATCGAATCAGGTTTCCACTCAAGCCGCAGACTTCATCCACTCCAGCGAATCTACCAACCCAGAACACACCATCACTAATCGTGGATTACAGCGCTTCGCACGGTGGATACCACATAATCTTTCGTCTACGTCTACATCCTAAGCTTGACTTGTTCGTTGAAAGCTGCAACACAAGACTCATTGTCAAGTTTCGAATTTGAAACTTCAAAACGAAAAATAAATCACCTAAGACATTCAAACCATTGGAATCAGTGAATACTTAATGCGTAAAATAACGTTTAAAGTCTAGACTTAGGATATGATCCAAATACCTTGCTCATTTACAAATATGATTTATTGGCCTGGTTTAAAGTTTCGAGAAAGTCTTTTTGGAATATGCAAGAACTATGGTTGGATGAACTACTCCCAAATTTTTAAACATTAATTTAAACATAGAAAGCAAAGTAAAAATGTAAATCACCCAAAGAAGTTTGGTATCAGTTCACAGGCAGACTTGGTTGATCCATTTAGATTGAGAATGAAGGAGTTACTTGGAGGATAAGTTGTCTGACATCAAGACCAGCTGGAAGTAAGATAGACCTCTACTTCATTTTCGTTTAGATATTTCCACTGCTCTTTCCAGCATTAAACATGTTATTCATAGATATTCTGAAATAAATAAAAGTTTGTTTTCAACTTATGAAGGTTCTAATAAAGACAGAAAACAGTTTCATATAAATTTCTATAAGTCTTGTCGGATTAGTAAAAGAGGCCATTTAATAAATTACACGTTCTTAAAGCTACAATGTACTGAATAGAGAATTCTCCTTTTCTACATTTCACACTAATTTTTTAGTTATATTAAAGTCGGGTTTTAAAGCAGCACTAGGGCTATCTTTGGGACGGAGCTCATAATTTTGAACCACAGTCAGAGGAAGAAAATGACATCTGAGCTGGCACCCCCTCATCAAGCTTCTACACTACACCAGCGGGAGGACATTTGGCCTCAACGGATTTAACGTGCACCAGACCCCTTACACGACTGAATCTGAAGCCATACGGTTCGGAGGCCGAAACCTTATCACCAGGCCACCGCTGCCCCATTCTACACTTTCGGATTCAATTTTATAAAGATAATGGAATCTTGAACATTTTAATTTCCACCGGCAGTGCTATGCATATGGAATCAAACCTGAATTAATAATTAAAACTCCAAAATACTAAAATTATCCATTGCCAACGAAAAGATTCGGTACAAAATTTTAAAACCAGCAAATTAGGAAAGAGAAAATCGATATTTACAAACATGAAAGAATGAATCTAAAAGGCATTTAAAAAGTAGAGAAATGAATATTTCATTGATACCCAAACAGAACTGGAAAGAGACTGATTATACATCGAGTCCCGTTGGCCGGTTTTCAAATAGACTATTCTGAAGAACTCTTGGAACATTGAATAATTAGAACGAAGAACTAAATTAGGCTTGCATCTCGAGAAAATATATTTAAAAAATGTTTGACTATTTCGCCATTCTTGCTACAGCCTAAACGAATTTCACATAATTCGTCATTTGTTTGAAATAGTTTAAATGCCACGCCAAAGAAATTTTTGAAGTTTAAACAGCTTTTCAGAGTAAATGTTAGTTTAACATATTAACGGAACAAATGCCGCCATATAAGCGGCATTGCATTTTCACCGACAGAATCCAATGCTGTTTACGCAGCAACAAAAGTCTCAATTCGTTTTATTATTTAAAATCTACAATTAGTGGTAAAGAACTTAACTATTCATTTTCATATTTATTCTCCGAAAAATTTTGGTATCTATTAAAGTTCCAGTTATAATACAATACGAGAGCTATTTTGTGACGGACCTCGTAATTTTGAACCGCGATCAAATGAGGATGAAGAAAGTTTTTTTAAGAGCAAAACAATTAGCAAAACAGTGAAGACAATTGCAATGAAATTTACATATCGTATCAACCATCGGTAGTTTTATTGTTACCACATAGTTTAACCTTATTACAAAATAAGTTATCCATTGAAATAAAAATATAGAACTAGTTTCCAAGTTTAAAATACAGCGCTCAACTTGCAAGAATTCAAAATTTATCAATTGCATTTTGAATATTTGAAAATTACAGCTTATATTTTCAACTAAAGGATAACATGACATTTTATGCTACAAATTAAGAATTCCGTTCAATTTTTTCAATATTGCGAGGGGAGAGGAGTTTAGTTATATTAACACCCGTTTTTAAAGCAGCACAAGGGCTATTTTGTGATGCACCTCGTAATTTTAAACCGTGGTCAGATGACGAGGATGACACCCGAGCTGGACGACGGTTCTTCGGTCGAATCGGTCTCGAACCTGAATCCCTTCGGTTACGAAGCCGAGCCACAGCGCCACCAGGCCACCGCGGCTCTTACGAGAGGAGAGGAAATATCGTTTGCTTTTCTTATTGTACATTTGAATATTAAAATAGACAACTTATTTGGAATAAAAGGAATTTTTTTTAACACTTGTGTTAAGGTTTAACGGAGTTTTTTTTTTAAAGTATAGTTTACTCTCAATAATGCTGCAAACATCAAGCTACAGATATTAACCAAAATCTACGCATACAATTTTATACAGCACCAGTTCATTTTAGTAACAAAATTTGTTTATTGCAAGGGAAATTCTATGTGGCAAATATTACAAAAATACAATTCAAAATCTGAGAATCGGCTTATTTTATATCTTGGCTAAGTAATTGAACTCTTTTAGTAAATTGGTTGAGCACTATAAAGACCAGCTTCATAATTTTCTTTGGATAAAAAAATATCAAGTTTTATGATAACATTGAATGATATTTAAAGAAATCGACTACCCAAGATAAACTAATTTCAAGTGTATTTCTAACAATCAAATTATTACGAAAACATTGTCATGAAAAATTAAGATTTCAGAAAATAATTTGGGACCTTTTGACAGAAGTAAAGACAATATGTTAGCACCCGCCTTCGAAATCGTCAAATATATTCAAAAGATTTAAAACACGTGTAGCTTCTGAAATTCTATAAAGCGAAACATTTTTGCATAATATAGCCAATAAATTTCATTATTTTTATTAATTTTTTCCAAACTATTAAAACTTTATTCTAAATCCCATTCAAACAGTTAAGATAAGGAATGTATAGGAGTTTTTTGGATATTGGCAGTACAAATCACCAAGAATAGACGAATTGGGGTTAAAAATTACTTTTCAACAAACTTCAAAATAGCAGCTTTCGAAAAAATTAATGCAAAAGTCGTTTTAGTAAGACGCCAATTTTTCTAATTTGACATCTTCAATCGTAAAAAGACAAGAAACGAAAATTTTCACCTTTAATAACTAGATTTCAATCTACGATCTCATCTATTTATTCTCTTGATATCCCCCGAGGTTAGAAACCAATTAAAATTACTCGAGTTATCATCAACATGGGCAAATCTTTACACGCATATATAAATTTTGAATAGAGGTAGTTTTGAGTTCTACAGACTATGATTGGGATAATTTCTGCAAATAGCCACCAAAGATGTGTCATCTTTGCAAACATTCTTATGAAAAATCTACTTAAATTCGAACGACTGTTCAGGGTAAAAACTTTTCCATGTTAAGACTACTAATTTTACCCTACTACATCGACATTAATCGACTACTAATTTTCTAACTCTCGTCTACTAATTTTTGACATTTTTGCATTTGTAGAGGACCTAAATTTTTATTTGAAAGTATCCAGCTGAAAGCATTTAATACCAGTATTTGTCATATATACATAAATATGGCTATTAGACGCTAAAAGTTGGATTCATATAACTGCAAATACATTCATAGATTTACATTTTTTAACAGCTTCACTGTATTGGAAAATAATTAAAAACATCCTTTGTCTCAGATATTTCTTGGTTTAATATTTGAAGAATTAAAGATTGCAAAGAGTATGGTAATGAAATCGATTACATTAATGAAGTTCTAGAAATCTATGAAAAATTTCATGGAATTTATCCGTTGTGGGAGAACTCAAAATATTTCAGCCCTCATTCCAATTTAGAGAAATGGAAAATTTAATAACACAGTTAATGTTTTCATGCGGCTTGGTATATGCATGGCAAATTTCGTTCGAATCTGTAGGGATGTAGGATACTAAAAATTTCAAACAAAAGCAAACATCTATTCAATTTTACGAATACAAATTCTTTTGTCCCTGAATTTGTAAATATATGGCAAAATTTTATTCTTTCTAAAGATTTCAAAGCTTATTTAATTATGAAAAATGCTACAACTATATGCTGGTGCCTCTATTCCTACATTTCTTTGCAACTATTACATAATGATCACAAAAGCATAAAATGTAAGATAGTTTGTTCATTTGCAAAAGAGCAAAACAGATCTGAACGAAATTATTCATCAAGCAAACAAAAATATATCTATGTTAGTTTAGAAATTGTAATTTCGATGCGTACTTCACAAATTTTAATAAGTTTCAGACTGAATTTAAAAGAAATTCTCATTTTAGTAGATAACAGAAAAGCAAAAGGTAAACAAGTTTGTCTGGTTTAGCAAATTAGATGCAAATTCAGTTTTAAAGATGTAGTGGCAGTACTTACATCGATTGTTTGAGCATATGGATACCCAGCATTGCCAAGACAGTCATTTAAGGTCGATGGAGAGAATTGGAGTGTTCAGGAGTTCTTGGAAGTTCCTTTAACATTCTTAAAGCAGATCAACTTTAATCTCAAGAACCGTTGAGGCAGGAAGTAGGAAGTCTGCTAGGCATCTCCTAATGCATTTTTGAACTGCTTTGTCTCCTGCTTTATAGTTTGTCATATTCGATATTCTGAAATAGAAAAGGACGTTATTTTAATTCCTTCATGTTTTCCTTCATTTTTAAATGCTTTAATATTTACTATGAGAAGTTAAGAAAAATCAAGTTGCCATTTCACGTGCCCTTTTCAACCTTTAATAGCCCAACATTATGAATTGTGAGCTTATAATTAGTCAGCTAAATGCTACTTAAAGTTCCAAATAAGCCTTTCAAGGCAGTCAGTAATGCGGAAATATGATCACAATTTAAAATTGCAATACTTAATTAGTAAATAAAAGATTAATATAATTAAAATATTTATATTTTTGTAATACGTATATATCCCGGATTTCTTGAACTATAAGATATTTCCAATAAGCAGACTACGCATGCCGCTTATGAAATTCGGTAGTTGTCTGTACAGGTTTGATTCAAGCACTTTTTCCTAAAAATGAAGATAGTAGTTAAGACAACAGTTTCGGCACAAATTCCCTTTAGAAAAAAGATTTTCGTATCAATTCTAAAGTTGGTGGTTGCATACTAAGCTTCTCAATTTGTTTCTTCGATCACTATCATACAAGTATTTTTCAGTGAGTACAATTACGAGTTTTTATAAATAATGTCCGATATGATAATGAAGGCAATATCAGTTTGAAGACCAATAAAATTGGAGAATATTTATGCCTTTTAGCGTTTTCCTTATAATTAAATATAATTTTGTAGATGCATGACTGAAAAGAAACCTTTTCAATTTTAATTTCGATTTATTTCACCAGGAGCGCAAATTTGAAAGAAACAATTTTAAAATGACCTCCGATTACATTGCTATACAAGAGCAAAATAACCGAAATTTTTTGTCTGAAATTTTGCTAAGTACGTGTTAGAAATAATAAAAAAAGCGGAATATATATCAGGAAATAAAAGAACATTTTATAAGGAAGTTAATATGACTAATTCCTACACTCGTTAAATACATTTTACCCAGCTTAAGATATTTTTTTTTGATTTTAAATGCCACTTGTGAATTTAAATTTTCTTTAAGGCAAAGCTTTAATACTCATTTCTGAATCTTCACTCAAATTTCGATAGACAATTAAAGCTATATCAAATAAAAATTTTCCAAAATATTGCAGAAAACAAATGATTAAAATTAATAATATACACTATATCTTGAAAAAAACACAGTATGGAACTGAACATAAACCATTTGAAAGAGTCAAGTCAACTTACCACACTTGGCTACTATTTGAAAAAGCCGAACAGAAGACGCATTCAAAATCGACATGAAGCTGCTACAGTTGCTCATGATAGTTCGATATGAATTCTTGTCGCACTTACAAAGGCACGAAGGAAAATAGTAACTTCTCGCACCAAAGCTCTAATATGATTTCTTCCATTTGATAAAAATGGTAAAAATCTTGATTAAAAAAGACAGAATAACTGTTCAATACTAAGATTTTTGGTAGCTCAGTCATTTAACTCAATTGCCAAAATAGGAAGCAACTCGAAGTAGGGCTTTTAAAGCAAGTGAGCAGAAATTTCATATCTAATTTCCTCTCTTCTCTTTAAACTTCTCCCGGACGGCCCAATATTGCCAGACAGAAATCCAGGACGGTATGAAAGTTCACCATTTTGAATTAACTAAAAAAAGTTTAAAAATAAGAAAAGTAACTAATTATTATATCTTTCCTCTTCTTCAAAAACTGATATTTTTAGCTAAGAGTAGACTTCCAATCGATAAAAAATAATTTTGCAGCAAAGCATTTCGACTTTTCTCATACTCCGATTGGTAAGCACCTCATGCGATTAACGCCAATTTAATTTTGGAATGCACTGCATTTTTCGAATTAAAAAAAACAAACAAACATGACATCAAACATCCCATAAATGCAAGTATATTTAAGTGCTAGAAGATATTTACCATTTGACTGTGGTGTCACATGGGTCCACACTAATGGAATATAATCTTCGTGAGTTAATTAGCTATATTAGCACCCGTTTTTAAAACAACCTGAAGGCTATTTTGGGGTGAAACTCATAATTTTGAAGAGCCGTTAGATGAACAGAAAGACACCTCTTCGAACTTCCCATGAACAATGTCCCTCATGGGTAGAGATTTGACCCCGATAGGTTTAACGAGCACCAGACATGTTCACACTTCGGTTATTCAATAGAATTGGATCTGAAACCCGTAACACAACAGGCCAGAAAGCGATACCTTACTACCAAGCCACCACGGGTTTCCTAATTTTCTTGAGTTGAAAAAGATTTCACTCCAAGATTGTGAATTAAAGGTTCAAATTTACTTCCAGTTCTGTCAACGAGTCTCATTGATCAGCTGAATTTGGGAACGATTGGAATTTTTGTATTCGAAATACAATTCCAGTAAAGATCCGAAAATTATGTTCACCTGGTGTATTCTTAAACTATTTTCATGCTACAAACATTCCATTCTGATGAGCCATTGATGCAGAAAGATTTAAATTTTTCTTTTATCAAACCACTATTTAAAATTATGAGTTGGGGCCAACATATTTTTCTCAAAATGGAAGTTGGTTGAGAGTAAGGGGCTATAGATGTCATATTTAGGCGTCGTTAACTTTCATATGAAAAGAAGTCTTTGGCGAAATCGGTGAGATGGTTCTGGCTGTGACACCAGCTCTCTGCTCTTATCAATTATTTCAAATATGAAAAAATTGGGCAGAAAGCTGGTTGCTAAAGTGGTCTAATATAATATTAAAAGATAAAATTAAGTAAAAAAGTATAAGAAAGGATTAATTATTATGTAGCCTTTACAAAGGGCAGGCGTAGATTGAAAAATTGAGTTCGGGATGAGATTTTGTATAATACGAATACTTTCAGAATTCCAATAAAATATTAAAACACCATAACCGGCCAATTCTGAGAAAATAGTTCCCAAACTTTTAATATATTTTATATAGTAATAATTTGTCACTGTCTCTGAGTGACCTGGTAGCATAATTAGTAATATGTATGCTTACCATTTATGCGATTGCAGTTCATTCTTGGGCTAGTCTTTTTTTCAAAAACAATTTCCTATCAAAATTATTTTAAATTAAATTAACAATTTGTAAATAGTTCAATTAAAATGTTATTCTTTTTTGTATGTAAATAGATATTCATTGACTTAATATTTGAATTATAATTAAAATTTAATAACTGTTTTTAACATTACAGTTATTATTAAAATTATTATTTATAATTAAAAAGTACTGTTTTAATTTAAAGTTATATTTATAATTATTTTTAAGGGAAAATAATTATAAATATATATTAATTTTAATAAATATTTTCTATACTTATTCACACAAAAAAATAAATTTATCCCATAATTTTAGATATTTATTCTACATTTACAAATTTCTTTAGGCATCAACATTGCTTCAAAAGAAATTGAACCTAAGGATTCCAGTGCAATTCACTTATTTTTAGTTAGCAAATTTCTATTATAAATAAGCACATCTTTTAATTTCAAACTTGATACTTCACTGTATAGTGATTCTAGCGCTATTTCATCTTCAGTATCTGATACATTAATATGACCCATATTCACAAACACTTTCATTTCAAAATATTTTTATTGTCAATATTATTTTGAAATAAATAAAGTTCAGTGTAAGTCTTTCCAACGTAGCAAAATCAGAGAAGAACTGGCATGTTTTCTCAATTCTTAGAACTACAAAAATTGCTGAAAGAATTTATACGATTCCCGTAGAAATTCTTTTTACAGAAAAATTTCAAAGTATAATATAAATTATGAAACATTTATACCATTAATCTTTTATCGATACTTAGAAAACTTTTCCTTTATTGCTCTTACAGAGCATGTATTTTGGTAAAAGTTCTTTGTTGCATTTTAATTCGAGTTGTTTTTTATTGCTATTAAAATTTTGAAACACCTGCCTACGCATTCGATTTTTTAACATCTGCTTTCTACATTTGTTTATGTATTTGTTAAATTATCACCTGCTCTCTGTAATTTCCGAGATGCACGGTTTGAAAGAAAATTTTCAAATAATTTTTTACTATTAAAAATTTAACATTTAAAATCTATATAAAAGAATTAAAATTTTAAAAATCCAAAAACTTAAAACGTTTTATTGATTTAACACTTTTTATTTAAGATGATAATAATTATTTAAATTATTTATCATTCTTAACATTAGAACGTCCGTCGGTGTCGATTGGATATCGGAGCCTTTTTAGTTTGTTCTACTTTCCTCATTTTAGCAGTGAATCTGAAAATTTTTTGTGACTTTTAATCATTTTTCATGGGGATTACACAGAAAAAGTTTTGTGCTTTTAGATTAATTAGGAGAGATCTTACAAGTAAATATGCCTAGAACGTCCGCTGGTGCAATTTATCATTATAAACAGCTGTTGTTCGACAAAAAGTAGATACCATTAGTAAAAAACAAATTTCCCAAAGTACAATCACATATTTGCTTGACCTTGAATGCAGTGTTATTGGGTTCACAGAGGAAACGAATCAATTATACTAAAATTGTTGTGTCTAAGTGTTTTATTACATAGCGTTTGCTTATTTGCTTATAAAAAAATTTCATTCGATCTTCGAACCTTGTGAAGAGCAGACATCCTGACACGATGGCTTGCAGAAAAGGTCTAAGCCCTGATGAAATTGCTAATTTGTTGCGACAGCTTTCTGAGAATGAATCGAATGGTAGTGAGTTGTCTTGTTCTAATTTAGATTCCGATGAAGACATAAGATGGAGTGAAATAGACTGCGAAGAATCTGAAGAAAGTGTAGATGAAATTGATAATATTCCAGTAATAAATACTGAATTAAAGGAATTACAAATTCGCTAAAACTCAAAAAGTGCGAAATTAAAGAGTGTAATGGAAATGCAACTAAAAAATGGTGTGTCTCTTGCATGAAAATGGTGTGCGGAAAATGTACAGGAAAAATTGAACATCACTGTATCCATTGCAAATGAGGTATGTACAAAACATTATGCATAAAAATGATAAATAATGATTAAAAAAATTGCATTCTCACAAAAATTACGAATTTGCTTTTTATACTAATATTTATAAATTTTATTGTTTTTCATTTTACAAGGTTAAGTAATTTGTTTTGTTACAGTTTTTTATGATATAAAGGGTCATAATATATGATAATTACATGAAATAATATTAAAAAGTCTTAAAACTAAACCCTTACTAAACAGTAGTACTGCAATTATTTATTTATTACAATTATTTTATATATTTTATATCGCGGTGTCAAAACGACACCGGCGAACGTTTAAAGGTAATTGAAATCCTGGACGTTCTAGTGTTAAAGTTATAATTATTTTAACTTTAAAAATTCGTTTTTATATAATTAAAATGCCATTTGAATGAATTAATTTTACTTAAAAAAATAGTAAACATATTAAGTGAAATTATTTCCATATTATTAATTTAATAGGAAATAATTTTGAATGAAAATTAATAAAAAGATAAGTTTAGGATCGAACTCAAGCTTCATAAAAGCGAAACCAACTTATTAACGATAGTGCTAACTGAGCGCTCGTCGAGAGTGAAATAATTATATATGTATATATATGCTGTTTAGTATATGTTTTGCTGTAATTTTGAGGGCCATATTTCACGGATATAGATGACTATTGTGCTTTTATATTTTAGTGAATAAACATATTAAAACTATTCTATTGTTACACAAAATTTTATCCCGAACTTAATTTTCCGACCCATTTTCTTTTCAAGTTAGCATATCAGGACGAATATGCGGACATTTCGGAGTTTTTCGCTAAACTGTGCATGTTACCGACATAAACAATGACCCTAAGTTAACCTTATGGCCAAAACGCAGAGAAATCAACGTTTGTTTATTAAGATTACTAAGAAATGAAGAATTGTAAGCTTATAATTCCTCCTATAAAATGTCGTTTCGCCTCGTTGTCGTTGTCAGTCACCTATAAAATGTCGTTTTAGTAATGACTTAATATATATTAATTAGGATGGCGAGAAAAAAGTTCAAAGATATTTTCGAGTCTCTATAGCGGAGAAAACTTGCGATTGGAGCATACTGAAATAAAAAAAAGGAAAAGTTATTCAAATCTATATATCTCCCGATAGCGCATGCAACTAAATGTGCAAAAAATTCCCCCTGTTTCTTGGTAATTATTTTTTTAGTTTCTTTTTGATATTTTTTAATGCTATAATGCTAAAAAGTTATAAGGAAGCTATGTAAGGAAGAAACTATTTATATAACTAAAGAAATTCTAAAATCTTATTTTGGCGATTTCACGGTGATATAACTCGAAAAATCAATAGATAGCCTTAACCCTTTATTTATCGAATTACTTTACGATCAATTTTTCAAATATATTTTTGAACCATTAGTTAAGTTTTGATACAGAATAAACAAAGAAAGAAGAACATTTTTAAAAAATGAATTAAAATAATTCAATTAATTATATATATATTTTTATTTTTTAGATGTTATCGAAAGGTTTTTATTGGAAAAACATTCTTCATGTCATTTCAAACACTGTTAAAAAAATAGTAATATTGTGTAGATATCAGCCGGATTTAAACAGTACTTTAAAGTACTGTTGGTGAATAAAGGATTAATGAAAACATACGATTCCAATTGCTTAAAATTTATCAAATTAATCTTCTGTTTCATCATATTGTTAAATAATTTTTTCTCTTTTAAGTGGATGAAAATCACATTAAAACTTATTTCAATGGTATCAAAATGTGATAAGACAAAAAAAAATAATCCTAATTTTTCTGCTAAATAACGTGGCACAGTTTAGCCAAGGTTGGCTCTTGCGCCACTAAAACTCACAACCAAGCAGCTAAATAACGTATATCAGAATAGGCAGAAATTTGCATAATATTCTTAAACTCGCATCCAATTTCATCTTATTTCGGTGATATCACAAGATAAACAAAAAAAAAAATCATTTTTTAGATTTGTTGAGAATTATTGAATTGAATAGACTAAAACTTTTTTTATGTATTGAAATCCATTTCCCGTTGAATACCCGCAAAAAAAAAAAAAAAAAAAAAAAGACTTTTTCTAACTGAAATTTTCAGAAAGATTATTTCTGAGTCATTGCGATATGTCGAAAATCGATGGATAGCGGTGGATCGGTGCTGCCAATCTGAATAAACTAAAGAATGTTTAACATTTTCCAATTCATCTTCCATCATATCATATCACGCCAAATGAATGTTTTTTAAGTAGAATGAAATTCTCAAATAACTTATATCGATGACATCCCATTAAGATAGAAAATTAATTCGTTAGTATTGCTTTGCGTTATCGAACAAAATAGACTAAATCCTGTTTTTTATCCTCAAATTCATCTATCACGTTATCATATGGAGCTAAATAAACTTTTAAATTAAAGAGAAATGAAATTATCAGTTGATTAACTTCTATGGCATGATGGTGATATTTGCCGAAAATTCATTTTTTTCTTAACTTTACTGGTAACTATCGAAGAGACAATGTACAAAATTGTTTTATATTCTATTTGTTCAAGGGATAATAAAACGTTTTATTTAAAATGAGTATGCTTATTTCGACGATTGCGCAATGAGATAAATCGAAAAATCGGAAGATAGCTTTTCTGCGAACTATCGACCCAAAGATTTGCCTTTTATATTTAAATTCCTTTCGCATTTCATTATATCAGTCTAATTAAAAATTTTTTATTTGATTTGAATTCTTCTTGTAAACTATTTCGATGACATCAAGGTGAAATTAACTTTAAAATCTGCGATCTATTGAACCTAGTAAGCTAAAAAGGCTACAACTTGTTTTATGTTCACAAGTTCATTACGATCCGAAATTCTAGCTCACTGCCTTTATGAGTAGTGGTTATTCACTTATGCAGGGAGAGAGAACACTATAAAATATAAAAAATGAAGAGGATTATCCCCAAATTGCCCTCGCTTTGCTTCAAACTGAGCGTTAATGTAACTAAACTACACAATATTTTAAATTATAAGAAGTCTTTTATTGCCTTTTTAGAGTATATACTGCATATTAATTAATGCATTGGTTAAATTGAGGATTTCTTGAATAATTATTCATCTACGATATCTGGGGAGACTTGATGTTATTTATTAATCCTTTGCAATCAGAAAAGTAATTCGATGCATAATTATTCACCTGACAAGAACTTTTTATTGCTCTGAAAAATAAATGTGTATAATGGTTTTGAATTAAAACTTCTCCCAAAATTAATTTACATCTTCTTACCACTCTGTAAGTATTTTTAACTATCAAAATTAAAAATAAATAAAACATCAAAATAATGCAGAGTTTTGAATGGTGCCTGAGAGGACAGATCCCAGTGTAAAGGATTGAAATAGTACAACAGCTAATTTGTGAGACGACCTCGTCGTTTTAATTTTAGTCAGCACCCTTCTCTCCAAACTTCACGCCACACCAGCAAGAGAATATTCTTAACGTGCATCAAACCCTCGAAATCCTTGATCCTCGAAACCCTCATGCCTTGAATCCGAGTCTTGCAAGAAGACTCTGCGATTCGAAAGTTTTCAGTGACCATTAAGCAGCCTGCCACAAATGGGAAAACGCTAAGGCAAACATATTTGTTGAGAAATGTTGTAAAATTTTTAAAGTGAAAAATAATTAAAAAAATGCAAATAAAATAAACATTTTAGCTTAGTAACATTACGTAGAAAAGAGTTCAAGTTAAAAAATAATACTAACTGAAACATTCTAGCTCTAATAAAGGTGTAAAAAATTATTTCCCTTATAAAAATGGTTGGTAGAATGGTAAAAACTGTGAAGGCCAAGAATACTGGGAATTTATTATCATAGTCCCACACATGAGCACTTTGTGTTTCGTATAATGATGAATAAAACAGAGAATGCATTTTAAATGTATTTGTTTCGACTTATAGCTATAAAAACATTGACACAGAATAACAGTTTTAATTACACGATGCCATACCAAATATCATTCATCTAGGTCATTCCTTTTTTATATTTTTAATGCGAAGTTTACAAAGAGGAAGCATTGTAATCATCCAAAAATAAGAAATCAAGATTTGACGAATTTTCATACATCAGATATCTCTTATTCCAAAGATACATTTTAGGATTTATGTCCTACCGTCTATCAGTGTATAAACTCGATAAGTCAAAAACGCTCTGAGAGAGACTGATGAAATTTAATATATGAACTTATCACCAAATTTCTAGATTTCAATCAAAATTTTGAACTAATTGAATTGAGAGGAAAGTTGTTTGTTTGGTATGCAAATATAAATTAGCAAGATAGCTATAAATCATGATGAGCTAGATAGATAAAGTTTGCTGCTCTAGTTTAGCATTTAAAATGTAGATCATCTTAAATTTTTATCTAAATGTGATTGGGGTTAGTTCTCTGTTTCATATGTGTATGTATTTTTTCAAAATTACAATGATTAAAAAAAATAAAATTTGGTATGTGTTTATTACATTTTGTAATTTTATGCAAAATTTTAGTTTTATTTGAACGGAAATAGGTGTCTAAGATGTATATTCGGTTTTCTAGTATTTGTGCATGGCATTCTAACGGAAAATCATCAATGACCACTCATTAGAGTGAGTGAAAATATTAGATTTACCCAAAGATCGTTATTTAGGAACACCACTGTGTACAAGTAATATACAAGTACCGGTTTTTTTTACCGATTCTAAGCACCCAACCCTCATGTATGGACCCCCGAAGATTAAATTCTTGTAGCATTCATGGCTTTGCCCGAAATAGAAAATTTTATGCGGTGGGAGGTGGATTACATTTTAATTAGAGAATATGTTAGTAAATTAGCTAGGGAGTTTAGAATTTCTAGCTAATTTCATTATTGCGTTTATATTTGTGCAACAAGGAATCAACTCCTTGACACATGTGATTCGAAATTTGATAAGTATCTAAGTTTTAGTATACTGTATACCAAATTTTATCCATCTAGCTCTTTACACCTTCACTTGAACACGGACAGACAGATAAATTTCATGTCAATAGATTTCGTACAAAAACTTGATGGAAATCTACAATGCAATGTGTTGTTGTCACTTATGGCACTTGTCATAGCCGTGTTTGTGCAGTAGCTTCTGAGGGTAAAGGCCCTTGAACACCCGAGGACAGAAGTCTGATTTCTAGCTCATATGAAGACGACACTCACACATTCGCTTGCACAACCCCATTTTACAGGTAGGCGCTTTCACACATCTCACAGATTAGAATTTCTAGAACACAGTCTAAAGAACAACCATGCTCGAACCAGGACTCGAACCCGGGACGCCCAGATGACAGGGAAGACAAGCAACTCTTACCCCAGGACGCCGGCACAATGTAATGTAAAGGTCACATATCAGCTTTCATCTGTCTACCTTAAAATAGTTTTAAGTTATCATTTTCCCAAGCAGACAGACAAAATTGGGAAAAGGGACTTCAGAAAATGAAGAGATTCGTTAAAATTTCGGGTTCGAATTTTTTGATTTCTCTCTCTTTATATGCTTCGTATATAGGAGAGAAAAAAAAATCACCAGCATAATATTAAATTAGGTTCAGATAGCCAGTTGCAATGCGTAAAGAAATTAAAATCCTTTATATTTGTTGTGCTTTATCATGGAGACATCTGATTCCCAGTAACAAATGCGATATCATTCAAGCTTTGATAGATGGTTCATCTTTGAATTTGATCGTGAATATGAAACGAGTTGATTTTGAAAACGAGATTGCTGTTTAACGTCTTAACATTGTTAAGTTTTTCATCTGAGCTGGGTTCAAAATTATCATCTCCTTTCATTCTCACCTGGCTTTGTCACGTGATGTTAATCCCACAAATAAATCCAATGATCAAAGTAAAAACTTTAAATAATAGATTTGATTTATTTAAGATTTTTGACCAACTGTACTAATAAATAACTGATTATCTCTCCTTGTAATAATCTAAGTAATTTCGGGTAAGCAACTAAATATTTTTTTCAACATCTTTCCATAGTTATATTTAAAAATAATTTAATGCTTTTGATATTTATATCTATTGACATGTGAAATGTTAATAAATTAAGCGTAATGATTAAGAATTGATAATAAGCGAAAAAGTAAAATGACCTAATCTCATAATTTAATGCAAAATATTGAAAGTTCATGTTATAAGAATTCGTTATTTCGTTGAAATGCAAAAATCCTAAATTTTTTTCTGTTTTTGCTAATATAAAAGCTTGTAAAAATAAAAATCTGTATTAAGTGGTGAGATTGATAATGGTTGCACTGTATTAAATACACAAGTTAGTTTAGAATGTTGCTATTCTAATAAGAGTTTCTTATTAAATGCTAAGCATTACATTTAATTCAAAATAAAGCTCGGTTCTTTCAAAACCAGATTTTTTGAAATGACCAGTTTCGCTCTCAAGTCCATTTCATATTCAAATTAGCGATACACACCTCTCGATTAATAAGCAAATAAGATAAATGAATAAACACAAATGGAAGTAATTACAAATTATTTCTTGTAAACATCAATCGTGTCTTATTGGATTGTAAGAAGAAATATATACTACGTTTTACCATCCTCGGCAGCCATTTGTCAATTTTTTTGAAAACATTATGTTAATCAGTATGACATCATGTATGCTCGCGCATTTCTCATATTTCGAAACTCTTGCTTTGTTTTTTTCCATTTGGTTTCGTCCTTGAGGCGGAGAACGAGGCAGATGTAAAGCTCGTTTACGTATAAGATTGCGAAGTGAAAAAGCGAAATTTAAATTTGTTCATCTGTCTTTTTTCAAAATAATTGATATTCTTATTGAAGAGAAAAAAGAAAATTACCAGTTATTATTCGAAACGATTGCAGTGACTTTCTAACGACGGGTTTCCAATATGCGTTTTTAAATATTGAATGAATCGATCAAAAAGTCATAACTTGCAAAACTGATGCATTCAACGTCTTCTATTGTTTGCTTGGGTAAGTTCATGTTTTGTGCAATGTCTTTCGTGTTCAAGTGATATGATAATTGTGCTAATAATTATCTAACTAATCTGATAATTGTGGAAATCTGATTTTGTGGTTTTCAATGTGACGCGCATTATGAAGAATTCGTTTATGTAATATTTAGTAAGTAGTTTTTTTTTATATCGGGAACTACTTTTTTACTGGATACAGTTTATATGAGTATAATTATTAATTCATCGGCTTTATAATAAGATTTTGCAATTTTTATATTACTGTGGTTTCAATTATGCGCTTTCAATGAATTGACATAAAATGTCGAATAAATAAAAGCTATATATATATATTTAACAAATTTGATTATTATGTTTTGATGCTCTTATATATATTAACTTAACAGAAATAGTCTTAAAGTTTTTAAGGTGTTTTTTACATTATGTAATTATATAATCGCAAAAATATAAAATTAAATATTTTTAACAAAATTGAAGAAAAATCCTGCTTTTATAGGACGCATTGAATACTAATGATGCATTTGTTATTTAATGATTTTATATGCGGACGTACAGATATTTAACTAAATTTTTAATCGTCATCTAATATGTTCTGTGATATGACTAGATTCAAGTCTATTGTTTTATCACCAGTGTATTGACAAACGAAATAAGTTCTTACTTTTTAATGAAGTCCATTGTTTTTTTGAAGGAAAGTGAAATTACTTATTCAGATTCATCATTTCTGCTGACATAAACAATTCTTAATTCATGTGCGCGATATCGTTATCGAACGCAAGAATGTGATATCTACTCTAGCCGTTTGAATCCTTTTTAACGAAATTGCTGGGAATAAGTCTTGGGTTGGGCGTCGAAAATGCTGTGTAACTGTGAATTTTTGTTTCTTTTGCGTTGTATGAATGAAGTACTTGATCATTACAATGGTTACAAAAGAATCAATTTACCATGAATCGCAGGAGAGATATCAGAAAATTTTTTCTCGTATACTCTAATAAAGATGTTATCCTCGAGAACGCCTTGCATAGCATTATAATATAGTTACGAAATATTAATTGTTAGCATTTTAACCAAATTTATCGTGCCATTCTTGGCGATTAATCACTGGCATGCAGTTAATAGTATCAATGCGATTAATGTGAAAATCGAATTTGTTTTAGATGCGTTTGCCCCAAACAAAATTCGGAAAAAACAAATTCGTTTGCCCTGAACAAAATTCGACGCAAAACTTCACTTGTAGTCATAGAATTGCATACTAAACTTGATATACTTAAGTCATTGCATCTTTCAGTTATTGCGTCAAAATTAATAGAAATCTACATATTTGGTATAGATACCTATAACAAATTTCAACCATCAAGATCAAAGAGTTTTTGAGATTTTTATTGCAGACAGACTAATTTTTCAAAAATGTTTTTCGAAATGAGGGGAGGTCGAAAACTAAAGATTCGTCAAAATCTCGAATTCGAATTTTTTAACGATTACTACATTTCTCTATATTATGTACACGGGAAAGTAAAAACGTATTAATGGTGCTGTATGCTTTACTGTAATTTTAATAGAAATTGTGTATTTTTATTCATACTTGATGAGCAATTCACAAAAAAATAGAAATGTTTATACTATAAAATATTCTTAATAAAATATTAATTAAAATAAATCATTTAGCTGGAGTAGTTAAATTTTAATCTAATATACAAAATGTGCGAGTCAATTTTTATGCTTTAATTTTATATAAATGCTATGTATGCATTTCAGTTGAAGTCAATTATAAATCAATTTTTTTAATGATAGTTCTATTTGTACTCTGATAGGTACTTGATAAAATTTGGTTTCATTCAAATGTGTTACAAATGTATACCAAATCCAGTTTAATTGGGGTCCAATAGGCAATTTAAAAATATTCATATACTCCCAATTGGAATAATATTAAGAATTATATTTTACGATAAATTGAGGATGAAGTGAAGAAGCCCCCGAGTTTGTCGCCAATATGGCAACCCATCGGATCGCTCTTCTAGCAACCCTAATGCTGCTTTGTTTACTACTTTTTGCAATGGTTGAGTTGTACATGAACTACAACTATATTATGAAAAATGTTAAATTAAAAATATTAAAAAAATATCGATTAAAGATTTTAATTTTGTTCTTTATTATAATTAAAAGTTTATTAAATAAAGTTAAGCTTATGATTAAAAGTTATTTTCTTTCTTTTTTTTAATGTGAATACGAACAGAAAATATTTATTCTTTTGCAATTTTTAATTGTCAGTATGCGCTTTAAAAATATCGTCTGAATTCTTAACTTACGAAATCGTCTGCATTATCACTTTAAAAGACAGCTGCAATGGAATTCTTCGCAGTTCTCTTAATTCTTTTGGTGTTCTAACGGTTGGTTCACTTCAAAATTTGTTATGTCGGCAATTATGCAAGAATGAATGTCGGGTAAATGGGATGGAAGACAGTATTTCGAACCTGCAGAATGGATGAAGGGTGAGTGAAATATATATTTACGAGTTGATGAAATTGGGAAAGGATGCTTGTTTGAAATTTTGTATGGAGAATGTTCCGATTGCTTCTTTCACCATTCTTTTTTTTCGTTTGGTTATGCACTGTTCTTGTTATCCACACAGTCCTTATGTTGAATGTGTTAGCGAAGCTACTAGATTCCTGCTGCTAGCGAAGCCGTAGGATCCTTTTTTTAAGTTAAAAAATTCTGCACCGTAGGCATCTGTAGGAGGCACCGGGCAGTCTGAAAAAAAAACCTTATCAGTAAAAAGTCTTAATTATATGGCAGGAAATGGTAACCGTAACTGTTCCGCGGAAGTATTTTTTGTCCGCCATTTTTATTGGTGACTTGGCATTGTTGTGGCAACAAGGGCCATACTAAAATCCACTTTTACCTAAATTTAAAATATATGTATATATGAAATATATAAAGAATTATATTGTATGATATTTAGACCAATGTATAACTGAAGAAATTGTGAAATCTAAATCTCATAAAACTATTTGATCTTATTAGATATATATAGTAAAGTATGTTACAAAATATATCACTATATTGGGCGAATTGAAATTATTTTCAGGTTATATCCAGGAAATTCGACTAATACAACACTTAATACTATTTATTGATTTAAAATAATTGAGTTTTTGATCTTTCAATTTTTTTTTGCATAAAATGTTATTTTATTAAATATGGCAGAAATAAGATTGGTAGACCATATAAAAATTATATATATATATTTAGTAATATATTGACTCAAATAACCTAGAATATAATTCTGCCTTCTTTTCTAAATGGAAGTAAATATGTGCATCTAACAGATTAGAAAATTACTAGCACTTGTTGGTTATAACGGTGACAAAAGAGCACCGAGAAAAAATTTCGCCAATTGGGCAATTTGAGTCGTCAAACTATATAGCATGTGATTCGCAAGTTCAAAATTTTTCATAATAAATAATGCACTTGAATGTGTTTTTATAATTTGGCGAAATTTTTTCTTCGCGCTTTTTGGTCGCCGTTAAAACAGAATTGTACCAACTTACTATTAGACTCATAATATTACTTGATTAATATCGTATGCACATCTGTTGAATAGGAAAAGTGTTCAATGCAATGAATCGATAAATTAACCTTTAGATATGCGAATTTAATTTCTTAATTAGATGACGCATCTTATCTGGGACATTTATTATTTTAATTCTATAATAATAAGAGGAGCGTTGAGATATTGAAACGCTTCTGAGTGATTTTTGCATCTTTAATTAAGTGAAAGTATTAAGTAATTTAAGATTAAAAATTAAAAATTCGGTAGTCCGATGAGCGTATTGGACACACCATTGTTTGCGAAGGGGTTATGTAAGTGAACGATTTAAAGACGAAATATGAAAATGTTTCCTTCAAGCTAGTTGAATTTTTATTCGTAAAATTGTTAGTTTATCATATTTCTCTTCATTGTCGGTCATTACAATAGACTGAGAAAATGTGCTTGAAATATAATTTCTCTCCCACCTTATAGTGTTATGAACTTAATGAAGAATACAAAAATTTCGGAATCTTAGGTTTATAGTCTTTACAAACTCTGACTAAGGAAAAGGGAATAAATTAGTATATCTACCCTTTGCAAAATGTCACTCATACAGGATTGTAGCAGAATGTTTGATATTTGAATTACGATTTATGCATACTTAAGTACCTCAGAGGCATATTCTGTCTTTAGGTGAATGGAAATAACGATAAATATAAAAAAAAAATTGCCATCTAATTCATCATTAACGGTTCAAATGGTTCAAAACGGTTTCATTAAGTTAACGGTCCAAGGGTTTAGTTTCTAATTTGTTTCAAAATAAGTATTATCCTAATCGTCTTTTCCAATAAAATTAACGAACTTGTTTTTCATAAGTGAATTGTTCACATACGTCAGGCACAAATAATGCGCACATGTTATCGACATATAGATGAAAGTGACCAAGTCGAAAGAAAAGACATTAATACATTAATTTGAAGCATCTCTTAACAGTGATATGACATTTGACAGTTATTTTTCATGTAATGGAGATGGCATATTAAAGCACTGAAAGAATATTAAAATTTTCTTTTTATATAGTCGCTTTTACTTTCTATAAAGTATATCTGAATGAATAACGCTTCATTTTTCTAGGATGCCATCTAAATTTTACAACCGACATTTTGGTAATTTATTTCGATCACTGTGTTATGAAAAATATATGTATATTTAATTTCTGATTTCTTTACTGGGATGCGTGAATTCAACACATTAGTTGAAGTTAATACCTCAGTTGGCGTGGTGCGGAAATGTGGAGAGGAACGTGATAGCTGAAATGTCGTTCTCTTTACCTGATTGAGCTCAAAAATACAAGATCTGCCCCAAAATATCCATTATTTTCCTTATAAACGAGACGTTAATATCTAAAACTTGAGGTTAATATTTTAAAGTTTTCAAACAATTTGTAAAAGACAATATTATACTTTGAGACACAGCTAATCTAGAAATGATATTTGACCTTTTTTCATAGTTGTTTGGCACACAAATGTTTTCTGCAATGTATCTGCTATTTTTTAAAAATTAGATGTTGCATTTACTTTTTTCTTAAATATAAATTTCGAAAGAATATATAAAAAAAGTATAGTTTAAAATTTCATTTTAATTGGCCCAGCATCAAACATTCAGTCATTTAAGGATACATTTGCGAATTGTAGAGGAGAAAGTAAACCAGCTCCATTCTTGAAATTGAATGAGGTTGATGAAAACCGATCTCTGGAATGAAATGATAATCATTATTAATTTACAAATGTTTAAATTCTTTATAAGGTATTTTATTGTTTAATTTTAAGGCAATAAAAAATTCGGTTTATTTCACCTTTTACTGTTTAGTTTTTATCTTCGATTTGAATGAAATTTCGAGATTTTTACATAGAATTTATTAATAAATATGGCCTTGTCGATTTTAACGGCGACCAAAAAGTACCTAGAAAAAATTTCACCAATTAGACGATTTCAATCGACAAACTATATAGCATGAGATTTGCACGTAATTTGATCTATATTCATGCACATATTTATTATATAATATATTTATGTACATGAATATATTTTTATAATTTGACGAAATCTTTCTGGGTGCTTTTTAGTCGCCATTAAAACCCACAAGTACCGTAAATATGAATTTTTAAAAAATTGTCTTCTGAAAAAAGTCTAGTTTCTTATGTTCATTATGCTTAGAATATAATCGCTGTGTTTGTTCGTAAAATAAATTGAGGTTTAGAGTTTGTTAAATACCTGCCGCAAAAAACAAATGAATTTTATTTTCGTTTCAGACTAGAAATTTTAAAGTAGCCCTATATGCTTAATGAAGCTCGCTTTTTAAAGTCTTTCCTGGCAGGAAAAGTTGATTTTGTAAATTTTTCTATCTTAAAAATATCCATGATTCATTAATTTAAATCTTTCTTGTTATCGTGAATACATCTATATCTATATCTATACTTATAATAAAGCTCAATGTGTGTGTGTGTGTGTGTGTGTGTTGGTGCTCTACAGGCCAGGTCATTTGACATACAGCTATCAAATTTAGTACATGTATACCTTAGAGGTCGGGAATGTGCACCTGGGGTCCCTTTTTTTGAAATTTTAATTATTAATAAAAAACTAACTTTCCCGCCAAAAAATCTTCCATTTTCCCCACCGCCAACGTTTCCGCCAAAATCTTCCATTTTCCCCACCGCCAAATGAGTAAGGCTTTTTCTCCCAACAGTAATGAGGCTAGGGTTAATATTTTTCGGCGGATTATTTTAAACGATTCTGTTTATTTTCTTAATGTTTTATGCATTTAAAATTAAACATTGTTAATTAATCCATGTTTCAGATTCATTCTGAAGTACTTTTGAATTAAAATAACACAGAATAAAGGAAATTAAAAATGTATAATCTGCATAGCGTTACCCCAACTGGCGTAGAAAAATTCACGCATTTGCGTTACCTAACTGGCGAAGAAAATTCACGCATGCGCATTGTTCTGATCGTTGTCATGACAACCACTTTCAACGGATGATTTAAATTATTTTTAGGTTAGTTGCATGCTTTTGTAATTAAATTGTATTTATGTTAGTTATATATTTTTTTGTATATGCTTATAGTTTTAAGTACATCGTTTTTTAAACCTGTTTTAGACCGATTATTTTAAACGATTCATTTTATTTTCTTAGTGTTTAATGCATTTAAAATGAAACATTGTTCATTAATCGATCTGTTCATGATGAATCTGAGAAAATGTTGTTGACAAATTCTTGAGATATTATATAAATTAAGAAAAATATTCTTTAGTGCCCATAAAGTTTAAACGCTCAGTAACTCTGAAGTACTTTTGAATTAAAATAACACAGAATAAAGGAAATTAAAAATGTATAATCTGCATAGCGTTACCCCAACTGGCGTAGAAATCAGTAATCATATTAAAAAAAATTCTTTGTTTCAGTAAAAAATATTATTATATTAATTGCAGATTAATCCTTTACACTTTAATTTAAAGCATAAATTCTACGAGGGGTAACAGAAAATTAGAGAGATACATATCACGTTATGACTGAAGGCCTTTATAATATTATGAGTGAATTATATGACTATCAAAATTTGAAGTTTTAAAATATTTTGCTGAAGAATCTATTAAAGTTGGAATTGCATAAAATATTTAATTATTAAAATTTTAACGAACATTAAGATTGGCGAACCGGCTGGTCGCCAAAGGCGGCTAGTTTAGAATAAAACTTTCGCATGTATTTCGTTTGTTTAGTTTATCGTGATAAATTTCGCTGCATCTGCTTAGTATGCTGATGTCATAAAATAACATCTCTGGAAATAAAATTCTAACTTAGCTGTCAGTTTCGGATACAAAATAAAACTTCTGCAAATAGGGAACACCCATCTGAACTATTCATATAATTATTCATAAGAAGCAGCTGGCAGATATTGTGAACGTCTGGTAATTTTCCACATGCTGCTTCTAACAGAAAAAACATCCCACCATAACATTCAAAAACATTCTTTGAAGCTGTTGATTCGAGGTTTCTAAAATTCTGTTTACTTTTACTGGCAGATGAAATCATGAGAGGAAACTTTTTTTCTTATTACTTTTATTTAAATTTGACTTTTAAACTATTTATATAGATATGATCAAATGGTAATCATCTGAACCATTTTATTTTATTTTCTTTCATATTTACTTATACTCTTGTAAAATTCATTTATAATATTTAGGAATTTGATATTTGTAAATATTTGCTATGTACCATTTTATTTGTTTTGTGTGTTAGATTTCTATATATATATATATTTTAAATTCATGATATTCAGTTAAATGTTAAGTAATTCAAACTTTATTCTCATTGTTTTATTTCTCATTTTTATTACATATTTATTACTATATGACTACCTTTTTACTGGAGTGTTCTACTGGGGGGGGGGGTCAATTAATGCTTTAGAGCTGAAACAATTCAGCTGGTTCTCCTGGGTAAGGAATGAATTCTTAGCCGTATTTTGAGAAGTCCTAAAAACGTGTTAATTCTGTGAGAAAATATGTGGCATGTTTATCAGACATCGCTAAGTAGCAAATTGAATTCCCTTTCTTTGAAATTTTTCAATCTGAGAGTTTTGTTCTATGATCTAAAAGCTAAGTACAAATGAAATGGCACATCGAATTTCTGTTTACCTTATCCAGTTGTTACTTTCTATTCTGTTTTTGTTCAGAAAAGAATATTTTTTCCGAAACTTTCTCGCATACTTCCTGATGAAGGTTTTTATCCGTCTTTCCGCATCATTACAATAAAACCTTGAGCAAAGCCAATAGATTTTTTTAATTCAGAATTCTCACGTGAGTGTTTTGTACCTAGTATTAGCGAATGTTAAGAAAAACGAATTTATATTACGAATATCTTTTTACTGATTGATGAAAACCAAAACTTTTCACAGAATGCAATTTAAATAAAAAAAAATTCGCGTACCAAATTTCAATAATCTAAATCATTGCGTTATAGTGTAATTGCTTTTGTATGCTAGTGCGAAGCTCGCATGATTTGAACCAAACTCTGACGTATTTGTTCGATACATATCTGCATTTGAAATGGTAAAATTTGTACTAAATTTCATGAATCTAGCTTTATGCGTTTCCAGGTTATCGTGTCCATTTGCACTCGGAGAGAGGGACATACATATTTCCTATGATTGGATTTTCTTTAACATTTTATAGAAACCTACAAATGGTATAAAGACAACATATCCGGGTGGCCAGGCGACCGAAAAAACCAGAAATAGTAGGGGAATTCCGGGAGATCGGAAAAAATCGGATAAAGTCGAGGAAATTTATTCTAAAACGTATAAATGCTTTATATATGGGTAATTCTTTCTAACTTGATAATTCGCTGTATTTTTAGATAGTCAGAATGATATAAACTAGATGATTAGTAGTTAGCAACCAATGCAAATAAAATATTTACTGATAATCAAATGCTGGACTTTCTAAGCATGCTCCAAGGTGCAGAAGATTTAAAATTAAATTTCTGGGCATGTAGCATCGACAGGGTTGTAATTTGAGGAGTTCCTTCAATGAAGAACAATTGTCGTGCATCTGGTTTATAATAGATTTGGATTCAAATTGTACCGACTATTTTATGTCAATTAACCAGATCGTTATTTGCACTGCTTTTGTATTTTAGATACTTAATTAAAAAAAAATCCTTTACTCCGTTTTCTTGTAGTATTTATGGTAATGCTATAATTTACTATTATAATTCTTTAATTCATCCTTAATGATGATTGATTTATTCGGTAATTAGGTAATAGTGATTGAGCCTAGGTTTAGTATTAGCCAAAATAGTTAGGCATAGAAAGGTTGTTAAATTAATATTTGAAGTTGCAATGGATAAGAAACATTAACTATCATATATAATTTATTGCCATGTATCGAAATATATAATATTTTCCCGAAAGTTGCGCTTTTTTCAGGATGTCAAGTTATCTTCATAATTAGCAATAATGGTTTCGCTTTTACTTGCCATGGGGAAAAAGGCAGCCTAAGGCCAAGCTCTAATTAATGTTATGATTTTAAACTCAAATAGCTCTCTTTTATTCAAAAATACATGACTTTTTTTCCTCGTTCGACGTCAGAAGATAGTACCATGTTTATAATAGATAAGTATGAAAGTAATAAAGTTGTACAAAAGTATGCATTTTAAATATAAATATTTAAAGATGACCCGTTGTTATAATTCCCAAATATTTTATTGTATTTAAGTAAGCATATTACCAGTAGTCCCAAATATTTTATTGTATTTAAGTAAGCAATTGTTTACCACTTCTAAGGGATTTTTTGTTGAATTATGTGAGGTATCGGATGTTATTACTAGTATTTTTTTTAAACATTTTTTTGCTTATTTTTATGAGTATGGATCCCCCCCCCACAATTCTTAAGTTATACGGACGGATGTTTATGTCCGATACACAATGGTCGTTACTGCTAATAATTTCTTTTCAACATTTTTTTTAATTTTGTGTTTAAAGACGCGTTACCCCTATGCCAGGACGCTGGCTGCGAGAAAGTGAAGAAAGTATTCCATCTTGTAGTTACTGCAATTTATTTGCATTTATTGAAGCCAGAATAAAGGCATTTTTCATGTCATAAAAACTGATGAATAATAAATAGTTAAAAAAAATTACCTCTTAATATAGTGGGTTTTAATAAGTTTAAGAGAAATATGGAAAAGAATTCTAGTGGCCGATTAATTGAGGTTAACTGACCAGATTTTCTTAATTCTGTTTTTCTTAATTCCAAAGCTAAACATTCAAAGATGGGATTATTGAACAAAAAAAACTAAACAATTTAGCAAACATTAATTTTTTTTACAAAATTAAAAAAAAAAAATTCTAATTTGTGTGTATTGGCATACTGCAGGGCAGATCGCTGAACCTTGAACTATAAAAGTTGGCACAGATATAATTCGGGTGATGAGAATATGCACCTCAAATCGGGTTTTGAAATTTTAATTAAAATAAAGCGAAATTTGTCCGCTCCCCTCGACAAAAAATATTACTGCAAAAAGGAGGAAAAAAAGGAATTTTTGCATCACTTGGAAAAAAAAATTCATACATTTTCTATAATTTTAATAAATGTATAAAAATATTTTTATGTATATTTTGTAGCAATACTTTATTCTTGTATTGAAACTCAATTTGTTTTTATAATTGCTTTATTTTGTCTTGAGTTATTTTTTTATACTTGATATCCAATATAGAAATATTGTGAGATTTTTTTTTTGTATTTATGAATACGGTTTACTTTTAAAAATGAAGATAAACCTACATAATTAAGCACTACGTCTCTTTATTGCAACATAATCAACAACCGAAGTAGTATGGCGGTTAAGTATCTGTATCAGGGATTGAGGGCTTCAAATCCAAACCCAGATGCCAACAAAGAACATCTGTGTAAGCATGATGACACTTGTTAAAAACATCGAGATCAAATATCCCAGCTGATGTGACGCAGAAGCTTGGAGAGTGAATGCCTGCTCATTTGTCGGCCTCGTCATCTGGCCATTAGAATATTTTCAATATCTGTCTAGTTTATATCAGGAACTACATTCAAATAGAACTAGTCGGATATAACTTCATGCTAAGTTTTTAAAGGTACAAACAACGATGTCATGGAAATCGGACAGCCAGAATGGTTCATTTACATAATAAATAAAATAGATGTAAGATTCATTAAAATACGTCTTTAATATCCATGACAAATATTAAAATTATGTGAAATTTATCACGAATCATAAATTGAAAGAAAATAGTCTCCGAGATGTATGAACGTTCTCTCAAAATCACTTATCTCCAGATCAAACTTTTTTAGTAGAGCTCGCAAGTACACATATACTCTATTATTATTATTATTATTATTATTATTATTATTATTATTATTATTATTATTATTAATAATAATAATAAAACTTTTATTGTACTGCTTTCTGCATTTGAGAATATTTTAAAATTTTTGTTTTTCGAAGATTAATAATCATGTACAAACTTTGTCAATTAATATGTAGCAACAAATGTTACATTACATGATGCTTAATTTAATGATTATAAAAAGATGAAATTGCTTAAAATAGATTTCTCTAGAAAAAAAATTGTGAGATGCTTCGACTATATTGGTATGAAATTAAAATCAACCTAGACTTTATTCTGAATTTAAATGCATTTAAAAAAAATATATGAATTTTGGTTCATCATTTAAGTTTAAATTGGTCTTCATTTAAATTTAAATATACTGTAAGTGTATTGAAAAATTCATTACAGCATATTGAAATCATGAATCACTTGTCGATTATGTGAGCTTAAGTTTAATTGCGTTATTCTATTCAAATTATTTTCTAAGGTCTTTTAAATGGGAAAAATTGGTAAAATGAAGCATTATTCCTTCAGATATAATTCATGTTTCTATAATATTTTAAAGTATTATTTTTTGAGGGAGGGGATTTTTTCGGCCAGATCTAAGTTTGAGCCTGCTTTAAAATATCAACACTTAAAAATCACTAAGTCCCAACTTAAAGCACTCAAGCCCCAAAATACATCTCGATAACTTCAAACTTAATCAAGTATTGAGCCGGTGTGGAAAAAATCGGTTTGGCCGAAAAATACAAAATTTAATGCAACGAATATTTAAGTCTTTCATTTTTTACTGTTTTTCTGCGTAATAATAAATCGAACAGTTACATATATTACAAATATCCAAACAATTTCTTTCAAATTTTCTTTTTATATTTTCAATTGCATTAAAGTATTTTGTTCATACACCGTGATTTTTCCCTGTCTAATTAAATATTATATATAGTAAAAGTGAATAAATGTTTATTTGTAATGAACCATAATCGAAATATGTTTTATGCGTTAGAAGTAAAATGTGAGCTTATTGATGACAAAATCGAATTATAGGAAGCCGACTGAAGTCCACTAACAAGGAATTCATTAACTGATGTTGAAGACAGCTTCAGATTCGAAAACTGATTCCACCAGGTGTCCAATATGTATTAGATCTGGTACATATTAAATTTGATGTTTAAAATTAATGTTGTCCCTTTGATGTTACTGAAAAATTAGAAAAGAAGATTGACAATTGCGATATATTTTTTTAAACCTTGTCGTTAAAAGAAATCATTAAAGAATTTTCTCACAATAATATCGTTAAAGATTTCTGTTGATTGGTGTGGGATCTTTTGCATCATATTTTTAAACAATTTTTATTGAAATATTCTAATAAATGGTTTTGTGGAAGTTTAACGCAAATATCAATCTTCGATTAATTTCCCCTCATCCCTGAGATAGTACTAAAAATGAACCCAAATTACACTGTCTCACAAAAGTGATGGGACACTTGTGCTTGACAAAAGGAAACTGTAATAAAATAATTAAACGTGTACAAAATTTTTTTGGGTGTGTTTCATATTTAAAGTTAGTAACAATTATTACATAACATACATTTTGTCAAAATATTAAAATATTAATTTAATAAAAATGCAATTGTTTAGAACGGAGCAAAAAATGGCTCACATAAGTGATGGGACACTTACTTTTCCATCAAATATTTATCCAGAAAGTTTACTTTTTAAAAGGTTTTAATATTTTGTTGGATTTCCTTTTTATCTTCTTGGATGGATTCGACTAATTTTTTTGTGATTTCTGGAGTGATTTTACCCCATTCTTTTTAAAGCACCGATTTTAATTGGTTTTTTTTGAAGAAATGGTGTGTTTGCGAATTCTTGATTCCAATTCTTGCTAAATATTCTCTATGGGATTTAAGTCTGGAGATTGTGGTGGTGTTTTTATTATTTCAGGACAGTTATACAGCAGCCAGAGTCTAACGTTCAAAGCAGTGTGCTTGGGGTCATTGTCCTGGTTATGAATGTTCAATTTTCGTGCTGAAGATTTCAAGTTTTGCTTTAAAATGTCAGTATACTTGTACTGATCCATTATACTGTCAATAAAAACAAGATAACTAACTCCAGCGGACGACATACACCCCCATACTATAACTCCACCTCCACCATGTTTTACTGTTGGCACCAAGTTCTGTTTGCGAAATTCTTCCCTTGGTGTTCTCCACACCAAGATTCTACTGTCAGAACCAAATATATTAAATTTACTCTCATCAGCAAATATAACTTTATTCTAGTAACCAAAATTCTTATTTATGTTGGATTTTGCGGAAGCTAGTCTGAGTTTTCTATTCTTTTCACTTACGAAGAATTTTTTCCTGGCTACTCTACCGTGATATCCAGCAGATCGAATTACCCTTCTAATAGTCTCAGGATTAACAATTATTCCATATAATGCTTGTAAATGAGCAGCAACTTTAAGACCACTCTTTCTTGGATTTTTTTAAATATTTCGAACCATAATTCGCTTTATTCCATTGGATAGCTTTGATGATCGGCCAGGTCTTCTTTTATCCTGAATAATATGATTCTTTTTATATCGTTTAATGATATTGAAAACTGTTGAATGACTTAAGTTAACTGTTTCAGCAGTTTTTCTAATAGATTTTCCGCGTTCAATATACAAATTAATAACTAATTTTCGAATTTCAGGTGAAGTTTCTTTTCGTTTAGCATTCATGGCTGCACAGAGCTAAAAAACACAAATTCCCAAACAAACTGGAGAGAAATACTGCAGACGATTTTATAAATTATTGCCAATTGCTTTTGAGTAAAAATAAAACCACCAAAAATATTTTTATTGCTTATTTCAGGCTAATTTTGTTGCATATCGAATGGTGTCCCATCACTTGTGAGCTATTTTTTGCTCCGCTCTAAACAATTGTATTTTTATTAAATTAATATTTTAATATTTTGACAAAATGTATGTTATGTAATAATTTTTACTAAATTTAAGTATGAAACACACCCACAAAAAATTTGTACAAGTTTTTTTAAAATTTATTTTATTACAGTTTCCTTTTGTAAAGCACAAGTGTCCCATCACTTTTGTGAGAAACTGTATATCCTCCAAACCGATTAAAAAAAAACGAATTGACGAAATTTATTTGTAGGGGATAATTGAATGCAAACAAATTGCTAATGATCGTACAAATTTTATACATATTTTTTTCCTCCGATATCATTTTGTATCAAAATTGATTGCTGTTTTCTTGCTGTGATTAAAGTTCAAGTGTCTCATTTAAACATGTTTATATGGAATCGGATG
Organism: Argiope bruennichi; assembly: GCF_947563725.1. Taxonomy (NCBI): domain Eukaryota; kingdom Metazoa; phylum Arthropoda; class Arachnida; order Araneae; family Araneidae; genus Argiope; species Argiope bruennichi. The sequence goes on along the minus strand of NC_079151.1, from coordinate 27,233,996 downwards.
CTTTTGTATTTTCACTGATGAAATTCATTATTTCAGGGTTGGAGTTTCTCAAGCTGGCATATTTTTCGCTCCATCGTCGCGCCATCGTCGTTTCATCGCATCGTCCATGTGAGTGTTATTCTAGCTTTATTTATTTTGTTTTAAATTGCTCCTTGAAGAATTTTAAATGTATGATCCGATACCTAATTTTTTGAAAATAAAGTAATTTCATATAATCGGTTAAGACCTCTGCTGTAATTCATTAAGGAGTGAAGTGTGGGCATTATTTCGGAGATTCTTTTAGGTGATGCAAGAACATCTGTAAAAATTGCAATAGTCCAAGTGCGAAGTCCATTTTGTTTTGGATTGGAAGGCAAAATTTGGAGTGCATGAATGTTCTCTGAGTTCATCCAGCTATTATATTTTCTCATTTACATATTGTGCATTATTTCAAGTCGGTTTGATGGCCTGATGTGTAATCCTTGCTATTTCACTATTTTATTTATTTAGTGATTCGACCTTTAAGAATGATTTATTTCATCAAGATTTTGTTAAAGTTTTACAAATTTAGTGTTAGAACCGTATACCCAATTTCGTCTTTCTAATTCAATGTGTTTTTGAGTTATCGAGTTCAGACAGACATAATAAATATTCCTATAGACAATATCTTTCCAGACACAGGGAAATTCATCAAATATTTGAATCTAATTGTTTTGACAATTATCGTAGTTTCTCCTAACATATAAGAAATAGATAAATTCATTATTTTGAAGAAGCTAGCGAAGCTCATTCGAACTAGGAGGCTGAATTTAAGACAAGTGCATAACAATTGTGTATATTTTTAAAATTTTGAAATGCATATTAAATTATTTCTTTTAAAGAAATTATACATAACAAATGCTGTATGTCATTTTTTTATGGAATTAATTTATAGTTAGGAATTATGGATGAATTTTTAAAATTGAATAATATTAAAGAATAGTTTAATGTGTTAATATTTACTAGTCTTTAAAAGCAGCTTATGTTAGTTTTATTTTGCATTAGTCACTTTTGGCGACCAGCTATTTTGTCGGGAATAGTGGCTATATTTAATTTGATAAATCGTCTAGATGTAACTTTTCATGTTCATGATTTCGTCAAATAATCTGACTAAAGTCGTTTGGTAATGTATTGGTTATCTATTCCTTCAGTTTAGTTTATCTATTCATTGTGTGTATGAATCTTTTCAATAGACCAATCCATGACATCTTAGCGCCATTGAAAACATAAAAATATGTGGTTCGTTTATTTTCTAAATTTCGTGATATTGTAGATTTACTTCTTATTCGTATTGTAAATTACACAGATGTTAAACAGAATCATTCTTCCTTCATTTCAACATTGGAAGAAAAATCGCAAGATTAAATAGTTGAAACGATTCAAATTGTTTGAATTTCAAGGCTTCAATGTGAACTGTTTTACGAAATTAGACAAAAATATTAAAAATTTGCATTTCTATTATATTAAATGATTAAATGATCTGTAGAGCGCCACGTACCTTTATTAATAGCAAAGTAATTCCAGCAAGTATTTTTCAAAAAAATTATATTTATTTTCACGAGACCCGTGAATTAAAGCTTATTGAAAAAAAAAATAGATTTCAGATAACTGTTTTTAACATGACATACGAAAATTAAATAAATTTAAACACAAGTATACTAGAGAGTAACAGAGAGATGATTACACCGTCATTTTATCTCACTTCCTAACATCTACCAGAACTAGTTCATTTAGTTAGAAATGTTTATTATTTCAGAAAAAGTTATATAAAAGAAATTATGAATGCATTCTGTTGAATAAATCTCAATAAATTGAATGAATAGGAATTTAAATAAGTGTTGATGGCATAATGCCACTTTTCCTATGTAAATTAAAGTTTGTTGTCTGCTTTTAATATTCGTTTGGTAGAAATTTTATTTTAAATTTTAATGTACAGTGGAATGTTTCATTCCTTTAGTTCATTTTTTTTGTGAATCAATATTTAATAGGAAAAAATTTCAGCAATTAAAGGTAAGTAGTCATGATGTGAAATTCCGAACAATGAAATGCCATTCATGGGCCACAGTGAGTATTTTGATTTGTTTCTTTAAATATATGTTATGAATGCTATTTTTATACTCTTTGCTTTTCTATGGCCACTGTGATAATGAAGCATCACATGCTATATTAATTTTCCTGTTTTGTAAAACTAAATGCACCTGTTGCAAAAACTAAATCTAATTAAAATATCTTACCTAAACTTTAAAATCTAATATATATAAATATTAAAATTTTTATCTTTATTCTTACATTACACAGTAACCAAATTGTATTTAATGCAAAATTTTCGAGTTCCCATGTTAAGTTCTCAACAAGAAACATTTAAATTGCATAAATGTTTTTTTCTCCATCAAAAGGAAAATTGCCGTCGTTTTACACCCATACTGTCGTTCTTATTCCCTTTTTTTCATATATACATTTTCGATATTCGACTTACAATACTTAAATTCATAAATGAATACTAACGTGCAGCATTTCGAGTTATTTTCAAAACCACAGCTATTTTTAATAATTATGATTAATTTTTTTTGTATAGTTAACTTTTCTAAGATGGTTGTAAATATAGGGTGTCTCAAAAACCTTGATGGCGGCTTTTATTCCTGAAATATTGATCGTAGACTGTCAATTACAAAGTTGCGTAAAAAAACGGTTCAAATTGCTATGAAATCAATTAAAGATTTCAGGGGATTAAACTTTAAAAAATGCAAAATTTAAATTTTTATGCTGACCCCGTACAAAAATTTCCCAGTGAGTAAAATGTGCCAGATCCTTTAATAAGGTCATGTTCGAAATTTCAAAATTTTGTCACAAAGTCTCAAAGATATGAAGCTACATAAATGCTGAATTAAACCATTTTTCGATGCCTGGATATGAATTCGCAAAGAGAAAAATTATGACGGATGTTCGTGTTTCAAGGGTCGTACATAAATTAAGAAAGAAAGCAATGATTAAATAAATAATAATTTTACTATTTATTGATTCAAAGGTATTAAAAATTTGTAGAAATAACTTAAAGGTTACATAAGTTTTTTTTTTTTTACAAGTTCACTGACTGTGCTATTTTTAAGTTATATTCTGTAATTCATGATATAAAATTTTAAAGTATTTTTCAGAAAACATAGATTTTAAAATTTGTATTTAAAACTAAAGATATGAAGCATTTAACTTTCTTATGATGCATTCCTGCGTCGCGTCATCTGCACCGAAGCTGTAAACATTTACATTTTAATTTGTGATTGATCCTTCTCCAACTTTGTTTTAACATATCTTTGAGAATTTTCATGATAAAATTCTGAAATTTTGTACATGACCTTATTAGAGGATGGGGCACATTTTACTCACTGGGAATGTTTTTTTACGGAATCAGCATAAAAATTTAAATTTTGTACTTTTTGAAGTTTAATCGCATGAAAATTTTAATCAATTTCATAACATTTTGGACCTTTTTTACTCAACTTTGTAATTTACAGTATATGTCTACGATCAATATTTAAGGAATAAAAGCCGTGGTCAAGTTATTTGTATAGAGGCAAGCAGAGCATATTTCTTAACTAAACACATTCGACATTATATTCAGCAATTATTGAACATTGAAATGTTTATTAGCTTAGACCAGGATTGTGTTCGAGGCCCAATTCTACCTCAGATATGATGTTTATATGGACCTGGTGCTCTTAAAATTTATTTCACTTAAATTAATGTGGTAAAGGAGAATTAATTGAAAGTTTAAATATATTACACTAAGTTAAATGACTAGGGAATCAAATTTTACCTAAAGCATCTTAAATATACTGTTTTGTGATAATAATGTTTAAATATTAAAGAATATATTGAATTATTATACCATATCTGTGTTTTCTACTTGAATTTGTCCCCAATCTCCATAAAATAGCTACATAAAACTATTTGAATCGATTATGAAATTAAATGCTCTGAACTTAAATGCATTGCAAACAATAAGTCCAATTACATATTTAAAATAAGTATTTAAACTAAAGAAGCAATCCCACAACCATAACCACTAGGTCGATTTCGCCAATTTTTTTTTCATATGAAAGTTTACGACATATAGGCATCATTAGAGAGTGCCATCTATAGATCTGTTTTCGCGAGTGATTGCAAAATAAAACCGTGACATTGTCTAGTTGTTGAAGCTGGAGGCAGATTTCACCAATTTGGCAGCTTTTCAAACATAGTTAATCAACTTGACTGTAGTCGTTAATTCTTTTAGCGAATCCGATAGCTGAAGTTAAATAAGGTGTATTATTTAAATTTTATTTATATGGTGATTGCTAAAAATGGCTAGTTTTAAGAATTGAATTTGTATTATTCAGAAATCTATTGCAAATTGATGGGAATCGTTAAATTTCTTATTTGAAATCGTAAAGTGCTAAAGTCAGTCTTTTGGAACTCCTTGATTGTTTTATTTCGTGCCATATCTGTTTACAGTTTAAATCTATTTTTGTTATTTAGCTATATTTTTTCATAGCAGTCTATAAGAAAGCACAAAACGTCAAATATATCTTCAATTCTGAACAACTTGAATATTTCTTTTTATACAACTTAAATGTACTTTTTAAAAGAGTATTCGTTTTATTTCAACAAGCCATATTTTTGTTCTAATATCGGGAGAACTTCTAAGCAGGAACAGCTGTCGAATTGGTCAGATTAACATAAATACACTTAAATATGCATTTATTTGCGGTTACTTTTAATGCTGTATTGCTTGCCTTGACACCCTTCTCGAAAGATACAGCTAGTTTTTTATTCTTTAGATTTTTAAATAACTAATCGAAATCTAGAGAAAAGTGTTCCGTCTCATATCTGATCGTTTGAAAATATTTCATCTCCCATGTTTCTTTTAACTTAATATAATAAATCCGGTAATCCGGTGAGTGTCCAGTTTCCAGTAAGTTTAGTTGTCCAGTGAGCGAGTGGAATAAAACTCTAGCGAACGATTAAAATTCTCTATTAATGAGCTTCCATTAGAGAAGCTAATGAATTTCTGATCTGACTATAGCACCAGTTTAGCTGAAAGAAAGATAAAATATAATGAAACTATTTCAATAATACTCGTAAGGAAAAGCCTAAATTTGTATCTTGATTTATTGGTAAAGGAATTAATGCCAAAAATATGATTCTGTATCAAATAAATGGATAGATCTACAAAAGGATTAATTAACCATCGCATTAAAAAGAATTAGACTGCGGATTTAACTAATAATGAAGGCTTAAATTAAATAATATAGGTGAGAGATTTTTTAGCTATGGTACAAACGCTACAGAAGCAAAAACAAATAATTGATCTACATTTAGAACAATTATATGTAATATATTAGATCATTATAAAATTCAATACAATAAGAAACAAATAACATAAAATGCATAAACCAGCATAGCTATATAGACACGTATACCTATTCACGAATTAATAAAATGAATGCTTAAATAAAGCAGAAAATCTTTTTAAAAGGCCCCGATTTAAAAAGTCATTATACATATACTGTACAAAAAAAATACAATATCTATACAATAGAATTATAAATTACAATAAGAAAAAAGTATTTATAAATAAATCAATCACATGGCACTGGAAATCAGTAGTGTAAATTAAAAAAAAAATACTTTTATAGTTTTAGCATCCTCATCATATCAAGTGGTCATCGGAATGCAAAGGGCTCATAATTGTAATTGTGTGTTGATGTATTTTTTGTGTTGATATATATTTTTAATGGAATCTCATTTAAATATGTATAATGCAAATGCGAATTATTTAATGCAGTTATTTAACTGCACATGAGTAAGCCTAATAGAATTTTCCCTCTGATCAATGTCATGATCCTGCCTGTGTCGCTCCGCCGTTCTTCTCGTTTCGTTGGAGGGGTTCTCTCGACGCGGCACTCCTCGGGAAGGGACGCATTGATCGTGCACTGTGGATCAAGCAAGAACTTCTGTCCCTGCAACACAGTTTATCGAATGGGAAAGGAGGGAAATGTGGTATTGAACACAAGTGGAAAGAATTTAAACGGTAGATTTGAAAAAGGACGTTGAACTACAGTCATAGATCAGAATTTTGAGGCAATTTTAACTCATTCACTGCCAGAGATGCTGGAATGCTTTGCCAAGTATAGAGCCATTCATAAAGTTTCAAAACTAATGCTTTCTCTATACCTTTACTTAACGACTTTTACTTAGATTGGACTTGTATCCGAAATCAAGTGAATTTATAACCGAAATATGAAAATTTAAGGCTTACGAAATAGTTAAGCGTTTAAAATGTGAATAAATTCGTTTCTCTGTTGAATGAAATTATTTGTTAGTGTGTTAATCTTCTGCCTTTAATATTGGGGTTACTTATTAACTCTGCATTTTCATCTATCCATCGTTTAAAAAGTAGTTTACCATATTTCTTATACAAAAAATTACTCTGATTTTAAGGCATGGCTTAAGATTCCACGTCGACTACTTTTCTGAAAATATCCATTTATGGAACGCAGTAGAATAAATGCAATAACCTGAACTAAAATGTTTGTGAGTTTAGCATCAAAATTCTCAAATTTTAGATTTTATAAAAGTGTAATAAAAAAATTGTTCAAAAAATAGCATATCTTTTAAAAATAATTGAAGTAGACTCGTGCTGTAGTTGTAGTAATTATAATTAATAGTAACTGCAATTTTTTTATAATCATTAACAGCGTATTACATTTTGCGTTTACGAATACATTTTAGCAGTAAGTAATGGACTTAACCATAGGTTTGAGGCAGAATAGAAGGTTTTAACCAGACGGGAGCTGACGAGTCCATTTCTGATACTCATGCCAAAGAAAAGCTTTCACTCGTTTTCCTTCTGATGTTTTTTAGCACTTACCAGAGAGAAATAACTGTTATAACTGTTTAAAAGTTGTTTTTAAAAAAATTTTTAATTTATTAATTGAAAAAAAATTGTTTTGAGTTTCCTCTTCAGTTTGAAAGGCAAAATTTGAAGAAAGCGAGGCGATTCCGCATAATAAAATCATTTTAAAGTTCACAATCGATGATCTTGCGAAGTAATATTACGAAATCTCACATAAATAAAAAGCTATGTTGAAAATGAATGACGTTACAAGCGCTTCAATGAAGAGAATACAACACTTAAGACTTTGTAACCTCTTCCACCGCACAGCACTGTCATAATAAAATTGCAGTTTTAGTATGGATATCTCAGTTTACTGAACATTATGGATTGGGTCTGTTTCTGTGTACTTTATATCTTAAAAGAATTTAATTGTTTTGAGTTTGCGATGATTATAACTTAACAATTAATTTTGTTTCAGCACCGCAGTAAGGCAGATGTATAATAAATTTTCTGGAAAACTGAATAACAATATATTACAAAATGTTGTAAAGTTGTTTACTACTTCACTAATAAAAAAAATGTATGGAATTTATTAAAAGTATTTTACGACCCTTTCATAAGCTTATTGCCTTGCAAATCTGTACACTTATTACGCGAAAACCAAAAGTAGAAATATCGTAAAATTCCAGTGATTTTGTGGCAGTGAATGAGTTAAACTTGAATTCTTTTTTATGTTAGAATGGCGTAGGAATTTTATTGTTGATTAATAAAAGCGTTGGCTGTTCTTTTTGGATAATTTTCCGGTGTAAAATGTATTCCAGAGACCTTTTGATTCAAGACTCAAAAATGCCTTTTTCCTAAGTTTTGATAAATTAATATTCACATTAAAGATGTAACTTTCATTTTAAAGGCATTTTTTGCATTTAATATTTTTGCCAAACTTTGAATCGATAGTAATTCCCTAATGACCATATCTTGTGCAGTCAAACAGAAGGGAGGGTCGACACAATTTTTATATACAAAGGGACTGCACAATACTACGTCTTGTAAATAGTTAAGCATTAAAAATTGTACGGCTTTTAGTTCTTATATATTGGAAGCGTTATATTCTTCTTCCATTACACTACTAATTGGAAATGGTTGAATTTTCCGGCATCAGATCTTATCTGAAGATGCATACTTCGTTTAAAATTAGTTTGCATCTCTAAATCAGCTGTTTTCATATTTAATAATTAAAGTTATAAACAAATTATTTTGATTATTGAAGGCAAAGAAAATGATTCGCTTAGCATGGACGAGTGAATCAAAATGAGCAAAATTGAAATTGTTTTCAAATTCAGATATGACTATTTTTCCGGAAATGTCATCTTTCACCTTATGCGCCGTATAAACTTTCTTAATAAATTCTTACTGAATCTATTCATTTAATCATGCACACGTATCAATTGAACAGTAGTAACATAAGTAAAGTGATAAAGTTTGGGCGCATAAGATTATAGAATTTTGAATAAAAGAAATGGATCGAAGTAAAAAACGAATTGTTTGAAAAGAAATTTGCCCTTTTCGTTCTAATAAAATTTCAAAAATCTGAAAGATTCGTTTAAGTCAAGGGATGAAAGACATATTCTGATCATGACTGTAGTTCGTACAAGCTGCTTGCTTTAGTGATTGAATAAATGTACTATTTTTCTTAAACAGAAATTTTGCTCCTTAACTGTCCTAGTTCTTCACGTTAATACTGAAACTTTACTAAATAATGACAATGAATGATAAAAAATGCAGTTCTCCAGGATAGAATTTTTTTTTTGGTCAATTGGTTTACGATCAAGTTAACTTGAATAAATATAATTACTTATAAAAATTTAATCTTATCATTGAATAACTTAGCCAATAGAAAAGTTGGAATTAGTCAAGAGGAAATTTCTTTTGACGTGTTTATGGAAAAAAGTTGTAAGTTCTAAAATATTTAATTATTTAAAAGCTTTGTCGGTGAAAATGAAATTTTGTAGAAATATGAATTTTTAAGAATCGAAATAGGAACCTTCGCTTTCATTCGTTTTACATCAACTTTAAAAAAGAATTTGTATAAAATGAAATTCATGTTTTATTTCCTTATTTTCACATCGACAACGCAGAGGAATAATGTTGAATTCTTTCTTAATAAAGAAAAGGTAGATATTTAGAAAGGCTTTTAGCAAAATCCTAGTGCTAAATGTTGCCCGGTTCGCCCAATAGGCAATTAAACTCGTGGTACAATTTAATGTGATTAGATATTGATAAAAAAAATGTCGAGTAAACAGTGGAGTGATAATCAAATAGTGGGCCTTTTTGTTGCAACACTCTAGGGAACAGTTAAAGCGAAAGTTTCCCTAATCAATCTTAATCAATATTTTTAATTCGTATATTAAAGATAAATATAATTAATTGAAGAATGATCGGCAGAGATTGATATTGAGTCCTTAAATCGTACTCGTATTGAAGAACTCAAGATCTATAGAAAAAATGTTTCTCAAGATACTAAAATAATTATGTACCAACATATTTTTCATAAGAAATCCCTACAAATAAAGAATTATAAAGTTTAAGTTCATGGTACATTAAAATATCTGCCCAGTCGGCAAATAGTGGAAAAAAGTTTTTTATTTCTGATAATGTAACTTATGTGTTTTGATACTTAGATTTACATTGATAAAATGTCCAGTGAATTCTTTTTAAAACAGTTCGCAACATTTTGATACATTTGATAATACATTTCATAATAAAAACAAACCAGAGCTTCAAAAAAAATTCTTTTTCCCCTTGTGGCCCTTCCTGTTTGTTCTCTTTGCCCGTTCCTGTGTCCGTTTTTTCATATTGCCAGTGTGGGGGAAATGAAAAGATGCTTTATGATGATTAAACATAACCTTATAAAAATTTACTTTCTATTCGATAGCATCTTGATCGTCTAATTTTTATCAAATTTCATACACGGTTTGAAGAATTTCAGAATTATTTTTAGAATATGAATAAAGCAGTCCAATCAGTACTGAATAAGTCAATCATGCGTCAATTTTCAAATTGTCATTATTGGAATGGTACTTTTTGAGTTATTTTGCTTATGCTATTTTTTTTCAACATCCTAGATTTTTGGTAAACGATGAACTAGAAAAATCTACCTTCTCTAATTTTTAAGAAATAGAGAATCAATGAAGATCATAATTTTATATTTTAATCACAGTTGCATAACATCTTTCGTAATGGCTTTTTTGATATTGCTTTCTTTTACATATTTATATTCTATTTGTTGTCAATTACTTTACAAACAAATGATCTTGAGCTCAAAAAGGGGTTTTCTTTTTATATTGTTACAAATTTGTAATATTGTTTATCAGCGCAACTCTCCTTTAAATCTCTCTTTAACAAAAATAGTTCGAAATCGATGAAACGAATGCTGAGTCAACAATCCCCGGCTTTCCCGACGAATTGGGTTATTTAGGCGGCGAAATTGGGAGATTTCAGAAAATACAGTAATTGTGGCTATTGCTTCATTAGAACTCCAGTTAAATCGTTTCTCCCAAAAATTTCTGTATCCTGTCATGGAAATTATAAAAGGCAGAGAAATAAAGCTGAGTGTCGATCAGTATTCAGTCGGTTGAGTTTAGATCATGCAAATAATCAGAGAATAGCAGGCGGTTCGGGAGATCCAGTTATGTGAATGGAGTATTTTTCTTGCAAATTCCATCTGTGCATTTATTTCTTTTACGGTTGTTCACTATCAATTTTCTTACTGCAATATATTTACTGCAAGTGCTAATATTGTGTAAGTTTCATTTGAATTTTTTGCTTGTTTTTGAGTTTTCATGTAGAATAAAACATCGTTTTCTGTTATGCCAGTTGAATAGTTTAAGTAGTACATACCTACCTGATGGATTTATTTTCCGTAATTATGCTGCCTTTAATCGATGGAGTTTACTATTTGTTTAGAGTAATTTCTTTTATATTCATTATTTAAAAATATCAAAGATGGATAAAATACAATAAAAAACTTTATGCATTTCTCATAGATGCACATACTTAATTTCGTTTAATAAATTCATTTTTTAAGCAGATTATGACATTTTCGCATGAAACAGAAAACCTATGCTCTTGAATGTTTTTCTCAAAAAAAAAGTTATTGTACCAGTTCTATTTAAAATTAATCCTTTAATATCGGCTCTGTTTTACTTTTGATGCTCAAGTAACGTTAAAAGATGAAAAGTTGGAAATAATATATCCAAACTCTGTTGCTACATCTATTCAAAACATGTTTAACTGTTTGAAATTTTTTTTAAATTGGAAAAAATGTTCGACATTTATTTTGTTTCATTCTAGAAAAATTGCATTTATTGCAAAATTTTTTTGTGAAAGCATTCTCACCGAAAAGTTTGAAATATTTTGTAATTAATGAAATATTTATTGCTAAATGTTATTTAAAAGCTCAACTGTCATCTATAGAGCGCTAATCTAGGCATTTTTTATTACATAAAAGTTGAGCGATAGCAAAAATTGTGTAGGTAGTTGTATTTAAATTCTTTGTCCTCCCGGTCAGTAGAAATTTTTATCGAAATTGACTTTAAATCTACTGTATAAATGTTTCTGATTAGATTAGCATGGGCCAAATTTTAATTTTGGTCTACGCTAGTCAACTTATTTATTGCATTCTCTCCAAATGCAGCGTTCGGTGAACAAAACATTCATACACCTAGTACTAAGAATTATGGAATACAATATCTAAAACAAATGAGGTTCAAATTATTTCTGGCTGCTCAAGTTTAGTTTCAAAAAATATGGATACGATTTTGTAGAGTTATCATGGATTTTTTTTTTCTGAAAACTTTTCCGCAAATTAAATACAACAGGATTCTCTTTAATTAGCCCACAATGTTGTACATTTTTGAAAAAAATATTTAGTACAAATTAGGAAATGCAGATAATTTGCGAATAACTTTTATGCTTAAACAGTTTTCTGGGAAAAAAGACAATTTAGAGAGCAGAAAATTTGTTATACGTGTTTTTATAAAATATTTTATACCCAGCGGTAAGTGAAAAGTTCACCGAAGTCTTCAACTGAAAAAGATCCATCGCTTAATTTATGTAAAATAGTTGTTCCCTTTACTTTTGTAAGAAGAATATGTAATGCACATATTTTATCGAAATGATCTTTTTATTGCATAATATCATTTTTTTTCTGAAGAGCTCTAAAATTGCCTCCTGGTATTAGTTATCCTAAATATAATTTTCAGTCTACTATTCTAAATTGAAGGGTATGCATAACCCAAAAAATTACTGGAATAGCTATTATTTTTCCTTCTACTCATCTTTGCACATGTACCTTTTGATATTTCAGAAGATTTAGATTTTTATGTACCGGTGACAAATGAAATGTATTCGAAATTTTTTAAATACATTAAATGTTTATTTTCACGTTAAAAGAATTTTTTTTATTTCAGTTTCTGAATTTACATGCATACATCGCATATTGTATGCGATAGCAATGTAACATTACCTTTCATATAATAAGATAAAATATTCGATTACTTAAATTTTTATATTCAAGCTAAAAATTGAGGTTTATTGTCAAATGCTACTGTTCCATTATGTAAATCAATATTTTATATTAAATTTATGCTTAGATGTTTAATGTTTTAATATTTTTATGAACCAAAAATTAAAATTTAAAGCAAAAATACCCATAATATTCATAAAAATATTGATATAATAAAAGACTAGCAGAGAAATGTAAAGATTTTTTTATTCAATAAAGAAAAGGATCGGAATAAATTTTGAGAGAATTTTATATCTATGTTAAATTAAAGTATTACCCAATTTTTAAGATTATTTTCAAAATTAAAACATTGTTAACAAACGATCGTGTCTTCTTAATGAAACTGATTCAAAAGAAAAAACTAAATGCTGCTTAAGTTTTGGTAAGAAATCTTAATAAATTTATATAGATTGAAATGCTTTTTATGGTAAAGATTTGAAAGTAATGAATTAACGATTAGATACAGCACAGATCTTTTAAAAGGATGCAATATTTGCTCAAAAAATTATACTGAGTACGAGAGAATATCACCTTAGAAAGAAGCCAGTTTTTTCAAATGGAACGGGGAATTCCGATGTCTAATTCGACTCAGAAACTGCTAATAAAAATCTTGTCATTCAAATTTGAAATTTGAAATTAAGTAGAGATTAGTTTTGAGAAAGATACTAATTTATAATCAAACGATATAAATGTACAAAGTATCTTCTGGTTAGTGGAAATAATATAGAGCAAAACATGTTTCAAATTCCTTTGATTAATTAAATGCCTTCATTCTTTTTTGCTCCATTTCGGGATCTTCATATTTAGATCAAAGATCTACGTTAATATAAAGGTCCAATTTGCTTTGCGTTTATATTAATTCTTTCGTCGAAGTATCCAATGCGTATTATGTAAATATTAAAAAACCTCAAGTTAAAATGTGTCACAATAAAACATAAGAGCAAATGGATAATTTTATTACACTGCACACTGCAGGTATGGAATAAGACATCTTCCTGGTACCTATTTATAGCCATTTAAAAAGAAGCATTAATTTCGAGCCAGCATTTTTACCAAAAATCTATCATCTGCCTACGAATTTCGATCGTTTAAAAAGTCAGTTTTTTTATGAAAGTTGCTTTTCAATGTTTTTATTTTAAAAGAAATGACTTAATTTTCAACTTTCTTTACCACTCCCACCCCAAATAAAAAAAAATTCCAAATTTTTCAATTAGATCTGACTTAAATTTATGGAACCCTTATTTTTAATTTTTGAAAATTTTCAGAAATTTTTCCTTTTGGTGAAAAGTTTGCCCCCAGAAGCCCCGATAGGGGGAATGACAGTGGTTTCATTTAATAGAAATACATTCATGGTTTCATTTAATCGAATAATTTAAAAATTTTTAGGTTCGATAAGTTTACCGTTTTATCGTAATATGTTTAGAATGTTTCAATGTTTTTGCATATTTGTAAAGAGGGAATTTGACGCTTTATAAAAATAACATGCTAAATCTTTGAATAACAATGCATTCTTCTCTTTCGCAATAATTCGAATCTAAAACGGATATCTAGGGAGGATACAACTGCTGCACTGAATGTAGTTAATATTCAGAAGTAAAATGTACTCTAATTTAAAGAGTGTTTAAAAATTGTCTCCTAATTCTTGGGGCCGTTTTGAGTGATAATTCGAAAATGACGAATAAAGGAAAATATTTCTTTCCTTGATTTGATGAAGTAATTAAAGATACAAATTTGATTATACTCAAAACGTCAAAATTGAAAAGAAATTATTTTTTGTAGTGAGATTTGCATTATTCAATCTAATTCTGTATACACTCCATTCAAGAGGAACTGATATTTACAAAGAATGGAAAATTAATTTTGTGATATGTAATAATTTAATATTTGGTACGGATAAAAATTAAGAGCTTGTTTTACAAATTTGTAAATTTTATTGCCACTAGGAGAACGGAATTTTAATATTTATGTTCTATAAATCCATTATTGACTAAATTTCATAGTTTTTTTAATAGAAGTGCACAATCTAAAGTTATTTGTCTTGATACTTCGAGCAGTTTTGCTGTGAACTATTTTAATTTAAAATTATATTTAACGATATTTTGAAAAATAACTTCATAACTTTTTTCCAGGAAAAGGTTGCATATAATATTTGAAATTTTCAGATATACCCATCCTTTAAGACGCACGTGAACGCAATACCCCTTTTTAAAATTCTTGTTTTTGGAAAAAATATATTAATAAGTACAACTTTTAATAATCTCTAAAATATAATTATTATACTGCGAAATTTATTTTGCTGCCATTTAAATCCCTCTAAATTTTGAGGTAAAAATAATTATTACAAAATATGATATAATAGTATAATTTCAGAGTTTTGAAATAGTAATTTCTCTTTACAATAATAAGACTTTGAAAATAACTTTCTTTGAATCACCCCCCCCCCCAGTATCAATTCTTATCATATTTTGGTATTTACTGAAAAGTTGAAGTTTTGCTTAACATTGAACTTGTAATTTAATACGTGTTATCATGGAAATGGAATTTTAATATAAAAATGTTCTTTTTTTTTGAAAACAAGCTATAAATATATAGTTTATATTCATCTAAAAAGTTAGATTGTTTACTTTTACAGCATTATGACGGATTATACACATTATCAGTGTGTTATAGTTTTAAATATTACCTATTCTGATTAGTAAGAAAGCCTTATTTCATGTTTAATGAATATATCAAGGTTGCTCATTTAGTTTTGCGAACTGATTTAAGTCCGTTAGTAAACAAATGTGATATGCGCTATTGCATGAGTTTGTAAAGGTTCAATTTAAAACCTGCTAATAAATAACAGTAATTTTTGATTAAGATCATTGTAAAAGATAGTTATCTTATTTCTTCCGTTAAAGCTGAAACATTTGAATGAGTAAAGAATTTGACATTATAATATATTTATTTTATGTTTGATTAAAAGTATTTTATGTTTATATGCGTTTTTAATTTTCTCGATTAAAAATTTTGATCTAAAAATAGTTATTTCAAAGCTATTTGAAACAAAGTTTTTAAATTATAAAATGATTCCAGAATTTTTAAATGTTGCTGTTTGTTGATTATGGTCTCTCACTGCAAATTTTGTTAATATAATATCAAGACTGGGACCCCAAAATATATTAGAAGTTATTTAAGCTGAAATCGATTTTTTTTGCGCCTATGTATGTTTCATATTTCGAAATGGATTTTTATCTTTTGTTCCAGTGCTTTGAACGTTTCTGAGAAGTTTTAAAAACAGCATTTTATTTGCAGAATTAAAATAGATTTTAAAAAAGCTCTTGAAATTAAAAATATATGCATAGAATAATAAAAGAAAACTTGAAAGTACAAAAGCAAGCTTGCAATTAAAAAAAAAAGCAAGCTTGCAATTAAAAAAAAAAGCAAGCTTGCAATTAAAAAAAAAAGCAAGCTTGCAATTAAAAAAAAAAGCAAGCTTGCAATTAAAAAAAAAAGCAAGCTTGCAATTAAAAAAAAAAGCAAGCTTGCAATTAAAAAAAAAAAAGCAAGCTTGCAATTAAAAAAAAAAAAGCAAGCTTGCAATTAAAAAAAAAAGCAAGCTTGCAATTAAAAAAAAAAAAGCAAGCTTGCAATTAAAAAAAAAAAAGCAAGCTTGCAATTAAAAAAAAAAAAGCAAGCTTGCAATTTAAAAAAAAAGCAAGCTTGCAATTAAAAAAAAAAAAGCAAGCTTGCAATTAAAAAAAAAAAGCAAGCTTGCAATTAAAAAAAAAAAAGCAAGCTTGCAACTAAACAAGCTTGACACTAAAAATACCGCAAGCTTGACATTAAAAAAAAAATCTTGAATGTTGAAAAAGAAGCACAGCATAATATTAAAATGCTAATTTGAGGAATGATACGAGTTTACTTTGAAATAAAAAAAAGTGTCATGAAATGACATAGAAAGAAAATCCGAAGATTTAGTTTAAATGCAAGCGTAACCTAAAATGCAAAATAAAACCTCATCAAACAAAACAAACCAGTTATTTTAAATGTTGCGCTTGTGTTAGAGTATTTCTCAGAAACGCTCGATTTGATAGAAAGTAATACAGTGAGTTTCTGTTCAAATATGCAATGAAAATTTTATTAATGCTATATAAAATGCATGTTTTTATTGTTCTTTGCATAAACAAATATTTTATGTAATATTGTCACCAAACTCATGTTTTAAAATTAAGTAGAAACTTGATATGCTTTGTAATTAATGTATATTTTTAAAATTGATTTGCTTTCATCTGTATATATTGCATTTAAATAACGTAGGTATTAAACTCTTGAGAGTATTGGAGATACTTACTCATTTAAAGCACTGATTTTAAAATTGAAAATAGATTTGCAATTTAAAATATCTTGCAAATCTTTAAAATATCTTGCTTCTGAATCGAGATTTAAAATCTAATGTGTCTATATATGTAATTTTAAGATTATGTAAATATTGCCTGTCACTAACATATGTTATTGTAAGAGGAATTTTAAAATCTGATATATTTGAAATGAAAATGCTACAATTTTTCGAAAACTGCAATATTAAGTTATGGTTTGAATAATTGTGCAAAATGCGGAAGATAATAACTGCTGATGTATTTCAAGTTGCCTTGTATCGAAATACTTCTTGTAATTAATATTGAAACTAAAAGTGATTGCTGCTCAGGAACTGCAAAAAAAAAAAAAAAAATACATTTTATGCAATCTTACTTGAAATTTCTTACTGGAACTTTGTATCGATATTTGCTCTTTGCTAAACGAAATGAAACAACTGGATTGCAAGAAACTAGACTATTGTGTTCCTTACAAATTGATAACGTAATTACAAAGAATGTTGTCATCGGAAATCCAAGGTTCGTGTTCAGGCGGAAAGAAAATACCTGAACAGAATAGCAAAAACTATATTAAAACAGACATCTTGATAACATGGTAGCTGTTGTTGCTCTTCCTTGAAAAAATCGACATAAAAATTTGAAACGAATTTTATAAATTCGGTTCATAGCGTACTATATAAGCCTTCCTTTGAACTGAAGCCTCGTCACTGTTAAAAGCATCGGATGCATTTGAAGAAAGCTATTTATGCATCCATACAGTTGCATCATCTTTTTCTCGCAGGACTATAAACAGGAAGTGCCTGCTAAAGCAGCCTCCCATGGAATTGAAGCCTCGAAAATCTATTAAAAAATACTGGATGCTTTTGGAGAAAGATATATATTTATCCATGTAGCGCTCTAAAAAAAAATCTTATTCTCTCGCAGTTCTATAAATAGGAAGTGCTTGTCAAAATAGCTTCCCGCTGAATTGAAGCTTTGGCAATTTTCATAAGCTTCTAGAAATTATTGGATACTTTTGGAAAAAGATATGTACTCGTGTATCCATGTAATTGAATCAATAATTTCTTTCTCTCGCAAGACTATAAACAGGAAGTGCCTATTAAGCAGTCTCCCATTGAACTGAAGCCTCATCAGTCGCAGACTACTAGAAAATGCTAGATGCTTTCATCTAGCTAACTCACTACTGCCTTCGCAACTGTCATGGATGATCTCTCTTCCTCTCTCAACAATAAACATGGAATGGCTCCCAGACAACTTCACAAATTCTTCATCTAGAAAAAAAAATTCCTTTTGGACTTATGTAGAGATACAACTAAACCAAAGACATTTTCTACTCTAAGAACTTATTATTCGACTATATGTACTCACTGGGTGAGAAGTCCTGTCCACTCATAGATCAACAAAATCGTTTGTCTGCAGATCGGAGTGAAGCAAATATTTTTCAAATCATAACATACTGCTGGTATGATTAGTACTTGCAGATTAAATGATTCTTTTATTGGACGGACAGAGAAAGCACAGATAGTTGTAGAAGTCAGTGGGAGTAGACAAGCTTAGGCGATTGTGTCTACAACCTGGCTGAATTCCATTGTTTGCAAAGACAGAACATAAAATGGCCTTCATGATCGCTAGGACATTTCCGCTGACTTCGCCAATCTATCAATGACCCCCTCTTCCCTCTGTTGTCGTATAAGTGGGTTGAAGGAGGGCGGTGTAGTTATGACTGATTGATAAACTGAAGAACGACGCATTTTTGATGTTGATGTCGTAAAAAAGTGATGCTGCGTAGTAGGAAAGATCTCACAAAAAAAAAAATCAGTAAAGGTATTTGCTCAATTGAAAACATCTTTACATCTAGTGACTTTTCTGCAATTCCTTTGAAAATGTCTTTGAAACTTCATTTATCTATCAACTAAGCCATTTGGCAACTTGTGCAATGAACTTTCATCGCAATCCCTTAGAGCGATCTACACATTCCATTTGATTAGCAGCAGCTCACATCAATATCCTTTCAGTGCTAACTATGGTGGTGATCATCTATTGACATTGGATTTGCTCAGATGATAAAGAAATGATCAGTGTCAATGCATAATGACTTTATATATTCTCTATTCTGTAAATGTTCTTTGATGGTGCAGTTTTTTCAAAAATTGTAGCATTTTCCACTAAATTAAGAATTAAACCTTTAAACCTGGTAAAATATTGAATACAACATTCATGAATGGATGATATAAGAAATAAAACTGTACATCATAAAGGAAAATCTCCTGAAATGGAATTCAAATTTAGTCATATGTTAATTAAATATTCATTTCTTGACTTCAATTATCCATTGGTGCAAAAAAAATTGAATTACGTTATTTCTTTTAAAAGAATTAACATATTTTACCTGATGAAATTTCTGCGGGCATTTTTAAACTGTTGATTATATCAAGACATCATATTTACATAAGGATACAATTGTTTAAAGAGTAATCATTTATTAGTAGTTTAATTTAGAAATAATAAGATCGAAATTTGTTATTTTTTATTGTTATTAAAACATAAAGATATTGCAATTTTATTTAAATAGAGAGAATGAAAGAGCATTCTAAAAATAATAATAAAAAAAAACGATGTGTAAATTGTCTCAAAAGTATAAGAAAAAGCGTATTTTTTTATATTAAAGTAATAATTTTTTATTAATGAAACGTTTGCAGCCTTTATTTAAATAATTTCATTTTGGTGTCTCAGTCTTCAATTATATTTTTAGTTTGAAAAGAAAAAAAAATTATGCAAAACTTTAGTTTGATCACTTGAAATAAACTGCATGAGCCGAACTGCCAATAACGTAATTACTCTAACCTATATTGCAGGATAAAGTCTGGAGTAATTATTTTATTTCAGGATAAGCTAGGACATTATTACAAACATCTCGAGTGCTTTTTATTCAAAAATTTTTCTGTGCAATCCGAATTTACAGGATGCATTATTTCTAGTAACTTCTGTGGCTTCGAGATTTCAATTTTATTATATTTTAAAAAGATAATTAAAATGAAATTAGAAGATGTATTTTAAAATTTTGAGAATTTTCCAAATGGATGTGAGTATACATATTCTCAATGAATATATATTTCACATTTAAAACTGAAGGCAATGCAGTCTTTGCGACATTTTGTATGATAATTTGTGGAGCTGTGTGATGTATAAAACTTCCACTATTCTTTTAAAATTGAAAGATATGAACTATCTGTATGCAATTAAATTTAATTATGAGCATAGTTGTTAATGTTATACTGCAAGAAAATGCTCAAATTGTAAGTGTGTATATTGCTTATTATTTTGTGCATTAAAGAAAAAAAAAAGTGCAAAAAAATGAAAGAAAAAAAACTAAAAAAAAAATGTATAAAAAGAAAAAATAATAATAATAAAAAAAAAACTAAAAAAATCTATAGAAAGAAAAAATTAAAAAAAAAATATATGTATAAAAAGAAAAAAATGAAAGAAAAAAACTAAAAAAGAAAGAAAAGTATAAAAAGAAAAAAAAAAATGAAAAAAAAACTAAAAAAGAAAGAAAAGTATAAAAAGAAAGAAAAAAATAAACGAAAATAAAAAATGAGAATATATATAAAAAATATTGCACTTGAATTATGCCTAGTAATGGGAAAAAGTATATGTATACTTTGTAAAAGTGTATAATTTGTATATAAATTTGTAACTCCTTTAAAAAATTGACTGCCAGAAAAATTTCGAAGATATCTCAGAAAACAAGATATTAGAAATGAAGATAACTTAATGCATGCCAAAAACCGAATAAAAAAGGAAATGAATTCCTTACTATTGTTAAAGTTTTGGTATTCATTACTGTAGTTAAAAATTAATATTTATGTATTTTAATTAAAAACTTAGATCATTATTATAGTATTTATTGATAATATTTCAAAATTAAACATTATAATATTTAAATTTTTAGTTTTTCTGTTTTGATTAGCCGATATGTACTTCAAAAATATCTAGGAAATTAAAAAAATATTTCCAAGTTTATAATCGTCATTAGATTTCAATGTAATGGCAATCAATTTTTTTATTGAAAAAAATTTTGGAATCGTAATTTATGAAATTTTTGGATATATTGGTTAAGAAATGTTTAATGAAAGATGGAATACCGCTGATTTTACAAATGTCTATATGATATACTTTGGTTTTTTAAACATTAAAAGTTTCTAAATAACTTGAAAAAAAGTATTTTCAAGGATGTTTTAAATTAATTCTATTATATTTAAGATGCAGTAGTGTATTACATAAAGTTTTTGAAGTTAATGAAAAATAAGAAATCATTGAATTAAAAGATATTTGATTCTTAATAAATTTAGGTTTTAATGAATTAAACGATAATTTTTGTAACATTAAGTTCAACGAGTAATTTTTTAGAGATTAATTTTTTCATAATTTTAGTCTTTAATCGAAATTAAAATCTACTGACTATTTGAGCAACCTGATTTTTCTCGAGATTTGAAGTAATTTTTGTATACATTATTTTCATTAAATAATTATAAATTAGATGCAGCTGCTTTAATTTTATCCCTGAAATGCTGTAATAGTCAACTTCCATTTACCAACGATAAGTACACCTTGTAACAACTGGCCGTCGCCTTGTGGGAAATATCTGCAATTATTAAATCATAAGTAAAAAAAAGCATTTTAGAAGGCGAAACAATGTTTTCCATTCCTTTGTTTTAAGTTTTTAAATAGTATTTTTTGACAGTCATTGTTATTTGTAGGATCATTAATAGTCTTGTCAACGTATGTATATGAATGCATTCACAAAATAGAAATCTTGTCTTTAAGTAATTAACTTCGATTTATTGCATTTTCATTTCTGGACAAAATTGGTCAAATTCATTTAATTAAAATTTGTTAAAATGCCAGTGGTCTTGCAATTACAATAAATTAAATGACAATTTCTTACAATAATTTACAGTTTCTTGAAATCTGCCTCCGATTTTATTTTAAATTTTTAAATGTATGATGAAATGAAGGCTAAATAAATAAAATAGCTATCGATTCCTTACCGTTTTGAATGCTTCACATTCTGTTTCTCAATTAATTTTTTCAAATATTTAAAATTGAATAAGCATTAAACACTGTTATTAAATTATAACTATTAAACTGTTATAAAATTAGTTTCATTTATTTAAAGCAATGAATTTTGTTGAATTTGTTTGTAAATTACACTGAAATAATAATTATAGTCGTTTTGGGCACTTACCGAAAAGTGAGAAGAATGCATTTGTTATAACTAAGTATTGGTCTGAATTATCAATTAAATATGTAATCGTGTCAAAGAACTATTATAGTATTTCATTTCGATAGTTTGATTTAATGAGTTTCTAAAATTTTATTGATAGATTGATTTGCCACTAATTCGACTTTATTTGAAACACTGCAGATATAAATTTATTTTTCCACTAATATGACACATAAATGGAAGTGCTGTTATATTTTTTCTCCTTTTTGGCTCTTTTGCAGTAAAATTTTGCTCATAGTTATTTTAAACTGCACATTTATGAAACAAATATGCAGAAAGCAAAGACGAATAACGGGAGATCAAGCAGCATTTTGAATATTATACGCGCACATTTTCGATTGTTCATGGGAAGAATGCTTTCGAAAGAGAGAAGTGAGAAACCTAATCACAAATATATTTATCCTCCACAAAGATATTCAGAAAAATAGTTCGCTCTCTGCATTTCAACTGTTTCTAAATGGTATGACGCAAGTATTGACATAATACACCGAATAAAATATTATTTGTTCTATGATTGAGAATATTTCCTTTTCATGTTGAAACTTAGCTATAAATATTTAGCATATGTCATTAATTTCCTTTAATTCCGATCCCTTTGCCCTGTATTAAATTAATATCTGATTTGTTATCTTCAGTGCAAACTTTTTTTGTCACTTCAATTTAAACCTCGTTCAGATTAATTGCAGTATGTGAAAATGAATTTAATCCATCTTTTGAATAAAGAATCAATTGTTATTAATATTACCATAAATAGAAAAGAAATATGCATAACAATGCTTATTCATTGGCAGATGATTATAATTTTTAGTTGGCGTATGAAAATTTTATATAAAATGTTTAATTTGTTTATCAAGGTGAATAATTTGACATTGTTATCTTTTGATGAATAAAATCACATATTGGATACTTCCTATGACTATCAAATATCAATATTGGGCAACATAAATTTGGAATCAAATATCAAAAGCGTTTATAAGTTACCACAAATATTTGTATATTTTTAAAGTCGATCCGGCTTCGCTTTTTTTAATGCCAAAGTTAATCTTTGAAGATGAGCTGTCAACGGTTTTGACGTCTGCATCAGACATAAAAAAAATGACGTGGCTTCTTGTGTTCTATAAAGCTACTTGAACTGTTACAAAGGAATTTGAAACATTTGAGTCTCTTTAAGGCAGGGTGAATTTTTTAAAAAAAATATTCTACACCAATGATTAAGCAGTTAATGTTGAGAAAATAAATTTAAATCTCACAAAAGGTATTTCAGCATCTTTTTCTGTAAATTTTGAATCAAACTTCTCTGTTTTAGAAAAATATGAATTTCACTTTTTTTGCGAATGTAGTTAAAAACATAATACTTTAAGTAAATGATTTTATTTACTATAATTAATCCAGTATAAAACTCGCAATAAAAAAAATTATTCTATTTTATGTGCACAGAATGTGCAAACTTGCTCGTAATTATTTTTGGTTTAAATTGAGAATTTTATTGACAAAATAAAGCATGTTATAGCTTTTCCGAGTTATGATATAAAATCATATTTCTAAAAAGATTTTATTTTACTACTCTCAATTAATACAAAAGCAACAAAAAGTAATAACAGCCCAAAAGAGAGTAGAGATGAGTAATGTATAATTCCATATGTTTATATAATTGAGTTTTGATCTGGAAGTTGAATGAATCACCTCACGTTTATTTAATCCAAATATTGTAGTAATAATGAAAAGGTATTTTCTTAGTTTAATCCAAGTTAATCCAAAGACCAATATGCAGTGTTAATAGTTATAAGAAAAGTCTTTTAAAAAATTCCACTATTTTGAAAGACTGAAATTTCCCTTTTCGCTTTACTCCAATCATAAGCATAGAAAAGCAGGTTGCTTCGAAACTTGATACGACTTGGTTAAGGGGTTTTATCCAAATACTGCAGTTGTAACTCTAATATTTTCAAAGTTAATAAATTATCTCCTAGTCTGAAAATAAAATGCCAATCCTAAAACTAATCAAATGAGAATTTCTGAAGCCGTGACTCAGTGGTTTCCGTTTGATGAAAATGAGCTGAACCCATTCAATTTCGGTTTTGTAAATATTCTATTGGCATTTTTTTTTTTTAATTCTGTAATTTTTTTCACTTTCGGAAGTTTTAAAATGTGAGTAAAATGAATATTCTGGAAGAATCTCTTTATTCCGACGATATAATTGCACATACATTTTGAAGTCTTAAATTTCTTAATTACAAAGACGTACATAAAATCTTAAATCAATCTAAATTCCATGTTCCATCCTTACTCTTTTTCCTAGTTAGATTTCCTTTTACAAAATGTACATTTATCAAGCCGGAAATTTCCTAATTTTTTTGATCAAATTTCTTAAATCTAAAAATATTATTTGCAAAAGCCTTTAAATGCAATATTTCGAGAATATTTTATTTTCTTGTTAGAAACAAAACATAAACCTTACAGTTTTGTTGATTTTTTTTTCTTCCCCTTGTTATTTGAGAAACGGAATAATAGTGTGCTTCTTATATATGGCATTGGTTATGTCGTATTCAGACAAAAATTTAGCATATTTTAGTTGGTATTTCCGTTTCACACAATAAAAACTCCAGTTGTAGTACTGTGCGGCAAAAAATTCGAAGATTTTAAATATTCTGAAACATTCAAGAGCATATTAAAAATTTAAATCATAAAAAAAAAACATTCAAGGGCGTATTAAAAATATTTGTTTCAGTAGAAAATCCATTAAATTTTTATAAAATTAGTGTGAAGAAATTCTATCAATATTATTCACGTTAATAAATTTTCTTTTTAATAGACTATACGAAGCATGATTGTGTATCTATTTTTATGGTTAGTATATGCATTATCCAAAGAAAGAAATTAGCAGCTTCAAGATTAGATTTTTAAGGCATTTTTTTTTGCTAATATTGAAGCGCTAATTGTAGTCTTTTAAAAAGGAAATTTTTTTATAAAAATTCTCGAAATTTTGTAAAGAGCACATCTGTAACCTTCTTGAAATCAACCTCTCTCTCTTTCATTGTATACAACGGTTTTCAGCACTTTCCCTTGAGAAAATATAAAACGAAGTTTGTTGGGAATTTCTTCATTACCATCTGCGCCCAGTTTCTATTACATTTGATGACTGTCCTGTGGAGTGTCTTATTGTATTTACGATGCCTTCATCAACGTGGGGAAAATCGGTAAAATTTTACCATCAACAATTAGCAATTTTTTTTTAGTTGCTATTATTTTTACGACATCCGATGACATCCGAGTTGATTGATTTTATTGTAATTTCGAAAAGTGGGAAGTTGCGAAACTTTTGGGAAAAAACGTGGGAAAAAAATTTCTGTTTAGAAAACCTCCATTAACACTAAATCTACCGCGAGCGTTCAAATGACCGTTTTACAATTGTACTTCATCGGTAAAATGCTGGTGAGTTTAATGTTGATTGATTTTTTTTTCATTTGAGATTTTACTGCACCCCCCCCCCCCCCCCCAATGAGCTCAAGATCCATGGTTTCTCTTTTTCCATCATGATTTTTCTTGTGATATTTAAAGTATTAGTTTAAAGTAAAAAGATTTTCTTTTCATAATCGAAGCTTTGCAAATTTTAATTTGCGATTTCGCGTTATCTCCCATGGTTTTTGAAAAAAGCAATTGACTATGTCTTATTTTCACAATTTAAATATTTTCTTTCTTTTTATGAATCTTCATGTTCAAGCAGGCTAAATTATAAAATATCTGAATCAAGTATTTTCTGTTGCAAGATATAGTGATTGAAATGTGAAGTTCTCTGGATGAGAGAATTTTTATTCAGTCGTTAATATGTCATATAATTTGATGCATGATCTTTATGAAATTTAACTGAAAGCAATATCGAAAGAAGAATGCCATTATAAATAAAAAAAAATTAGTTTTGAAAAAAATTTTTTTTTATCCATATGCAAGACTCTCTTCTTCCGACATGCAGTTTACTTCATATCCATAAAATGCCATTCCCGCATTTCCAAGTGGCATAGATTCCACTTCCAATTCCATTTCAATGCGTTTCTTGCCCACTTTAATAAACAGATTTCTAGCAAACGAACAATATATTAGAACAGTTCAATCTAATATATTTTCAATAATTTTATGAGGGACTGAGAAAAGTATAATTATAATTTAATCAACATGAGCAGAATGTCCCTAATAATTAGCCTTGTTTACGAATTGAATCCAATCTGTTGCAAACATTGATTACGATGTATGAAAACTCTTCTGGTTATGTTCTCAAAGCTTAATTGAGCTTCAGATTAAGCATAATTCTTTTGAATTTCAATCCCAATTCTGTCAATCTCTAATTTAATTCTGAAATTCAAATAAAAATAGTAATTCACTTCATCTGTAGATTCTTCATTTCACTTAGTTCTTCGAGTGCTTTCATATCTAGCATTTTTACCAGTAGAAGAAAATCATATTCCGTTCAGTCTCGAAAGTTTATTAAAATGTAGATTACCTATACAAATTGCAGTAAAGTCTAATGAGCATTATAATTTTATTTTAAATTCATGCTGAGGGGATGAATTTTTTGCTATGCTAAGAAATCAAGTGTGTTGTCAAATCAATCTGTTTGTTATTACAAAATGAAGAGGAAATGTTACTCCAATGCTACTTGTGTTATGGAAATGATTAGGTTATGCTTTTTTTTTATTAAAACTATAAAGAGTAAACTATATTTAGTAAATTTAGTATTTAGTAAAAATATAAACAATAAACATTAGAAATGTGAAAAAAATTCCGAAAACGAGATTACATAATTCTAATAACTTTTCATGCATCAATTTTTTTTTTGTTGCTGAAACTAACTTTTCAGTATTTATTTATGAAGTAGTTTCCTGAAAAGGACAAGGAAATCTAACTAAAATGTCAAAAAATAGGAGCAGGGGAATTACCCTCAGATTTTTTTGTCTTGTAATTTGAATTTATACTAGAATAATCGAAATACAAGAATTATCCAACATCATAAAGGTTGCATTTCAGTGCAATTGATGATTTTAGGATCTGAATAAAAATAATTTTTGTCACCTTGACTTCTGACAACGGTATGGACACTATTTTACTCGGATCTTATTGAGAATACTGAAATAAAAAAAAAATATTGGATACATTGTTTCATCTCTCGTTTGCTCAATATTTCTTGTATCTTTAAACTCTGAAGTATTATTAGATTAAAAAAAAAGAGAAAAGTGAAATTTCAGGTGACTGATTGATGTCCCCAAATTTACAATTGGTTTCGAAAATTTATGATCAAATAATTTTTAAATAGGCAAAATTATAAATAAGTAAATGCGGAAAAACAAATCTTTGTTGATTTAATAACGAAATTGTAAAAACAAATTTTTAGATAAGAAAAAGAGATTGTGGTACTTTAGTACTTTTCTACTTAAATTTAATACATATATCAATATAGTCTTGTATAATTGGAATCTTGAACTTTTTTTTAGTTTTTTTCCCTCCTGGGTAATTATAACCTCCAAAAGGGAACCGTTAGTGACGTGATGAAGCTTCATGGAGACTCTTTTACGATAAAACTGAAATAATTATAAATTTTTGAAAATAGATTTTTGTTACTTTAAGCTTCTCAGAAGCGAACGAAGCCAACTGACCTTCCCTCGAACTCCATTTGTGATTTACAGCGGCAAAAAATCTCAACATCGGCATGTCAAAAATTGTTCAATAGTTCTAGCTTTCCATCGTTTTTAGAATTCTGCCTGGTCTCTGGGCGACTGTCTGAAATGCCGTTCCCATGGCCCGTTGCATTATGAATATAGTCGTAAATCTGCCATCCGACTCATCGTGGAACCACCCTCGCCCGTTATTACGCCTGTTAACAGCAGGAGCTTTTCGCAAGCTGTCGGTAAAATGAACAGGCATCAAAGAATCAGAGAATCTGGGCGATCAGTCTGGTTTGAGTATCGATTCCAACAGGAAGCAGTTTTTTTCAAGATTATGGGCCATGGTAACAGCGCCATTGGTCAGATTCCAGATAACCACAAATGAGGGGAAGAGGGCAAAATGCGCCTGTGCAAAGCCTCGCACGGGTCATGGGAATGGGGCATGATGAATCTCACCTTGAATCTGCCCTATTTTAACCACTGATGTTGGCTGTTAATCACTAAAGCAAGCTGCTATAGAATGAATTATGATAGATCGTTATCATTAAAAAATACTGTTTAAATTCTTTCCTCTTCTGTGCAATACCAAATTTTTCTACTTTCCCAATCGGTGAACTGTGCTGCAGGAACAGAAATTCTTGCATGATCCACAGTTCACACTCAGTACGTCTCTTCCCGAGGAATGCCGCATCCAGGGAATCCCCTCCAACGAAGCGAGATGAACGACGGAGCGACACAGGTACGATTGTGGCCTTGATTAGAGGGAGAATTCATTATGCTTACACATGTGCAGTTCGGTAACTGTATTAAAAATTCGTGTTTGCATATGCATATTTAAAAATGAGATTTAATATTATAATTGTGAAATTAAGTTCATATTTTTACTTTTGAAGGTAAGTAATGTTTATATAGATTTTTTTTATACAGTGCTTTTGTTTTAGTAGTTGAAATGTCCCAAGTCTACTGGTGAGTATTAAAATCTCTATACATATTTGAAGGTAATAATGAAATGTTTTAAAAGAATTTTATTTAAACGCTACAGAAGTTTTTTGTAACTAGTTTAAAGTTTATTTTAGAAGCAGACAACAGCTTTAAAAAAATCATAAATACTTAATATGTTAAAATGGTTTTACTAGTAGGATTGGAAAGAATATTCTAAACGAATTAAACACATTTTGTAAAAACTGTTTGAAATTTGCTTATAAGTTAGTATTAAAGGTAGCTAGTATATAAAATATTATTCATTCAACGTTCATGAAATGAAATGAAGTCAATGGTATTAAAAAATTACCAATGAATCAAACACGCTCTTGGATTTTAAAATAATCGGTGAATTGTAGTGACCTCTTTTGAAAGCTTTTTTTTCCACATTCAAACCCCGATTCAACAGAAAAACGTATTAGAAAGTTTGATGAAATTTACCTATCCTACTTTATACAATTTAATACATATATAAAATTGTAAAAAAAGGGACTAATCCTACTTTGTTCTAGTTTTTAAAAAAACATATGAGTATTAGTACGAAGCGAAAATTCTGAGAGAGCCTTCTGATTCTGTTGTTGTCCTCATCACTGTCCTGACCACTGTATCAAATTAGAAGGTCCGTCTCCTAAAATAGATCTTACTTTTCCTCGAAACTAGACAAAAATATAACTAAACTAAATTTGATACTAAAATTGATTTGAAAATAAAACTAAAAATTAAAAAAATACAACTAAATTGAGATAATTATGCGTATAATATTTGCTTAAAATATTTCTACTATACAAATATTTTTGATTTTACAGAATTTCCAATGATATTGCTATATCTTTTAAATCATTTTTATTTTCGATATGTTATACAAACATATTTTTCCATGTATTACAGTAATAGAAGATATAAAAGACCATGGACCATTGAAATTTATTATAAAATCTAAGACCATTCACCAACGAAATTTAATTCTGTAAAAGAAAAGTAGTCAATGGAATATTTTTTCAGACTATCTTCATTTCACAGAAATTGATGAAATTTTACATTCAGTATAACAATTTCTTGTTGTTCAATGATTGATGAAAATGAGCATTTTGATCTGAAAATCTATCCATATATATTCTTTTTTATTTATAACGAATGTGTGTGCATTGGCGCTCTACAGGTCAAACTGGTTGACTCTTGTTTTAGGGTGGAACGAAAACGATCTTAATTTTTTTTTTTCGATTTTAGATTGCTAATAGGGGGGAAAAGTTGCCTTTTAGGTTCATAAAGAATAATTGAAAATTTGGTTGCAATATTGCAACATCTTGAGGTGCCGCAAAGAGGTTGACATTTGAAAAAAAAATTGAAAAAACTGACTCATTTTGAAAAGGGCCTTTAAATTTATTTTTTCGATTTCAGTTTGGTAATAGAGAGAAAAAGGTGCATTTTAGGTTCAAATTTTTTTTTTTTTTTTTTTTTTTTTAAATTTGGTTGCAATACTATAACATCTTGAGGTACCGCAAAGTACTTAAAGTTTGTAAAAATTTGAAAAATTATAAACTTTGATAAAAAGAATTTTATTAATTTTTCGTGGTTATGTTACAAAAGATGGTTTTAAATACATATATAAGCACTACAACTCAAAAAATTCTTAATTACCAAATATAATAATAAAATAAATATTGAATGTTAAATTTCATTTCTTCCTTAATGTTAATGTGTCCTTAATGTGTTAATCTTCCTTAGTGTCCGTTCCAAATATTACAGTTCAAAATCTTTTCTTCTACTTCATTGCCACATTAAACTGTTTTTTTGTATTAAATTTTGGCATATTCACACGTGAGTCAATTTTTGCTCTTGTTGTATCCTTCTCTTGCGATTGAAGCACAGAGATTTTGGGCCGATTCGGTAACCTATTTACAGCTCTTTCCATAGCTTGCTTGTGACAAGGAGGACGGAGAAAGTCGATAACAGAGTCCACTATATTATTTGGTTCAACTTCAGATGCCTTCAGTATAAAGTCTTTCTTTGAGAGAGTCACTGGAAACATGTTTTAACCAGGGGGCTCAGTTACATTATTTTCAGACCATAAGATCATGTCCATGTAATCCTTTGCATTGAAATTTATCTTTAGAACTTTGAACTTCTTACTTATGTCTCTACTTTCTATTCTTGCTTTTAAAACACGTTGTAAACCAAGTTCTCACTGAATTTTACGTTCATCGTTTAGCATGGATAAAAGAATATTTTCTGGAGCAGCAAAGTATCCATTTGTTTGAATAATCGGATCTATAACGTTCTTGAGATTGTCAGAGAGAGAAAGCGTGAATATGAGATAAAATTAAACAGATGTTTAGAACTATAAGTACATGATGGTTTTAACTTTAACCACACAGGCACATACATTTTCACAATACTTTCGTTGGAGTATTGGAGCCTTTCGTTACATCTATTTCGCCTTTAAATTCATTGTCCTTTCGTTTTAACCATCTAAATGACAAAAAAGATGTTGCAATGGTAGTTCATTACAATGGAACAAACAGATTGACCATTGTAAAGGTCTTATTTCCTTTTCCATCAGAGAATCACATCATTATTATACCCAGTGTTTACAACGGTTCCATCACACCCAACAGCAGTAAAGTTCAAAAGTTGTTTATTATGTTATCTATCTTTAAGAAATTCCAGTATACTGTCTGCTATGCTTTTTCCGGTGCCAGATTTAGATGTTACATGGCCTAAAAACTTTGAGTTTTGTTCCACTATTAGTGAAACGTGAACTTCTGAAATAACTTTTTTATACAACTTACTACCTTTTTTTTTTTTGAACAATTATCTTTCCTCACATCTAAAAACAATCCTTTAATTTCGGTTATCTGAGTATAAAGGTAACCGAATGAATGAGAACCCTTCGATTTGTTGATGTTGCTCTTCTAATTTTCATCCTGTCTATTACATAGGTTTTGTCTTCTTCCGTGATTACACCCAAGTCCTGTAAAGCAGCACTAGCTACAGCTTTATCTGATATTCCGATACGGTCAGCAATGAAAACTACAGATGGCAATTTAATATGCATTTTAGTGCTTTTCTCTTCGTTCAGTTTCGAAGGGTTCGATAGTTTTCTCTCCTTGTCTATTTGATGGATCTGGTTGGTCTGTCTCTTCTTGTGTGTGCTCTCTTAAAGAACACTGTTCTTCAGCTCTGTCAATAACCATTTCTGGCACACTGGTATTTTGTGCCCGTTCTTGATTAAGCTTAACTATTCTCTGTAGTTTACTTTTTCTTCCTTCTCTCTTGCGCAGAGCGCTTGTGGTAGCTACATCAATGTTACCTATAACCATTTTCCTGTTAGAGCTTTGATCGTTTAGAAACTCTTGTTCCATAACTGACACTTTGTTTTCTTTTATGCAAGTATTAAAATTTGTACATTTACAGGCAGAAATATCAAACATTTAGCTTTTCTAAATTTTCTGAGATTGAAATCAAGCTTATTTGAACCTTTTCTGCTTTTAGACTTTAATAAATTCCTGTATTTATCATGATAAGCTTTTATCATTTGTAAAATTCTTTAGCTAGAAATAACGGTATAGAAGCTCTTGACCCTATTTGTTCTATTTTGCGAACTCAAGTGTGACATATTTCACTTAGAAGGGTCCTTATCTGAAGCAATTTTGAAGTTGTGTTTAATATAACAATAACACTTCATAACAGATTCGTAAGGTGGCAGTTAAACTTCACGCAAATCACTACATTTCTCAAAAATAGGGTATTCTGACATTTGTCTTTACTAACTTAACTTGAGCCATTTTTACTAACTACAAAGTACACAAGCGCATGAATTCACGAATCATTTACGTTAATCATTACACAACAGACGGAGCGGAGACTCAAACTGAACTCGGCACCAGCTCTGATCTCATCACCAAACGCAGACACAACCCCACCTCCCCTCAATAACATCTACTTCAGTAATGACTCAGCTTCCTGGATGTCATATCAATGCATTAGTAAAATTGTTTTTATTTTTCTATTCATATTATAACGCCTATTTAAAGCTTTTTATTTCCTAATCGAGGCTTGAAAAAATCTTTAAAAAGTTGCAAAAAATTTAACGTCCTTGTGGCACTACAAGATATACTCTAATATTTTTTATATATTTTTTAATCTTGTCTATACCAAAAGATATCTTTACCATGCAATTACAAATAAAAAAATCAAAAGTTGATTATTTCGAGAAAAAAGGTTAAAATGTAGCAGAAATTTCAATTTTATGTAACTTTAATGCTTTTGCGGCACCTCAAGATGTACTCTAATATTGTTCATATTTATAATTTATTTGATCTACACCAAAAAGCAACTTTTCCGCGCTATTACCAATTAAAAATCAAAAGTTCGTTTTTTCGTTTCACCCTAACATGTATACCTTGGATATCGAAAATGCGCACCTCGGAGCTATTTTTAAAATTTTTTAATTATAATTTCAATTAAAAAAATTAAGCAAAATTTTGTCATATTTTCACGAAAACTTTCAAAAATATTATGCCACAAAAATAATTTTTAGATCAAGTTAAAGTTAAAAAAAATTATCTTTTTAATGATGCCTATATTTTAACCTATAAATTAAGTTTCTATTTTTAATGAATTTCTAAGAAACAAACTTGTAACAATTTATTTCTCAAAAAATAACAATGAATTTTAACTTGCACGAGGACGTTAGGCGTGTATAGGAAAAATTCTTTTTATTAAATTGTTGCCATCACATTGAAAAAAACAAAACAAATTATGAACTCTTACTATAAATTTAACCTCGAAAAGTATAATTTTCAACTCATGTCTGTATGAAATGGAATAGTTATGAAATGCGATATTTTTTTAAAAAAATGAATGCCTGAAAATGTTTTATGTGACCTCTTAAAATACTTATATTATTAATTCAACAATTTAGTTTTATTTAAGGCAAACATAGTTTAATGTTACACCTGATCTTCTTTTTAAACATGACTGAATAGCTAATATGTAAATCTTTAGTAATAGCCATACATATGCTAATAAAATGGTTTAAATGTGAGATAAATAATTATATCTTGAGTCAATAAATATTCTGATGAATTAGGATTTAAATTTTAGCATAGATCATCTGCCCTTTGAATCATATTTAACAAAATATTCTTGAGATACTAATAATCTAAATGATTGAAGTCTCTCTCCTTTGTTGTAAATCTAATTCAGTTATGAAAATTTGAATAGTTTTATTTTATTCTATAAAAACGAGCGATTTTACTCGACCAACCGTCTACATTGACCGTCTAAATGAAAATATGCCAATTAGTGCTTGCACTTTCCTAAGACTGATTATCTAAAATAATAAAATTGTTGATTGTCCTAAAGTAATATGATTCAAAGATTTATGACTCGGTCAGACTTAATCTCAGAAGATTTAAACTTTAATCTGTCTAGATAATTTTATTGAATATGATTTATTATAGGATCGAAAGAATGAATAAAATCTAGATTTCATAATTGTTTTCAGAAGTGCATTTATTGAGATAAAATATTTAACACATTTAAATTCTTTTGAAGGTAAAATTTAATTTTATGATGAATCAAAAATATTTATTGAATAATTCTTGGAAATATTGCATAAATCATAAAAAAAATAATTTCTGGTATACATAAAATTACAATGCTGAAGGATTCGATTTTCCGTTAATTTTCAGTTCCGTTATTTTAAAATATATGTTTGGTCTCAGCAAAAATGTTTTCTTATTTATTAGACGTTTTCTCTTCTATTTCATATTCAAATTTAAATCTTATGGGAGCAGACAGAAAATTAGAGAGATATATAGTACTAAATATCGCAAGGCTTCTATAACAAAATGAATCATATGTTATCAAAATGTGAAGCTTCAAAAAAATATTTTGCTGAAGAAACTATAGAGACCAAGGGGCATAAATATTTCATTGAAAGTTTTAGAGAACATTAGTCCTGGTGAACTAGCTGGTTGCCCAAAGCGAGTAGTAAATAATAAGTGCCGAAACAAATGAAACATTAAAAAAAAAATTACTTTCTTACTGTCAGAAAAAAGGATGATTATCTTAAAAATTCCAAGGAAAGATAATTCACGGTCATAAATAATGTTCTATGATTTTTATTTTTGACTCTTTCAAAGAAATGACAATATCTGAAATCTGTCATTTTTTTTATTGGAAAAAATTAATTTACAATTTAAAGTATTTTTTAGCATGTTTTATTTTTGGAAATTAACAGAATAAATTCTTAATATAGTAATATATTTAACGTTTGAAGTTAGCTTTCCCATTCTATTATACGTTATTGTTAGGAAATTATCTAAAAATTTTCTTTTTATTTAATAGTATTCATATTCCTTTAATAAAAATTTCATTTTGAAAATTTGAACTTATAATGCCTATTGATTATCTAGAATAGCATTTTATTTAACATTTTTTCTTTAGTTTGATTATTTATTGAAATTTTGTGGCAAAAAATGAGAAATGGACACATTTGAATTATTTTTAGAAATTAAGCAAAGAAAATATAGTCGATTCTAGAAGTAATAAAATGTTATTTTTCCTTAAAAACTTTATAAAGAAAATTAATTCAGCATAGAATTGTAATTTATAAAAAAAAAGAAATAAAAAAGAAACTTACCTAATCAGTTTCAGTATAATATTTTTGCATAACCGTAAAGAAAGACTAATCGTGTTTTGTATATGGAAAATATTAAAAAAATTCATACCTTTATAGTGATTGAAAATACCTGTAACTCATTTTGAAATCTAGACTCTCCAACTGTATCTTAAATATTTCTAGATGCATTTTTTGCGAAAGGTTTTACTTTCTCGTGTAGAAATATACAAAGAAAAAAATATTAGTCACTAAAAAAAAAAAACCCTCCGAACTCGAGAGTTGAACGATTCTCGACCTTTCAGACCTCCCTAAATTCGAAAAAAGCATTTTTGTGATAACATGTCTTTGAAAACGATAACTCAAAAACACTTGGAGTTAGACAGATGGAATTTGGTAAAAGTTTTATTACCAAATTTGTAATTTGGTAATAAAACTGTTCGAATGCAAGTGAACACTAAAAGTACAAAGTTTAAAGGGCTAGAGAGATAAAAAAAAAAAATGACACTTTTTAGCTTTTAAAATGTAAAGCAGTATGAAATTATTTCAACTTGTATAATTCAAAAATGCAATAATTTAAATAAATGAAATGTGATATTTGATCTTTTTTTCACAATTACTCTGTATCAAATTTTGGTTTCGATCAAGAGGGATGCATCCAGAGTACTTATCCGATTTTCTGGTTTTCATATCGTAACTACATAATAGTGATTGATCAGGAAAGATTGCACAATAGATTAAATAAAAATTCTAGATTTTCTTCAATGTTTAACATTTCGTAACTATTTTGTTGTCCAGTTTTACGCAATTAATGCACAAGTTCCAGTTTTATTTACCACTAGCCGTCTTCGGCGACCAGCTTGTTCGCCTAGATTACTGAATTTTTTTTAGACAGTTAGACCATGAATATGGAATGCTTTTCTTTAAAATTTTTTTATGTGTTATGATTAAAAATTGAATTAATGTGCTACTGTTTACTTTGGGTGCAAATACAAAGTGTGTATACTACGAAATAAAAGCCATCCTATTTCGGATACATTAACTTTTTGGACATTAATTCTGAAATCTAATGTCAGAATTATCTAAAGAAACTAGTTATTTTTATCTTTGTATTTCGTAAAAGAACGTGATTGAATGTTTTGTGATGGAATTCAAATTCATTCATCATAATTATTCCCATCTTCACCACCATGGTTGGGGTTTTGCAAATGGCGTAAAAATCCGAAGTTGGAACTCCTATTTTGATTAAAGTATTACTAGATTGTACAGCGAATTTAAAAATCTTATCAAAATAAAGAAAAAAAATTATAGTCATAAGTCATTTGATTAAAAATTTTAAAACGTAAAAGCCATTTTTGTCTTCTAATACATATGAGCATCAATTTCCGCAGGTGAAGTATAGCGATTATCAATATGGGGAAAAATAAATCTATTTTCGCGGTGAATTAAACATTCTGTTTGATGCCGGTTTCTTGATTTCTTTTACATCTAATTCGTTTGTTTGAATGAACTTTTGGTAACATGAACTCTCTCCAGAGTATTTATAATGATATTTTGCAATTCCATTAAATAAAGATGTATTGAGTAAGTGAAGCTGTAAAAATGTTCATTGAAGCAGTCTGTCACATTAATATATCGGTATGTTCACATTTTCATTGTTGCCATTCGAAAATAAGTCATAAGTGATTTCTACGCCACGTTCGTTGTGTTATATATAATAGATCCCATGTATCAGTTTCTGAAAATGAAACTTTGAATACTCGTGGCCTTAAGAGACTTACCCAAGATTCACAGTTTTATGAAGAGGGGGGGGGGATTTATTACAAAATAGACGAGAAAGAGTTTTGGAAACTATTCCTGAGCGTTTTAAATCGCTTTTATAACTTCCTTCATTATGATGTTTTGTTCCATTTCGCAACTCTTTACTATGCAATACTAAGTCGGATATTTTACTATCGAAGTCTTTATCAAAATAGAGAAAATTAAACAATTTTGCATCTTTAGTAATTCTCATTTTTCTTCAGAATGGGGCAAGATTTGTCTGCAGGTGATTTGCTTAATTTTGCAGAAAATTCGAAAAAAAAAGTAGAAAAATGCAAAGGAAAAAAGAAATCGAAAGGCTACTCCAAGTCTCGTATATATTTACATTAAAATTTACTAACGTATAAATGCCATTCAAAAACAAGTTTCATTAAAGAATTTTGTTAAATAATTACAGATAAATGAAAATGATATAAATGAAAAAAATCAACGAGCTAGTATGATAAATTTTAATATATAGTGTTATAAATTTTTTTTGAAATTTGGAACAATCTATCAAGTGCAAATCTTGCCTGTCTGCAGTCAAATATGGGATTAGGATAACTAAGTAAAAACCGTAAGTTAGATGAAAGAAATCTGAGATGTAAATTCATAATAGTAATTGAAAAATTTGTTGCAATGAAAAGAGATTTGAGTTTTTCAAGCTATAGAAAGACTCGTAAAAATGTTTGGTTGCGCCAATTTTTATATCTTTCAAAAATATTTACTTTTACACTATTTTAATTATTATATATTAAAATATCGCCCCTAAAATGTTAATTTCTAATAAAACTGTATAGAGTTTTAGAGTTAAATATAACTTCGAATAGATAAGCCCCGGCCAATTCAAAGGGCTAATGGGGGTGGTTACTAGATGACATCGAAGCAAAGTAACCCTACCTTGCAGAAAGGCACAAGCGCTACTGGTCGATACCGAAAATCGAAAACTGGCAAAAATTCGAATGACCTGTAAGAGAATGCGCTAAATGTCTCAAGTAGAGCAACAGCTACCAATCTACATCAAAATAAAAGCCACTCACTTTTCTGGAAATTGTTAGGCGAACATAACAATCGAAACAATGTTATAACAATAATAATTATACAATAATAGTTATGCAATACATAAAGGTTAAACAAAAGCAAGACAATACAATAATGATTCAATTTCAATTGATAAAAGTTGAGCAATAATAGTGTTACATTATTTTTTTTATAACAGAATGCTAAACAAGATTTTCAGATTTTGTTATTGCCAACCAAAAGGGCAATCAATCTTCAAATCATCCCATTTAGAGCAGTTTATTACATGGTCCACAGTTTCTTTGAAGTTCCACACCGGCAAAGTAGTTCCTTTCCTATCTAGGTAAGTCCTAAATATACCATGATCAGTATAAATTTTCTATGGGATTTAATTTAACTTTGGGAAAGAATTCCTTTGTTTTAATATCTTTATTCGAATTTTTCCAACGCATTCGCTATGCATTTATAATCTTTTTATGTGTTTCTGCTCTCAGCGTTACATTAGATTTATTATAGTCCTTGTCTATTACTTCTTTCATTAACGCCTTTTTGGCCAGGTAATCAGCTCTTTCATTTCCGTAATACCAATGTTGTGCTTTTATTGAAATAAAATTAATATCTAAGTCAGAATCTACAGTTTTATCTTTCAAATCCAATATAATTATCCTTAAATCTCTAGCGATATCAACGTAGATCGATAATCAGTCATAATATCTACTTTTGCTAGTCTTTTTGCAATAGCAAAATTCACTGCTAAAGAGATTGATTCGGCATCGGCCATAAAAACAATGGCCACATCAGCCGGTCTAAATATATCATGATCTTCTTAAATACCACTGAAATACGAAGCCCATGCTTCTTCTACCCAATTTTCCATGCCTGAGTCATTGTTCTATTTCTATGTTTGTGTCAAAATGTTTCCGTGGTATTGTATGGACTTTCCAAGGAATAATATCTTTATCATAATCGAAATTCATCATTTCATTTGAATTTGTTTTTCTTTTAGAAACCTTGATATAATCTGCCATTGAATTAAATTTCCCTATGACCAAATCTATTCGGGGTGTGTGTGTGGGGGGGGGGTAGCCACTTAAAAGTTGAATTGTCTTCGTCGAAATTATTTTATAAAATTTAGTAACGTCTAGCAAACAGTTTTTTCGATCTGAAAATGTTTGTTTCTCCGTTTTACTTGCTCACTAACTAAACTTCCGAACCGTATATAATTTTTTCAAATATGATTTTATAAATTTCTTCATTTCTTCATAGTAGCTTTCTTAAGTTTTTTTTTTTTTTTTTTTTTTTTGATAATTTTTCTCATATAATTGAGATGGGGTATAAAAGACAAATACATATAAAAAATTACCAAATACTTAAGTTCCTTTGAGTAACCTACTCTTGTATCGTGTAACTTAATTTCTGGAGAATTAAAAATGTCCTTACGAAATTTAAACATAATGTACTGAGACTTACTTAAACAAAATTTGATTTAAAAGAATAGGTCATTTTTCCCTTTATTGTAAAACTGATACGCTCTTTTGAACTAAATAAGATGCAGTTACTTTCAACAATTACATCATCTGCAAATGCTTGTATTTTATATTCTAGATTTCTCCTTAAATTGATTTAGGAGTTGTTTCATGACAATTATTCAAAGTTCTGACCCAGTGGAACTGCTCAATTATAGCTCCAAAATTCATTATTTGGCAACAGGACTACACGTACAACCTTCGAAAAACTTATTAATATATATAATGTTTTGTCTTTTTAATATTTTATTAGAGTATTCTTTACATATTGCTATCAAATGGCATTGAATACATTCATAATGTCTAGGATGATAATGCATGTTATTAGTTCGTCCCGTTTATCTTTGGATACAAGGATATCAAGTACCTGAGTAGTTTACTATTTCTTTTCCAAATCCATATTGGTTTCTTATCTAATATTAATTTTGGGAAAGTGCAGAAGTCTAAGTTTTCCAGAATCTCCTCCCAAATAGGGAGAAATAATTCAATAAGACTTGCAGTTACTTAGGTCTTTACTTTTTTTTAGGCAATAAAACCATTTTAGCAAGTTCCCAGGTTCGAGGAAAGTTGAAATTTTGTTTAAATACTAATTCATTAGTTCAGTAAATCAATTTTTTAATCAGCAATGAAGATTTCTTCAATAAAATTACCAATGCAATCATCGAAACCTGGCTCATCTGGTAAATTCATTTCATAGTCCGTTCCACTTCATTAATAGTAAATTGCGGGACAACTATTTACTTATTGGGGATATTCTATTATCTCAGGATCTGCAATTTTGGGAAATTGATTATAAGTTATATAGCTCCTGTCTGCTACCATCTTGCTTAATTTTTTTTGTTTTGTGGCCTAATTTATTATTCTTAATTATGTTTCTCTACGTTACGTTATTCTCTAAGGTAATTTTTTTCTAAAAAATTTTTCTGAAAGAAGACCTTTTCGCTTGCCTTATCATTGAAAAATTTTATTAACATTTTTTATAATATTTCTTTGCATTATTTCGTTAGGACCCCTTGTCTTTTGATAACATCTTAGCAAAATTCTCATCTTATTGCGCATAATTTCCAGTTTGCTATTCTACCAGGGAGACTGATTTTTGATTTCCATGCTTTCTTTTTATTAATTGAACAAATCATATTAAATCCTTCATTAATATTTTTAATCAATATTTCTACATTTGTTTCCTTTTTTTACTGCTTTTTCTCTGTTGTATTGTAGCTGGAGACAATACACTTGGTTAGTTTCAAAAAGTTTATTGCCATAAGTATGGCAAGTTAACTTCACACAGCACAAACACATACATAGTATACGCAAATAGGAATTACTATTAATTCGAACATATTATTATGCTACCAGAATTATGGTTATCATTCAATGACATGAAACCCACATTTTTATACACAGTTGTAAAGTCCAATATCGGACATCTCACTCTACTTCTCACTACGCGCGAATCTCTATCCCCAGATTTTGCTCTTTTATTTTCACTCAGGTCTCATATGGCCATCCTCTTGTGTTTGGCTCTAATTTTCTTTATTAAAATCAATTTCTTTAAAAGTATCAATTAACCTTTTGATATCTCCCTGAAAATTTGGTATTCTAATTCCTTTCCCAAATTTTTTCTGAAATAATTCTGGAGATGTCCTGTAACTAGTGAATAAGTTATTAACTTTGCGATTCATTTGAATGAACCATCCAAAATTTTATCTCCTCATTTGAAATATTTTTGAGGAATATGTTATCAATACAATTAGATGCTATGAAATAGACATAGGTCGGTGGAAAATTACGTTCATTCAGTTATATCCATTTCTTGACGAAGAATAATTTTCAAGTAAATCCAACTCTCTCTGATCTGAGCCTAATTGTCCCCAAGCCAGGTTTTAGCATTGAAATCCCCGCTTAATAAGATTTTAAATTCTTTATACTTCTCGAAAATTCTGTTTGTTAGCATTCATAGTAAATATTCACTTGAAGAAAAATATACAGATAGAAATAATATTTTTGATATTAATCGAGTAAAATTGCAACTTCATCCTACTTAATAATCATTGGGACAAAGTTAAAGCAGTTCTTTAAAATAATTGCTGACTTTGTATCATAGCGTTTGTAAATACCGTTATAACTAGTAGGGATACTAGCCAGTTGACATTTAAAAATGTAGGTGTCTGAAGTTGCCAAAATATTAATTTCTTTATAAATTAAATCCTGCTTCAATAATGCAGAAGCTTCTGAGGCGAGATTGAGATTCAATAAATTACAATGATAACAGTAAAAACTATTGAACTCGAATACTTTGGCTACCATAATTAATATTTTTTTTCACTAATTCCATTTCGTTTGAATAAGCTTAAACAGTTTCTGCTTTTAGGGTTATGATTTACATCAATATTTTCCTTAAATCTGTTATTTAAACCTATATTATATAATCTTTGCAGATGCTTCCTGTTTGCATTCTTCACTCTTATGATTGTCTTCTCCACAATTTAATCAAATCTGCATATTCTTATCATGGCAATTTTTCATTAAGGACCTAATTTATAAGAATTAAAAGATTGTCTTAATTAATCTTTACAGATTTCATAACATTACTGAAAGATGTTAGATCCAATAATATTATCAAATTCACCCGTTTAGGCAATTTCATTAAATATTCTTGTTTTATTTCGCTAATGGTTAGCATTTCACTCTGTTCCTTTAATTGTTTTAAGGCAGAATCAATTTTTAGGTTTTCTTCAACTCTATAAATGTTTACTTTTGGGTTTACTTTAAAGCGTCTAGTAAACGTTAATTCATCTTTAAAGAGTTCATTATTTACTAGTTCTTTAATTCCTTAATGCTATTTATCACTGCTAATTTCTATAAATAGATTTATTATTCCAATGTTGAGTTTTGCAGGATTTCTGGTCGCTTAAAGTTTCTTTATTTCCTTTTTCTCCTTTTTTCGGATAAATCATAGCTATCGATCCTTTTTCTCTATTTGCTGTGCGATCTGGAAAGCCTCCTTTGTTTCACTACTAGGTTTTTATAACTGGAGAATTACAGTTGGCATACTTAACAAGACAATTTGAGATCCAGCAGCCACCCCCACTAGATGAAAAATAAATGATCGTATGACTTGCCGATTTTCTTTGCTACAAATATATATTTAAAGACTTTTCTTAAAAAATATATTTAAACACCACGTGACACACGTGTGATATGTCTTGTCTCAAAAGTAGTTCTTCTATCAATTTCTTGGAATTAAAATTTTCTGAAAAAATTAATCAGCTATCACAGCATTTCCTTTTTTTTAAAAAAAAAATATAGTAAAATACAATATATATTAATTTTTCAAATTAAAAAAAATGCATTTTTATCTATTATTATGTTGTAATTATTTAGACTTATGGTTCATTTGCAACTTCAATTGTATTTCATAATAAAATCATTTGTCCTTTGATTGCACGTATTTGCGGACTATTTCTATTATAAATTTTCTGCCTTGAATGTTGAACATAGGGAATATGTTTACAGATGGATGTTAAAAATTAAAGGCTTAATTCCCGGAACTGCTTACTTCTCCATCTTACCATAAATTATTGAGAAAGTCAACTTTATTTCTTGAATAACACTAACAGCTGGAGATTTATGTTTGTTACACCATAATTTAACCACATGATTGTTAACGTAGTTCATACCACTCAGAGAATGGTGTTACTTCTTTTAAGCAATAAACTTTCCATTATTGATTTGCACTCTAATTTGTTTAGTCTGATTTTTATCTTTATGTCTATTCAAGTGTGTGCGAGTGCAGAAATCCAAACTCATAACTCGCTAATCAGCGGAGATTTAGCATATGGCTTTCAGATCATAATTCGGATTTCTGTCGAATTTTGGACCAATCGATGAGCAATCAGAAGTGCAAAATGCGAATGGTTTCTTTACATTACGAAGTTTTCTATTTAAATTCGCCATTTTCTGCCCAAATATTAGAGAATAGATATCTAATATTCCATTCCGTATATTCCCATTCCGAAGTGACACCTTTTGCTTACGTTTTAAAGAAGCTCGAAAAGTCACTCTGCTTTGACTTTTCCTTTTAGTTGGAAGGAAACCCGATCAATCTACGATATCACTAAGGTTAACCAGCGATCCACCAGACTTGGAAATCTATTGACCTCTGTACCTTTATAAAAATAATTTTGTTTCTTTTGCAAGGATGGCTGTGTGTACGGTTAAGATACGTAACATGGTATTAAATTGTTTCGGGATATCATTAATAAAGATGGAATTCAGAACTGGGCCGATTTTGGAGCCTTGAGTTACACCTGCTAG
Source organism: Argiope bruennichi (assembly GCF_947563725.1). NCBI lineage: Eukaryota > Metazoa > Arthropoda > Arachnida > Araneae > Araneidae > Argiope > Argiope bruennichi. The sequence continues at coordinate 27,189,979 of NC_079151.1, read as the reverse complement.
GATATTTTTTTCGGAGGAAATTTCCTTTTTAACTTTGACTTTAAATTTACGGTTTCATAGATAAGAATAAATGATTTGAATAAGGTGTTAGGGATATTGTAGTTAATTAATTTGTAAATTAATCCGTACTGCCATACTCTATCGAAGGCTTTCTGAATATTTAAAAATACAGCTGCGGCTTTTTGTTTGTTTTGAAATGCTTCTTCGATGAATTCAGTAACACGGTATAGTTGGTGAGATGTTGAAAGATTTTTTCTGAAACCGAATTTTATTTTCTTCAAGGAATCTATTTAATTTTTTTAGAATGATGTGTTCAGTTAATTTACTTATTGATGGTAGCAAGGAAATGGATCTATAGTTTGTGGGGTTGGTTGGGTCTTCATCGGGTTTGTGTATAGGTACTACAGTTGCTGTCTTCCATCTTTTGGGGAAGTAACAGTAATTAGAATTTTGTAGATAAGAATTGTTAGTTCAAAGATATTATCTGGGAGTCTTTTGAGCATTTTATTATTTATTCCGTCGTGTCCTGGGAATTTGTTTTTATTTTTTTTAATTGCTAATTTAATTTCGCTTGGGATGGGGGTATTCATTTCTTTGAGTGTCTTTATTAAATTTAAAATGAGCAACAATTTCGTTAACTAAGTTTTCTGTGTTTACAACAATGGTATCATTATTTTGAAATTGCTTTTCTAAGCTGTTGGCTATGCATTCAGCTTTTTCCTCGTCAGTAAGATCTAAAGTGTAGGTACCTGTTAGGGGTGGAGTATTTTTGGATTTCTTTTTAAATGGTCTGACGAGTTCCTATATCGTGTTGTCCTCTGCATTAGCGTTAACATTTTTTTTCTGTGAAGCTGTTTTGTTCAATTTTATGGTTCAGTTTGGCAATTTCCTTGTTCAGTTTATTTGTAATTTTCTTGAAGGCTGGGTCTCTGGTTTGTTGAAACATCTTTCTGGCATAGTTACGTTCTTTGTTAAGTTGTTTTATTTTTGGGTCGAAAAAAAATTTATTTGAGGTGATGGGTTTAGATGCGGTGATCTTATTTTGATTAATTAAGTTTTCTAATTTATTAACGGCGTCATCAATTTGGATTTCGGTGGCTATATTAATGAAATTTAGATTTTTAGTATTGGATAAACTAATTTTTAAGAGGTTCCAGTTTTAATTCTACCTGGGTTTTCTGGGAGGGTGTATTTAATGACAAAATTTACCATTACGGGGTTATGGTCTGAGCTTAATTCGGGTATTGAATTTATTTCATACGGGTAGATAAAATATTTTACTAGAACTAGGTCAACGGTGCTTGCTGAATAGCAACCAAACCTTGTGGGAGAGGTGGAGGCTAAAATATCTATACCTGCTCTATTACAAAAAGTGTTTAGTGAGATTCCTCTAGCTGCATTATATTGACAACCCCAGTTTTTATGCTGTGCATTAAAGTCGCCTGCTATTATTTGATTTGTGCTAATTTGTGTAAGGGCTTAAATATCAAAGATGAATAGGGAAGGGTCAGAGCTGGGGGCAATGTAAATTGAGGCGAGTGTAATAGGGCCTTTATTTTTAAAGTTAATTACTGCTACACTGGCTTCTACATGAAAGGTTGGGGGGATTAATTCATAATGGGGGATATTATTTTTAATTAAAATTGCTGTGCCTCCTGATGCGTTTTGTTTGGGATTAGTTATTTCACGATAGCTGTAGTAAGCAGCGTAATTTGCCAGAAAGAATTTCTTTTGTGGTCTCAGATGTGTTTCCTGAATTAAAATGTCTGGGTTATACTTATTTACAAACAGTCTGAATTCATTTATTTTATTCTTGATCCCATTTGAGTTCTAGTATACGATGCTTAAATGATTAAGATTGAATTAACCGTCTGTGTTATTATCAGGGCTATCAAAAGATATCATTAATAGTCGGAGTTAATCATCAATTATTTTTGCGTACTTTAGTTGCCTAAGAGCAGTAAATAAATTTGGATAGAATTTGAGCTTCTTTAATTCGTTAGTGGCTTCTTCTATGTTTCTTATGAAATTATCTCCAAGAGTTGCCGTTAAATTAATGCTGTCTGGATCATCTGTTTTATTTGTTTGCTTTTGCAATGTCTCGGGGCTCCCTCTGTTGAGTTAGGTTGCCGTTAGAGTTCGGCGTAAGTTTTGTTTTTCTGAGTAAGTGCTTGCTCAGTATTTACTGTTCTCCTTGATTGATTATAATAATTATCTCTGAGTGATGCTATTGACGAGTTTCGGAAAGGCTTCTGTTTGATGCGACGTGTGACCGATTTTGTTACAGTTAGTACATTTAGGTGCGGGATTTTCTTCTTTTATCGCGCATTGATTTGTAAGATGTTCTTAGTTGCATTTTCGACAGCGTGGCTTCATTTCGCAACATTCAGCTGTGTGATGAAATAGATTGCATTTGTAGCACTGGTGGATAGTTTTTCTACCTCTAAAAGGTTAACAGTAATTTTTAAGTCGTTTATGTGCTCGATGTTAAATATTTTTTGAGCCTCAGTTGTTCGTCGAAGTTCAATGAGGAAGAAGGGGAGCGGCCTTCTTGTTCTTAATTTTATCAGTTGAGTTTACTTTGTTGACTGGTAAGTTGTGTTCCTGTGTTAGTATGTCCTTAATTTCCTTAGTGCTATGCTCGTGAGGTAAACCTTTAACAACGACTTTAAGGGGCCTCTTGTCACAAAGCTTTGTGATGTAAAAGTCGTAACCTAGCGTTTTGCAGATGTTGGTAATTTTGCGATGGTGTTCTGCGTTACTAGGGAATATTTTAACATATCCGCTTGCAAATTTATTTTCGGCTGATCCATAGACTTTCCGTATTTGGGAGAGAATTTCAGGATATTCATGGCTGTATTTAAGCATAATGGGAAGGAAGTTTCTTGATTGGAATTACTGTTTCCTCAGTGTGGATATTAATTTTTTCAAGGGGTGCATATTTGTTTGCTTTTTCTAATTATTTAGTAGGTGTGGTGGGATTATCCTGTGTCGATCGAGATGATTTTCTTTTGGGGAATAAGGTGAATTTTAATTTTTTCTCTACTCTAGCTCTAATAGTACTGTCACAACAATTATGGATAGTCAACTGATATGGATTGTCAACAATTATGGATAGAGTATAATAGTCAACTCACCAGAGTGTGCTCCGATCTTTTTGGATCTTCTGGTGTTTTTGCTGTGTTGATGTGAATTCTAGTTGAGTGGTTCGAAACCAGATTTTTGGTAATATTCAATAGCACTGGAAAGCCCTTTTGCTTGCATCTGATAGAAATCCATTTATTGCTCTAAAAAGAGTCGTTCAGTGCAGTGGCATGATCATGCCAGCCGATAGAGTATTAGTTGGGGGGGGGGACCCGGGTGTAATCGCCTATCACCTCCATTCCTTTTTTATGCTGGGCAGATACACGGTAACCTAGTCTAACATAATACTACTGTGTTTTGTTAATAGTGAAAAAAAAGTTAAGTTTGTGGGGTTTGGTAGTTCTTTAATTAATTTGTAAATAATTAATTAGTTGTTAGTATCAATAAGGAGAAAATTTTAAAAAATAAGGAAAGAAAATATGTAATGGGTAATCTTAAAATCTAAATATTGTGATATTCTATGGCGTTAAGTTGTTAGGTTAGTTTTGGCAGAAAGCAGGTCAGTGAGGGGTAATCCCCATCCTTGAGCAGGCCGGCAGTTCGCTGTTTTGTCCGGTTGGAAGAGGGTAGGAGGAGGGAAGGGACCATCAACTGTTCGCCTAACGGCACTTGAAAAGGTTGCTGGCTCTTTTTTCTTAACCCTTTTTGTCTTCATTCCTTCATCCCGCTTCTTGGGCGCTGGCTTTAACGGGTTGGTTTGCTTCTTTCTTCCTTTGTTCTTTTCCTATTTCCTTTGTTCTTTTTAATTCGCCTCTTTTTTTATATACATTTATATATATTTTATACAATTTTTTCCATTCTTTTTTTTATTCATTTTTTCCCATAGTTTTTTTCTCTCATTTTTTTATCCCCCTAAGAGGCCTTTTAATTAATGATGCGGCAATGTCTTTTTTTATTACGAGGGGGTTTAGGGTTGTACCGAGGGAGGATTTTGTGATATTGTCCATTCTATATATTCGCTGAAAGGAGATTGCGAGTTTCTTGATGAAGTCTTCTATTGTTTGGATGCGGAGGTCTTTTCTGATATTGATATTTCTGATGAACCATGGCATTTTTGAGATCTGAAGTAGGGTGGAATTTTGCGCAATTACTAATTTGTTTAGGTGGGTCTTACCTGCTGCGCCCCATATCGGTACTGTGTATGTGATTTGCTGTCTGAGAAGTGATTTGTAGATGAGCAGTTTATTTTCTATTGATAGTTTTGAGTTATTACAGAGAAGAGGGTAAAGTTGAGCTTTGGTTTGTTTGTATTGCTTCATTATGTTACTAATATGCTGGGCAAATAGCAGTTTTTTGATCGAGTTAGACTCCAAGGTACTTCGTATCTCATCTCCATGGAATTTGAATTTTGTTTAAAGCAGGAGCTGGAGTTTTTTGTGGGTAAATACGATTGCCTGGCTTTTTTCAGCGTTAACTTTAATTTTCCATTTTATTAGCCATGGTTCAAGTTTGTTGAGGTGGGTGTCTAGATCTTTGGGTATTATTGTATTTAAGTTTTTTTGACATGTTTTGGCATTTAAGTTTGATGGCTGTGTCGTCAGCGAATAGATAGTTGCGTTCTGGTAGCTCTGATTATATTATTGATGTAGATATTAAAGCATAGAGGCGCTAGGATGGAACCCTGGGATAGAACCTGCTTGAATAGGGATTGAACTGGATAGGTTTTTTCCGATTTTAACTTTGAATGTTCTATTGGTTAAGTCTGTGGCCAGAAGTTTAGAGAGTGAGTCCTGGACTCCGATTTTAATGATTTTGTAAATTAGTCCTATAGTCCACCCCTTATCAAAAGCTTTGGCCACGTTTAAGAATATTGCGTCTGTATCCGTGCCCTCAGACCAACCTTGACTAATTATTTCTGTCATTCTGTTTATTGGGAAGGTTTTTGATAATTTCGTTGGTAATTCCGTCTTCATCTTGGCTTCCTTCTTTTTTCAGTGCTTTTAATTGCGTCTAATATTTCTTCTAGGTTGCAAGGATCTATGGAGAAAGTTGCTTTATTTTTCAAGAATTAGCGTACTGATTTTTTTACTATTTTGTCGTTGGGTTTGTCAGAGATATTATTTATTGTGAATTGGTTTTGGAGATTAATAGCTATTTCTTCTGCTTTCTCTGCATCACTGTATGTAATGATGTTAATTCCCCGAAGGGGTGGCATTTTGAATTTGTTATCCGTGTAGCATCTGGTCAACTTCCAAATAGATTGATCTTCTGTGGATGCATTTTCTATATTATTAGCCCATACTTCATTATGTTTCTCCCACATTTTCAGGAGTTTTTCCCGCGCTCTATTTAATTTCTTTTTATCTCCAGTGTTTCTGGTATTCTGCCAAGTTCTTCTAAGTTTGTTTTTGAGGGTGGTCTGGTATTTAATTTCCGATGTGGTCTCAATAGTAGTTATTTTAATTTGATTTGCTGTTACTTGGAATGCGTTGAGTATATTTTCAGCCAGGTTTTTTGTTTCAATTTCAATTTTGATTTCAGACTTTACTTCTTGGGGGTATGAGGTCTATGAGATGGTCTCTAAATTTTTTCCAATTGGGGCGCAGCCTATAGATTTCTTGTTTATTTATTTGATTAATATTAATGTGCAACAGAATTGGCAGATGATCGCTTGATAGGTTGGTGAGCGTTTCTATTGTTGAGGTGAAGTACATATTTCTGGTAATGGCAAGGTCTATTATTGTTTCGCTGATTGTAGAGTATCTGGTTGGCTTATCAGGAGCAATTAATTTTCATTTTAAGTTTTTTTAATAAAAGAGAAGAGGTTGATTCCTTGGGGGGTTAGCACTTTGACAGGTGTTTGGTATTAAGATCTCCTATTAAAATAGTTGAATAATTTGTTCGGACCAGTGCTTCGATGTCAAAAGTGAATGCAGAGTTACAAGCAGGAGGGATATAAGTTGATATGATATTGAATGAGTCTTTCTTTCCCGGGACTTTTATTTTGATTATTGTGGCTTCAATATGTCTGAGGGTTGGATTGGGATAGTGAGTGTAGTCCAGGTTATTTTTAACGTGCGTAACGTAGATTCTCGTGCCTCTACCAGTTCAACTAGTTGTGGAGTAGAATGAGTAATTAGGGTTTTTTAGTCTGTCAGTGGGGCGAAGGTGTGTCTCCTGTACTGCGATGATATCTGGTTTTTTTTCTGTTGGCGAAGTCTCCAAGTTCCCAAATTTTGTTTTTAAGACCGTTTGCATTCCAAGAGCAAATTAAAAGCCCTGTTGGTGGAGAGTTCATATTGAATTTTGAGAACGAGAGAAAGCTTCAGCCAGGATAAATAGTTTATTTTGTGGGTTTTTTTCCTTTATCTAATTTGTCCAATATTTCTTCTAAGTTAGGGATAGCTGATGTTATTGTTTTTAAGTAATTGAGTAATTTGAAGATATCTGCAAGGTCTTGGGTATTTTCAGGTAGTTGGGTTGGTTTTTATTTTGCTTTTGGGTTGTTGGCGTGGTAGGAATTTTTGAGGATACAGGGATTGGTTGAGTATATGATTTCTTCAACAGTGATGCAAACGATTTGCCTTGTTGAATTTCCCTGTTTGCGTTGGCATTTATTTTTGGGAACTTAAGACACCCACGATAGGATACCGTATGCGGGCCTCCGCAGTGTATATTTTTCCTGAACTACTTCGGCATTTTTCTGAGGGCAGTTACGCGAATCATGGTTCTCAGTGCAAATTACACACCTTTCCTTCATTTTGCATTTGTGGCTTACGTGCGCAAAGGATTGGCATTTGAAACATTGCACTACTGTTTTTCGGATGTAGTTTTCTATTTTTACTATCATATAGCATATTATTTCCTTATTATAGATGTTTTGGGGATTTTCAGATTTGTATAGATGTACCGGGAATATTGGGAGTAGTTGCTTAGTTTTGAATTGTTTAAATTGGTTGACTCGGTCGACCCTGTTACCTTTTTTAACTATTCATTTTTTATATCTTCGCATGGGGTATCTATAGGAGGCCTTTGACTATTTTTGTTGGTTTTTCCGCTCTACTGGAGATAACATAATATTCGATTTTTTATTCGTCAAAGTTTTTTGTTAATTTTCGGTGGTCTTCTTACTGTGAGACAGCAGAATTCGCCCGAAGGCTTAGCTTTGCATTTAACATTGTGTGTTTCGTTCAATCTTTTTATTATTGTTTGGTAGTTATTTGTTCTTTTAAATATTACTGATGGGATATGCGGGTCTATTGTTTTATCTTGCTCATTTTCAAGTAGACTAAATTTATTTTTAAGTTCTATTGCTTTGGATTTTTCAATTAAGGGCTTCTTCACTGTCCGGCCTTCATCTGATAAGTGCCTTTTGTGTTTATTTCTTAACTTTTGGGTTTGGAATTCCTCATCGTTTTCTTCGTCTAACTCTATTATTTTTTGAAGATTGCGGGGTTGTTATTGTGGGCTGCGTTTATTTTTTATTTTCTTAGCATTAGGTTTATTGTCATTGATTTCTGGGTTCTGATGGATCTCGATTTCCATTTTCCCTCTACCGGTTTTAGCCTCAGTGTCTGCGCGGTTAATGGTTAGTATCTGACTGAGGGCCTGGGGATTAGTAAACACAGTAGCAATGTTAGAAATTGAATGCATCTTACTCATTTGGTTGGCTTCTTTTGAGATAATTAAATCCAGAGGTTCTTGGAACTTTTCTATGAGGTCCTGGGTCTTTTGCCTGAGGTCTGGGTAATCCATTTCTAATGCAATGGGCAGTAGGATGCATCTCTGTATCCTTTGATGAGTAAGGTCTTCCTGCAAATAGATTTGGTATATCCTCTCCAAAGAATACTCTTCGGCCGTCATTTTAGGCTAAAAGCCAAAGTCGAGCAAAAGAAAAGTGAAAAAAAAAATGAAACGAAAAGTATCAACAGAAGTAATCAGTCCCAAATGGGACAAAGTCGCAAAAGGAAATTAGCAGTGCGGCATGATCATGGCCACCAGAATAGTCGATTTTGATGGAGAGCCTGGGCGATTAGCCTATAATCTCCGCTCCCTAAAAATGCTATTGAAAAAATTAACTGTGCAACAATAGTATAACATAATAATGTAGTGCATAGTGTAATAGAATTTTTAAGAACTTGTTATATGTTAAAAAAAAAAAAAAGAATACAAGGACAAGAAGGAGAAAAAAATAAATAAAAAATAAAAAAAAAAATTTCCATAGCAAAATATATAAAAAATTGGTGGAATTCGAAAGAAAAGAGAAATTAGGTCAAGTTTAAAGTGCTTAAAGGGTTGGGAAGGGTTAGTAAGCGTTGGCTGGTCAGCAATTCGATTTTCATTTCGTCCGTCAGTCAGAAAAGGAGATAAGAACCGGTTGGAGCGGGGTTCGAAGTTGGTCGTGAGGTTCCTCAAGGTCGTCGCGTGCCTGGCACGTGGCTACTTCATAGTTGGCTTCTTTCTTCTTTGCGGTTTTGTGGTGGTCACGCCTTTGGTTCCACTTAATGTGCTTTTTATGGCCTCTTCCCTCATTTCAGGAGCGCTCGGGGTCTTTTCTTGTATAATGGATCGTAAGGGTTGAAGCGGGGGATGGATTGAATTGCAATGTTTTGCATTTTGTCAATTCTTTCGAGGAAGGATGTTGCGTGCTTTCTAATAATTTCTTTGATGGATTTGATTTGGAAATCTTTTCGGATGTTATTGTTCCTAACAAACCAAGGCATGTTGGAGATTTGTCTTAATATTTGATTTTGCAAAATTTTAAGTTTGGTTAAGTGGGTCTGCGCTGCTACGCCCCAAATCGGAGCTGCATAGGTGAGAACTGGTCTGAGGATGGATTTGTATATGAGGGTTTTATTTTTTATGGAGAGCTTGGATTTGTGGTTGATGAGTGGATAGAGAGTGGCTTTCGCTGCAAGGTATTTTTTCCTAATGGAGTTAATGTGCGGCCCAAATGTAAGTTTCTGGTCGAGGATTACTCCTAGATACTTAGTTTCTTTTTTCCAGGGTATTGTAATATTGTTGAGGGTAGGAGGAGTTGGATTATTCTTTTTTCTAGAGAAGTAGATCGCCTGACTTTTGTCCGCGTTAACTTTGATCTTCCATTTAATTAGCCATTTTTCAAGCTGATTAAGGTGTAGTTGGAGGTCATTTGCTATTTTATTTTTGTCTTCATTTGTGCTGAGGATTGCTGTATCATCGGCAAAGAGATATAGTTGTGTTCTTGCGGTTCTGGTTATGTCGTTGATGTAAATGTTAAAACAGATTGGGGCTAGTATGGATCCCTGGGCTATGCCAGCTTGGAGAGATTTGGGTGAGGATAATTCATCTCCTACACGCACTTTAAATTTCCTGAATGAAAGGTAGGAAGCTAGGAGCTTGATTAGACCGTCCGGGATATTAAGTTGAATAATTTTATATATGAGTCCCTTGATCCAAACCTTGTCGAAAGCTTTCGCTATGTCTAAGAATACTGCGCCGGTGTCTTTATGACTGACCCATCCATGTTTAATTATTTCTGTCATTCTATAAAGTTGAGCGACTGTGGAGTGATCATTTCTGAATCCAAATTGGTATGGTATTATTTTGTCTTCGATTTCAGGTTTTAGTCTATTGTAGATTATTTTTTCTATAATTTTGCTGATAGTGGGGAGGAGACTAATGGGTCTGTAACTTGTTGGATTGTGGGCTTGTTTTCCTGGTTTATGGATTGGGATGACTATAGATGTTTTCCAAGCATATGGGAAGTGGTAGTGCTTCAGGATTGCGTTGGTGAGTTTGGTGATTTTGAAAATGATTTTGGTAGGCAGATTTTTTAGCATTTCATTTGTAATGCCGTCTTCACCCGGGGATTTTTTCTTCTTAGTATTTTTTATAGCTTCAATAATTTCGTTTGGTTTACAAGGTTGGATAGGGTTTTGGGTTTGTTTCTTCCAGAATTTTCTTATTGTAGAGTTGACTATTTTTTCAGTGTTGGGATCTGTGATATGGTTTAATTTAAATTGATCTTCAAGATTGTGGGCGAGTTCTTCAGCCTTTTCCTTGTTACTGTAAGCTATTGTATTTATTCCTCTGAGGGGGGGGGATGCGAAATTTGTTGCCAGTGAATTTTTTGATTAATTTCCAGATGGAGTTGTCTTCCACGGTTGCGTTTTCTATTTTGTATTCCCAGCTGTTGTTTCTATGTTCCTCCCACATTCTGGATAATTTTTCTTTGGCCCGGTTATAATTTTTTCTATCAGTGGGGTGCCTTGTTTTTTGCCAAATCTTCCTGAGTCTGTTTCTTGTGGTTGTTTGATTTTGGATTTCCGGAGGGGTTTCGATGGAGCTAGCTTTGTGTAATTTGGCAGTTTCGTTAAATGCATTATAAATTTCAGTGGTAATATTTTTTGCTTCTTTTTCTATTGCTACAGGAGAGTTGAGTTTACTGTTAAGGTGGGTGTTATCATTAAGGTATTTTCTGTAGTGATTCCAGTTTGGTTTGATTTTGTAGAGATCCTTTTTGTTTATTTCCGCAATATTGATAGAGAGGAGGATAGGTAGGTGATCGCTGGAGAGTTCGGTAACGGTTTTGATTTTGTGCTGGTAATTAATGTTTCTGGTAATTGCAAAGTCTATTATTGTTTCGCTTGTTTTGGTGAATCTTGTTGGGTGGTCTGGTGCAATAACTTTCATTTTAAGTTTTCTTGCGAATGAGTTGAGTCTCATACCAAGAGGGTTGGCCTTTTCGCAATTCCAGTTTTTGTGTTTTGCATTAAAGTCACCGATGAGAATGGTTTCGAAGTTCGTTTGGATCAAGGTTTCAATGTCAATTATAAAGGCGTTATCAGAGCATGGGGGAAGGTAGGTGGAGATGATATTAATATTTTTGTTGTGGTTGGTGGTATGAATAGAGATGATAGTTGCTTCGAGGTATCTGAGCGTTGGGTTCGGGTAGTAGGTATGCTTGATGTTATTTTTAATAAAAATGCCAGTTCCTCTGATACTCCGTCCAGTTCTGCTGGGATTTGAATAAAAGGTATAGTTAGCTATTGAAATTCTATTGTTGGTGCGGAGGTGAGTTTCTTGGACAGCAATAATATCAGGGTTATATTTTGTTGCAAAGTTGTGGAGTTCATTTATTTTATTAATTAAACCATTTGCATTCCAGGAGCAGATAAGGAGACCAGTTTTGTTATTGTTCATATTAGGGTGTTGAAGAGGGAGTTATCGAAGGCTTCTGCCAGGATAAATAGTTTGTTCTGTGGATTATTGTCATTATCTAATTTATTTAGTAATTCTTTAATGTTGGGGATGGCTTGCATAATACTTTTAAGATGTTTGACTAGCTTGAAGATGTCAGAGAAATCTTGATTATTATCTGTATTGCTTGGTTTTTGCACGGTATTTCTGCTTGGGGTTGGTGCGGTGTGGCTTTCTTCACGTTGTGGGGTTTCTTGAGCGGGTGTGTGTTTAAATAATGATGCGAATGTTTTCCCTTTTTGTACTGAGGTGGAATTTTGAATTTTCGGGAATTTTGGGCACCCTCTGTATGAGGCAGTGTGCGGTCCCCCGCAATTTGCGCATTTTTTGTTGGAATTTTCTTTATTTTTTTCAGGACATTCCCTGGAATCATGGTGTTCGGCGCAGATGACGCATTTAACTTGCATTTTGCAGTTTGCACTAGTGTGAGCGAAAGATTGACAAGCAAAACATTGGCCTATTGATTTTCTTATGTATTTCTCAACTTTAATAATCATGTAGAGGAGTGATTTTTCTTCGTAAATATTTTTTAAGTTTTCAGATTTTAGTAGGTGAACTTGGAAGATTGGGAGTAATGTTTTTAGCCTGAATTGCCTAAATTGGTTAACTTTAGCCACTCTATAGCCCTTTTTAGTAAGTTCTTCCTTTATTTCGTCGCATGTGGTGTCAATGGGAAGTCCTTTAATTACCACTTTTGTAGGTTTTTCAGCTTGCGTGGAAATGACATAATATTCCAATTTTTCCTCATCCAGGTATTTAGTAAGTTTGCGGTGATCTTCCGGGGTTTCACAATAGATATGGAAATATTCTCCTGTTGGTTTTGCAGAGCATTTTATTTTATGGATCTCATTTATTCTGTTGAGAATGGTTTTATAATTTTCAGTTCTCTTTAGTACTACTGGGGGGGATTTTTTGTATATTATTGTTTTCTACATTTATTTCTTCTATTTTCTTCCCTAATTCTTCGTATTTGTTGTTTAATGCAATTTGTGGGTTTTGTTCTGCGGCAATTTTTTTAATGGGGGCTTGCTCTCCTGACAATGTGCGTTTTTTATTTTTCCTAAGTTTTTGGAATTGGAAACCTTCGTTTTCGTCTTCTATTTCTGTAATTTGGTTTTCTCCTAGGAATATTGCTGGGTTATTTTCTAATGAATTACTTTTTTGTGGAATTTTCTTGCTATTTTTTTCGGATCTCTCAGGGTGAATTTCTAATTTAGGGAAGCTTTCTTCATCATCTGATACGATTTCCATGTTAGTGTTATTTAGGTTAGTGGGGTCCTCACTTATTGAAATGTTATTAGTGTTGTTAGGCACTACATCATTAGCTATAAAATTTTTACACATACCATTTGTATCATGTTGCTCCAGGAATGTCTTGGCTTCCTCAGTCATACGTTTTAAATCCATGGCCCTATCACTATCTATTTTACCATTTCTTACCATAATGTCAATGCCTGCAAGCATAAGTAAGCACATACTATGTGTTAAGTCATCGCAATTTAATAGTCTAATGACGCTTTCGGGTGTCAGTGCTTAAGTCAAGTCCGACATTTTAATTTTAATTTCTCTGTCAAGTGACAGGAAAATGTAAAAGAGATAATATAAGTCCCGAAGGACAAAACAATTATTTAACCAGTCAGGTGCTGGTTAAGTTTGAATGATAAGCTAGCAGAAGATAAGTAATAGCACTTCGGCTAAGATGCAATCAAAGTCTAAGATAAAATTCGCTAGATTACGTCGGAGAATCGGCTAAGTTAGGAGCAGTTAAAAAACACGTCCTATCCATTCAGAATCCCACACTCGAATGCCACTCGAATGATGAACAGAAAATCTGCAAAAATGCCATTGACTCGAATCAACTCGAATGGCGGCATGATCATCTTCGAAAAGTCCAAGACAGTTGCTTATGTAGTACCAGCAGGAGATGTAGTGGGAGGAGCGTGTTGAAGTTTCTATTGGCTGTCAGGATACGATTGGAGATGCAATAAGTATTGGGAATATGCTGCTATGACAATTAGTTTGATATGAAAAAAAGTTAAGTAAAAATTAAATTTGAATGGAATAAAAGAGAAGTTAGAGCAGAATATTTCGTTGTCTTTTTAATACGTGCGTTTGGAGTGTATTCAGGAATGGCAAGAATAGCTTCATTATCATGAGAATCGATATTTTGAAAAAATTTAGTGGCAAGTTTTTTGATAAATTTCTTTAGTAGTGGATAAGCGAGAGCTTTAAATATGTTTGTGTTCGGCATGCACCAATAACAATTACAAAATCTTCTAATTAAATTGTTTTGTTGGATTTCAATAATTCTTAAATTTGTCTTGGCAGTATATATCCCCAAACCAGACATGCGTACGTTAAAACTGGACGCAAATATGCAGTGTAAATAAGTATTTTGTTTTCCCTATTCATTTTGGAGTTTCGAGAAATTGGGGGATAAAATTTACGAGTTAGGTCTCGAAACTTATTTTTAATATAAATGAAGTGGGGTTTCCATGTAAGTTTATTGTCTAAAATTACGCCTAAATATTTACATTCCTTAGACCACGGGATAATTTGGTTTTTAATTTTAATGGAGCGAAAATCTTTATTAACATGATTTTTGATGAACATGATAGCTTCAGTTTTACTTGGATTAATTTCAATTTTCAATTTAATGAATCAATCTTCAAGAGTTTTGAGGTGTCTGGTAAGAACTCTTGAAATGAAATTTGGATTTTTTATTTCTGGCTGGTATTGCTGTGTCGTCAGCATGCATGCAAAGCATAGTGTTGAATTGTTTTGGAATATCATTAATGTAGAGTGAAAAAAGGATAGGATCCATTTTGGATCCTTGGGCAACATCTGCTTTAATATTCTTGGCGTCTGAAAGATTGTTAACGCGAACACGGAAGAATCTATTATTTAAATAGGAGATAATAATTTTGATAATGTAATAGGGAATTTTTATATATAATAAGCTTGTAAATTGCCAAACTCTGCCAAAGGCTTTCTGAATATTTAGGAAAAAAGGCAGACTTTTGATTGTTAGCGAAACTCTCTTCGACGTATTCAACTACCCAAACAAGTTGATGGGTCGTCGAGAGGTTATTTCTAAAACCAAATTGTTCCGGACAAAGGATATAATTTTCATCGAGAAATTCATTGAGTCTATTCAAAATGATGTGCTCAGCAATTTTGCTTATGGAGGCAAGTGGTAAAATGGGTCTATAACTGGCCGGTTCTGTGGGATCTTTGCACGGTTTAAGAATAGGGACTACAACAGCTGTTTTCCATTTAGTAGGAAAATAATCAATGGCCATAATTTTAAAAATGAGAATTTGCAGCATAGAAATAAGGCTGGGGGGAATTACGAATAACTTTATAATACCATCTGAACCAGAGGCTTTGTTAATATTAAGACTTTTGATACAGTCATTAATTTCATTGACAGACGGAGGAATAACATCTTGAAAATATTTTGGGAGAGTATTCTGAAAATCTTTGACTGTGTTATTTACAGGCGTTTCTGTTTCGTCATGTTTAAGATTATTTAATTGAAATTGAGTATCAAGGATAACAAGATTATTAGGTAGAATAATGTGTTTGCATTTATAAGCCCACGTGTTACTTCAATATGCGACATGACAATAGCCTATCCGAACCATTGGGAATTATCTCTACGACACTTTCTCGAATATTTAATAAGGGTGGTATCTTCTCTTTCTAATAATATTGTGGATCTTGGGCAAAACCTTAAAAGTCACGAGGACTTAGATTTTTATTTTCAACATCCTGTACATGAGAGTTGTGTGTTTCTTAGTAAATAAAAACCATACTATTGTTATCGTATTGATAGCATGCCATTGACGAATAATTATTACGAAAGATCGACCCATGAAGATTAATCACTAGTAATTGGTTAATATATAAGTATTAGAAAATCGAATTTGTATTTCGGGTGTATTATTGAACCGATTGAAACCAAAATTTGACATAGACACCGCCACTACAACTACAGATCTCTAAATTTAGAACCTTGTTAGTTCTGTTTTGTTCTTTCTGCGAATATATGTGGGAAAGAGAAGCCCACATACTCCATGTGGATACGTGTGCATACCAACATCTAAAATCCCCGACTATTTGCTTTCCTGTTAAAATTCGACCATTAATTAAAAGCATTATCTAGCATTTTGATGAAAATATTTATAATATGGAAAACGATAAAGTACACAATTTTCAAAATGTACAGACATAAAGACAAAGGTTTGAAATATATTAATAAATGAAACAAAATTCTAATTGAGCAAATATAAAGACACATTAAAATGAAGCAAAATTAAATTGAAAATAAGGAATATATGAACAAAAATTTACAAAATGAAAGGACTACTAACAGTTTTTAGAATGTAGAAACCCATATGAAGCACATTAGTAACGGAGACTACCTTCGTGTGAAGGGATGTTGTATTTAAAATGCATAATAGGTGCTAATATAGTTGAGGAGAGGTTTTCAACTGTTTAAAATAATGCATAATATTTTAATCTTATAAAAACATCGTATGAAAAAAAAAAAGAATTGGGTGAAGTAAGCTACACTTACAGAGTGTAACATTTAAGATATTTGAAAGTAGTCTATTATATTTTAAAATAAACTGAATATTTGAAATTATTTCCCACAATAGGACTATTACAATGGGCATACGGAAATTCCGGAGAAACAGGTATAAAGAAGGCAAATAATAAATATTATAATACATTTCATATGACATATAGATTTTAAAGCTCTAAAAATGTAGTATATGTTAGAAATGGAAATTAAATGATGACTCTGAACTTGAGAAGTCTCATAGTCTTAAAGATTGTCTTAAGAGGGAGTTATAGGATGATTTTTTATTTGCTGCTAGAGTTTGATTCGGAGTAGCTTCCATAGGATTGTATTTAAAGTCATTGGTAACTTTCAGGAACCAAACAATTTGTGTTATTTTAATTCTTTATTTGCTTGTTAGACTTAAGACTCGCTACTATCAGCGAGAAGACATTGGAATGCTAGGCTTCATTTTAGTATGATAGGAGATGGTAAAGTGGTAGTTAGCATAATGCATGGAATCGACCTTCTCACCGCAGCTTGTCTGGTGGGCGAAATTTGAAACGTTTTGAGTAACTTGAAAAAGGTACATAGCTTGTAAAAAATTGAATTGATTCTCTGGACTATTTTGTTTGATGGAAACGTTGGAGTTAGTTGTTTAGACTCGTTGTTCCGTATCTCCTTCGTACCATTCTGATTGTCAACTGTCTGATGAAATCTTCAGGAGTAGATTTTTTTGGGTTTGGCAATTGAATATTGTATACTTCTTTTTCGCAGTCTCTCTAGATCTGTCGCCTCTTTCTCATTGTTTCTACTTGTATTTTTATCCTACCCAGTTGGTTGGAAAGGTTTTTTTAAAGAGAGATTTTTGAGTTCCTTTATGAGAGTATTAACAGAATTTGATGATATTGAGACCAGAATCGTTGTCATTCTAAATAGCTTTGTGGTTGTCTTCCTTATTGTGGTGGTGCATCGTATTGGTTCATTTATTTTTATGCAAGGCTTTTGCATGAAAAATTCTATGGAATGAGCTTAATTTTGAAGTTTAGTGTGCAACGGAAATGCTGTTTTTGAATGCTCAGTTCGTTGTGCAGTCGCAAATAGTTAATTTACTAAGTTTTTGGAGTCATCTATGAACACTTACAGTTGGAATGTAACCTTTCAAGAAGAATTTATCCTCCAAGTTAAAGTATGTTGGATAAACGATGAGAGATATTTTGAGTTTTTTTATAACCTTGATAGTTGTACTCCAGTTGATATAAATTTCAACTTCTTTTTAATCGATTTATCTTAACTAAGATTGCTTCCTGTTCTGGTCTAATATGAAAAGATTCAAGCCATTATTCAGAGCGCAGCAGCTAGAATGGTATTGTAGACCCTAGTGCTGTTGAGTAGGAACCGTCTCTGTATTGAAATCAATCTTTACCTGGCGTGAGGTTAGATTTTAGGCCTTTGCTAAGCTCCATAAAGGTGAACTTTTTGTGCTATCATGAAAAAATTCTCATTTTTTTTCTTTGCTATGATCCTGATTAGATCTTTCGATACATTTTAGTTTATAATAAATTCGGAAAATTTTTTTGGATTTCAGTGGAGAATTGCATTTTTTTGCGGACTTGCCCCACCTCCACTATCCACTGAATCCCCAACATGTGTGGGTACTGAAGTTTACTTTTCCTTATGTGGTAGTAGAGTCTATATGTTGATTTCTAATTTATGTGTTCATCAGAGGCTCTCTAAAATTTTTTGTTGAATCGGATTGAATCACTTTCTTCAGTCTACTCGATAGTTCTGAAGAGTGCTGAGGTTTGGGGTGGAAGATTGTCTTAAATAATTGATTTATGTAATATTAAGTTAGGGGTCTGCTTGCTGTTTTGATGCGGAAGTTATTGAAATAAGAGTTTTTTGGCCTTCAGAGTTAGTTTTTTGTTTTGCGATTTTTTGAATCTTGAAAGCTTTTGGAATTTCTTTTCACATCACTTTTGGATTTGATGAATTTCCTTTGAATTTTTTTTCCTGAACTTTTTCTAACTTCCAGACCTTTAAGCCATCAGTTTGTTTGTTATCAGTTTATGGCTAATATTTGTTTTGTCATAAGTACACTTCTAAGTTGGCAAGCTTTTTTTTCTTGTGTGGTAACTTTTACCTCAAATATGGTTAAATTTAATTAGAAAATTTAATATTTTGCTATCCAAAAAAAAAAAAAAAAGTTTATCATGAAACTGATTTTAGTAAATTTATTGATTCACTTTTAAAAGAATATCAATTTCCTTGTCTAAGCATGAAAAAGGCTACTGCTCAGTTTTGAATTGCATTTTATAACATTTATTGCATATAGAATATTTTTATTTATTTAAACCTTTTTTCAAATGGACTTTCTTGATTGGAGTGTATCTGTCGTATTAGTGAGGGTTTGCTGTATTTTAAAAAGAGAGTCGTTATAATCTTAACACAAGTGTGTTAAAAAAACTGAAGAGGCAATTCTGTTTTATTCCGAAAATTAGTTTTAATTGAGCTATTAAAAAGAACAATATATATCTAATTTCCAGTATTTAGAAAACAAATATTTCTCCCCTTATAATTGATAATTTTTTAATTCCAGCCGGTTAATAAAATCATCCTTTACTACTTGTTTAAAAACATCAAAGGTTTTTAATAATTTGTCTCTATATAGAACGTTAACGTATGAGGAACAAAATTCATTTCTTATTACTTACTGTCGAACGACAGTTGTCAAATTTAAGCAAATCACCGTATGAATTTCGGACTGCTTCAATGAATTTTTATGTCTGCAGTAAATTCAATGTTTCGCTAATCTAATTAATGCAGTTTGCTAAATATTACAAATTTTTAAGAGCGTGCTTGTCGTTTTACTGGAATTCATTCTCTCAGAGATAATATAAAAGAAATCAAGAAATAAGTTTCAAAACAGCGCAAAATGGACTTCTGTCAAATGGGTAATAGCGAAAGTGATAAAAGATTATCTTATCGATAATCGATTCCAAATCGATTATCTTACAAAATTGGTCTTTGCATTATCTTAAGATTACAAATAATATCAGTATTATCATGTGAGAACATGTTTCGGCTAGGGGGTTTTGAAGCTCGAAATCGCGTAGGCAATAAATAAAATATAAATTAGCAATTTTCTTCATCTTTTAATCGCATATATTTTCTTACCTGTTTTTACCAGTTTTGCATTATTATTATGTATGCTTCTTAGAAAGCAGATGCGTTTTAAAAAGGTTGACCTGCTTTTACCAGTATTGCTTTATTATAAAATATACGTCTTTGACAGCAGTTGCGTTTTTAAAATGTTGACGTAGAACTATGACATCATAGCTGTTATTTCATCTCAAAATCGGTCGGGCCCCAATACTTTATTTGCAATTTAGAAAAATTGAAAATGAAAGCTAAAAAAAATTATCATATATATATATATATATATATATGGAAGTCTAACCAAATCTCCCCCCCCCCCCAAAAAAAAAGTTACTCTTCAGATAGCGAGGGTTTTAGTGGCGAGATACCTAAGGGGTATTATTAATATTTAGGCTAGTTTCAGTTCAAATAATTCGGGTTCAGTTTCACAACTAAGATCAAAATAATGCAAACGAAGGATGAAGAGACTTCTTAAATAAAATAATTCATTTAAAGTTAAAGGGTAAAGTTTACAGTTAAATAGGAACTGGATTAAAATATGGAAATATGAAAGAAACAGAAAGTTAGATAATTCCCTCTAGGAGGACGTTAGAAATCGAAAAAAAAGTGCATCATGTGAGTGAAACAACTTGTAGTTCGCGAGCTCGAAAAATCTTCTTCGAATGGTGGTGGTTAGTGGGCCTCTGCCTAAATATTAGTTGTGTCGGCATTTCGTAAGCTCGACAAATGGCGTTGATCTGGAATGATGCATTAATTAAAATTATCGACCTCTGGGAAATGATTCAAAGCGAGAATTTTATAATTTTAGATCGCGTACTACAATGGGACAACAGAATCAAATGATGGCAAAACAAAATAGCTCCGTGGGATATCCAACAGAATCACCCTCTCCTGACAGAGCTGGTCTCTCAGCTCTTACAGAATGTTGAGAGCTAAATTACTTTAATACGAACTTACATTTTATTAAACTAGTTTCAGCGACAACTATAAATTTGATGATTTAGGAATGTTTATGCAATAACCACAAATAATACTGTTCTTAAAGATAATAAAATAAAATATTTCAAATGAAAAGATATATACCCAATATTCACAGTTTCGGATAAAATAAAGCATATAAAAATACCAAAATATTCTATATTGTGTCCTACAATTAACTAAATATCCTTCCTATCACGAAAAATCCTTCGAATAGGTTGAAAGAAAAAGATAGACATTCCAGATAAAATTATATGAAAATACGATAATTGTTGCAAACGAATACAAGATAATTATTTGAAACGAACTTTACCATACAATAACAATTTCTTAAAAGTGATATAACACGAGAAAGATGAAAAATAATAGCTAATATTCAAAATTCAATTAGTATAAAAATGTTTCATTAAATCAGATGAGGTGGTGGTAGAGTTCGGTCCCTCGTGCTGACCAACTCTTTTCACTTCATACCTATCTTTAGAGTTCACTTCAGTTATTTTATAAGGATCTAAGAACTTCAGTCTTAGTTTTAGTCCAGTTCCAAATTGGGTCCTTCGAATTGCTACTAGATCACCTTATTTGTATATTGAAGCTCTCTTCTTTTGTTGTACGTCTTCCGATTCTCAGATTGTATGGTATCGATGTTCTTTTTGGCATCTTTCCTTAGAAATTCACATTGTTCTTGTAATTCATCTGCCATTTCTTCTAGCAGTAGGTCTTTGATTCGGATGTCTTCCTTGTTACGCATTTTGGTTCCTACTAAAAGTTCGAACGGTGTCCATTTCTTGCTTCATTTAAGTATTCTTTGTAATCTATCGATGTATTTGTACCATTTCGTTGAGTCGTATAACGATAGCTTGGTGAAAACTGGAATCAAAGTTCGGTGTATTCGTTCAACCTGATCGTTTTCTCGAGGAACACCTGTTGCTATTTGTAGATGTTGTTTATTTTCACAGTACAGTAGTCATTGAATAATTTTGAAGTGAACGCTGAACCGCTGTCAGATAATTCTTATGGAATTGTCAAAGGTTTTCTGTTGTTGTTTTAGCTTTTCCAAGGCACCTTCAGCAGACACAGCTTTGACGGAATACAGCCAAGTAAATTTGGTAAATGCGTCTATCGCGTTGAAAATGTGTGAAATGATATCGAAATGAAAATGTGTGAATGCGGTGAAATGATATCGACATGGTAAGGTACTTAAAGGTATGTCTTTAGAAATAGGATTTAAAAACCCTTTTTTTTTTTAACAGTTTTTTTATTAGCTAAGATACACGGGACACAATAAACTATTACTTTTTTTTTAACGATGTTGATTAAATTTGGAGTAAAAAATTCCTGTTTCACAATTTCTTCTGTTTTCGCTACTGAGATGTGACCATTCTCGCGAATCAATTTAATTAATTCAGCCTCAATTGCTTTAGGGGTTACGATTAATTCTTGACCATTTAAGTATTTGTAGAGCATACCGTTCCGCTTAAAAAATTCTTCCGATTCTTGCTTCTCTAGAAGCGACTTCAATGTTTTAATGTTAACAACTTCTGCTGTTTTCAAATTTGAAGTTAACTTATCATTACTGGATATCGACTAAGAGCATCAACATGCTTTATTGGACTTCCAGCTCTGTGCTCTATTTCATAATCGAATTTTTCTAATTGAAGTGCCTATCTGGCTATGCGAGTAATTAGATCCTTTTTATGCATAGTCTTCTGAAATGCTGCACAGTCAGTTACAATTTTAAAAATGTTGTCCTAAAAGATAAACACAAAACTTCTTTAATGCGTTGATAATTGCAAGTACCTCCAGTTCGTAGCTGTCGTACTTTTCTTCTGCTCCACGTTGATATTGATGAAGATTGGAGAAAGTATACGTCCTTTATTGTTCCAGAGGGATAATTTGAATTTTACAAAGTTCATTTTGGACTAATGTGTGGAAGAAACCTTTATGCAAATCTTGTGTAGAATATTCTTTTGCTTCTTGCAAAGTGTCCAAAACATCTTCGATGAGAGGTAAGGGAAATTTATCTTCCACAAGCTTCTGGTTCAATTTTCTGTAATCAATACACATTCTCGAAGATCCATCTTTCTTTTTTATCATTACAATTGGGCTTGCATACTCCGATGAACTCGGACGTATAATGCCTTCGTTGAGCCATTCTTCTATTAGTTTTTTTTACCTCTTGTCTTTCTGTGAACGTTAGTCAACGAGGTGGTTGACAGACTGGTTCTTCGTCTTTCAGAATAATTTTTATTGACGTCGGTAGATGCTGTTTTTTTCAGGCTTATAGTCTTGTATTAACTTCAAGTTCCTTCTTGATTTGACGATTTTCAACATGACGCAGATATAGTTCTTGGAAGATTTTCAGCAGATATCTGCATAAGCAGTGCTTGATTCTCATATTTGTTGAATTTAACTCCTTATTTGATGAAACTTATCGATGCTTGTTCCAAAATGTCTGACCTAATAACTGCTTCGAATTTTAATTTATCGGCAGGTACAACATGCCAAGTTAATGAGTAATTTTCATTGTCCATTTCAATTGCATGTTCCAAGGATAGTTGTCTCTTGTGCTTCACCAATACCTGTGAGAAGCATTTTGTTCTTCGATAATTTTGCTGGATCCATTATTCTTCGGCTTGTGTTCTCTCGTAGCAAACTTACGGTACTACCACTGTCTATAGCGCTGTGATTTCCTTCTTTCCGAAAAATATTTATTTAGTTTTAAACCTTCCTTAATGATGAGTGTGCAAGTTTCCTTTGATTCATTCCTCTTTTTTGGCGTTTTGTTTCTTCGTTGTGAACGTATTTACTTCCTTCGGATGTTGTTTGAATTTCTGCGACTTTGAATAGTTCGTTTGAGCATGCTTGGAAGCATTGTAATTCGAGTGCTTCTCGTAATTTTTGTTGTAATACCCCTTCTGTCCGCTCTCTTGATTTCTTGGAGTTTTGTACTTGTTGACAGGAGCTTCATGATGTTTGCTGTAATTTGTTGACGTTGGAAACTTCTTACCTGTCCTATTATATTCGAATTTTCTCGGTGTTTCATATCTGCGATATTTTTCCGTGGGTTTGAATTCTTGTTTCTTCACAAAAGGACTGCCCGATTTTTGTTTGTCCTTTTAACATCTTCGAATTTTTCTGCTAATTGGGCAGGAGAGTTCTATTTGCCCATTCATCAAGGTAATATTCCTTAAATTGAAAAGGCGTTTTTCGTTTTAGTTGATCTGTTATGATTAGGTCTGATAATTTCTCGAAAGTATCTATCTTTAATCCGTTTATCCAGCCGTTGAAGTAAGTATTTAGTTCATGGTAAAAATCAGTCCATGTTATTTCAGGCGTCTTTTGATGAGTGACAAATAGTTGTCGAATTTTTTTTGGAGTTAGTTTAAAACTTTTCAGCAGTAAGTCTTTAATATGTTCGTAAGAGTTAGCTTCGACATCAGGCTCTCTCGTATGATGAGATACTTCCGGTGGTAATAAACCTAACAGACGGGAAACCCCCAATTTTCTTAATTCTCCCTTCAACAATCGTTGTATGCAGGTTTTTGGTTAGGTCTTCGTCGTATTTTTTACTACCAGTTAATTAGGTCTTTGAGTGTGACGATGGTATAGATTGATCGGTTTTTAAATTTAGTTCTGTGGCTAAGATGAATAAATCTTCGCGTCGACCTTTGCCGAGATAGGCCATTTTAAAATTAAAATTTAATTTTAGTTAGTAACTAAAGGAATTAACGAAATTGTCACGCTTTCAGACAGTAATAAGGATGTCGCTATAGTATGTCAAAATTCGTTTTCATTTACCAAAATTCTCAAGATAGAATCATATTGCGCCATAATACACTAAATATACAATGAAATACGCAAATTTTATTCATTTAAAAATATTTTAGACCAGTAACGTGTAAAGACAACGATGCGAGCTAAAATGCGTAATACTTAATTAGAAATACTTCAATTATTAATTTCAACTGAACAACAACAAAAAAAACTTTTATAAAAACATTTAATATCAACATTTAAGAGGGGGAGAGGGAGAGGTTTAAACTGGTCAATGCCTTAATTTAAGACAAATAATGTTTTAAAATAATAACATTCTCACATGATAACTTGAAATTTGCGATCGTAGATTTCATTAAAATTTTTCTCCAGTTTTTTATTTCTATTCTATTTAGTCCCTCAATTTTAATAACATTTTCTTAAGCTGAATTCAATACACTAATCGATGTAACATTCGATCAGTAATGATTTTAAATGTTTAGATGTAATTCAAATTTATATAACCATGCAATCGCATGCCTTTGCCACTCATTGATTCCTTAGTGGGATTTTCATTTCTGCTTTTATTTTGTAGTATACTATCTACTTTTTAATTTGCTGTCAACTGAGTTATTGGATTTTATATTTTCAGTTGTATCAAATAATGAGTTTTTTTTAAACGTATATTTCATTTTAATTATTGAATAGTTCCAAAAGTCAATAGGGGCGAACAAACTGGTCAACAAAAGCGGCTTAATATGTATTGAACCTATCAGCTGTGTATGATGGAATATTTCAATGCGAAACGATTTGAATATAACTTAATTACATTTAACAGGCTAATTTCGGAATAAATCATTTTGTATGTTTTATAGTATTTATTACCTCAATTTTATTTATTTTGTAATAAAGGCTGTATTACTACATCAATGAATTTGTCAACTATGAATTCTTCCATATGCAGTATTTCATTGTTTTCCCGTAAGAATTACGAGGAATTTATATAATGATAAAGAATCTTTTACCTTCCAGTTTGCCGAGAAGGATCTTTTTAATCAGCAAGAACATTATCATTAAGGGCGAAAAATTTGCTTTTAATTGAAAGAATTTTCACAAGTTTATTTATACAATTACTAGTTTACACATTTTTCAACTATTTGCAATGTTATTTTATTAAAATATATGATTAAAACTGTATCATTGCGTGAAATTGCGCTATAATACTATATATGATTATTTGTGTAAAGGTAGTCCACGCGGTTGTGAGAAGAATTTAGCTTTAAAAGGAAACATTTTTGACCAAGGATTTCGATAATATTTAAAAGGCCTGTGTAAGGAATTTCGTTCTGCAAGTAAGAAACAAGTGGTAACGAGCGTCACATCAATACCAGTGATGCAACTGTACACAAATCATTTAAAGTTGGGTTAAAACTGAGTTATTCTGACTGTAAAACTTTCTCAATTTAAGTACGAGATCAGTCTTGTAAACGCGTGTGTTTTGCTTCAAAAGGAGCTAACTCCTTTTGACTGTTGTTGGTTTTAGCTCCAGGTATATTTGACTTAAGAATCATTGCATTTAGGTTCACCTGCTGTTAAAATACCACTCATGGAATTTTCGTCTGTAAAAGTTATAGTGATTATATCTTGTCTCATTAACTAAATTTTTTCAAAGAATTTTAGAAAATCAAAGCTTGATATTTACCCACGAGCCATATCATTCGTTTGGTTAATCTCGTTTAATATAAGGAAATGAGATTTCATAAAAAAAGTAATTAAAACAAGTGCAGACAGTAGGAACTTGCGTTTCAGTTCAACAGTTCAGAAAAGACTTAAGTACCTTCTATCTAAATCGAATTTATTGTTGTTTTAGTAGTTCCATTTTTTGTATATTTTGATTCTTTTTATGTATAACAGTAATAACATCTTTCTTTTTTTTTTCATGTCCCACGACGAGCATCTGATTACATGGAGACTGAATGGAAGCGACTGCAATGACCGTGGAGGTTGCGAAAAGATGAAGTATCTGTCAAAAGAATTGCGTTCTGAAATAAAGTGGATTGATTTGTGCAGTATTCAAGGGCATCCATTGAAATTTTGAGAGGATGAACTGCTTCGTTTATTAAATCTTGGGAACATTGGCAAAACATTATAAATAACATTAATATGAGCATTGACAAGATTTGAGATTCTTTGTACATTAATTTTCTCCATCTGATATATAACTTACATGAATCTCCGTCTCTTCTCTTTGATATGTGACTTACATGAAAAGAACTTGGTATATATATTTTCATGAACTAAATAATCTGGACTTGTCGCTGACAAAGACTTTTGAACTGTCAAATTTTCTACAAATCTTTTAAGAAAGCTTTCTGTTTTGTACATTTATCTAAAATTATCTTGTCCTAATTTTCTGTACCTTATGGAGGAAAGAAATATTTCATTCTCCTCCTACAAAAGAAAAAGGAGGCATTTAGTCGGCAAAAGGCTCTCATGACCCCACATCTCTCGCATTCAGACGCTGTTTTATGAGCTGGCATGCGACTGCTGTGTGGTCAGTAAGTGAACGTTGTGGTTTGTCGTCATTTATTTCCAAACACACCACATATGACATTTTCGTATAAAAAGTTTCTCCGTCTGTCTTCTCTTACAAAGCTTACCAATGATAAATTTCAAACAATTTTTTTATATAAAATTCCCTTTTGTTAATTTTTTAAAATTTATATATGTCAGCGTAATTTTTCTTAAAGCATTCCTATAAATTAACAAGCTGATTAATCATTTTTAACCTTAATGTAAATAGCGTAATACAATTCGTAATAATCTTAATATAAATTATATAATAATAATTTTAATATAAATCATATCATGTTTACGTAATTAAACGAGATTTAATTGATCTATTGTAGTTTAAATTGAGAATTATGCAGTTTAAAATGGACGCTTATTTTACAACGTATTTATTCAAAAGAAGTAATTCTTTACACCTCTGTATTTTCAATCTTAATTTTAGTTCGTATATGCTTGGTATTATTGGTTTGGTAAATATAAGTACCCTTCCAAATTTCAAAAATTAGCAG
Organism: Argiope bruennichi; assembly: GCF_947563725.1. Classification (NCBI taxonomy): domain Eukaryota; kingdom Metazoa; phylum Arthropoda; class Arachnida; order Araneae; family Araneidae; genus Argiope; species Argiope bruennichi. The sequence goes on along the minus strand of NC_079151.1, from coordinate 27,163,117 downwards.
CATAATCGAGGTCACAAAATACTCTTAACTGCCTTTCTAATCTCGTAATTGAATTTCAGTTCATTTTTATTAAAATAAATTAAATGCTAGATTTAAGACATTGATATTTTAAGTTCAACAATCGGCAAAATGCAATTAAATTAATTTCTAAAGTGAGTAAGAAAGTTTGATATGTTATCTGCTTTGGATTGGTCTGGCTTCTCTATCTTGGCTAGTATCCTCTTTCTAAGCTTCTGAAAAATATGCTTTCTTTCCTTTTGCGCCAAAAGAAACTTCAATATAACTTGCATCTCTCTATCTGGTAAAGTAGGAGAAATTAGGAATAATGTTCATTCTGAATTCTAATTGTAACTTAAAATCGATTTATCTTGACCTCAATCGCGCAGCAATAGTGTATAGGTTAAGTTGCGCTTCAATAACAATTTAGTTGTTAATTAAATTTACATGCGTTTAAGTAGAGAAGAGCGAGTTTCATTGCCTCTTGTTAGAATTGAATTGTCGTTTCATTAACTGCCTTTCTTTTCTGTTTATTAAATCCGAAATATCTTTTACTTGATGGATTCAAATGGAGAAGTCTTTACAATTTTTCTAAATTCAAAGATAAGTTATGTGACGAGAAAAGTGATTAATGGGGGCTGTGTTTTGTAATTAAAATATTAACTCGCGAGAGCATTGAACTTGTATTGTTTAAAACGATTTCAACAATAAAAAAAATATAACGGCGATATCGATTCTAGAAGGTTATATTAAAAATATGCCATCCGCCCTATTTACGCGTTAAATGGTTCGCAGTTTTTACATTTAATTCCTTGATAACTAGTAATTAATACATTATAAATCGATAGTCCAGAGGAGAAATATTCAAATGGAAGTTTTTTTTTCCCTATAACAATTTCGTTAATGTGTGGTAACTTCTCATTATCTTTAAAATTTATTATGGAAATTTTATCTTCCTGTATGAACAATAAGTGACGTGCATAGTATATAGCTACATTTTATATAATAATCTTTATGCTGTAAAATGTTGCTTATAAGGATCGATTTTTAAAAAATTGTGTTCTTCTCTGCCCATCACATTATTATCAATATCGAGGGCTCGAAATTTTCAACCAATTCTCTTTCTTTAATTACTAAAGTAGTTGATAGCTGCGCCTTGAAACAACTAAATATTTATTGTATTGATATATTTATTGTATACTGATCAGTAGTTAAATTATTTTATTATCAATAATCATGTACTTGATCGCTTTATAAATTTGTAAAGTAAAATTTCGCGTACAGTTTACTTATTTAAGATGGCAATAACGGAATTTTAATTTCTTTTCTAAGTTTTTAAAATTTATTAACATAAAATTCGAGGTTAGTTTTTTTTCAAAATAAATGACTGAGAACTAGTATTAGTTAAAATATACAGAAACATTTGTAGATGTGACTGTCATTGATAAAGTAGATATAATTTTCAGAGCAGAAATAATGAATGCAATTCATATAAATATAGGAAAATGAAATGCGACAACAAATATTTATATCACAAAAAAAATTCGAAGCAAATACTTACGGTTTTACGAAATCGCATTTAAGTTAATGAATTAATATCGCTTATGATTATTAAATTTAGTTTTCTATTATTTACAAGTTAGAGAAAAAAAGTGCGTGCGCTGTTCTATGTGAATATGCAATCACTGGTAGAATTCTTCAGCTCCTGTTCTTCAATTCTTTCCTCTAATGTCTTAAATTCTGAATCCTTAACTTGGGAGTCTTTTAATGCTTTAAAACAAATGAATCGGTCTTATACTCTAGTTATCTAAAAATAGTCCTAGTGTTGCTTTAAAATATAACTAATAATACCGTAATATAACTGAATTAAATTAATTTTTTTGCTCGTTGTCTTAAAAGAATTGGTATTTATTGGTAATGGCTTTCATCCAATAAAAATTGGAAAATACTTGAAAAGGAATTAATGAATTTAATTAAGGACGGAGAAGTCAAAGCAGAAATACATTTCTAAAATACATAAAAACTACGATTCAGATTTTACTGAACGGGACCAACGTTTCATGAATACCTTAAATTATTGCAAATAATTCCATAAAACTCAAGAAATTATCATCATGGCATTTCTATAAAACTTGGCTACTTTCCCTGCTCTGTAAATATAGAATTATAAATATAACATTTTCCCTACAGGGCACTTTTGTTTTTGTTAAAAATTAGCCGCTTTAGCTGCACATTATTAAATTTATTCAGTATATTGCTGGTATTTTTTTAATAGAATAATTTTACAAAAATTGCTCAAGTTTTTATTTGTTACTAATTGACTCAGGTGATTAGCGGGTTGGTCGAGAGTATTAGTTGTATTTGATTTCGGATAAATCGCTTAGATATAACTGCGTATGCTTGGTTCCGCGTAAAAGTATGAAATCGAAGGATCATAAATTCTGTTAATCTTATGATATATGAAGTTTCCTGATGGAGACAGTTGCGTAAACATCAAACTGCTATTCAGATCTGCTGTCTATAGTATAAATTTTGCTATATGGTAACTAATGAAACTACACCTTCTTTAGTATTCAACAATGGAAGAAAATGACGTGTGATAACAGGTGATAATACAATGGTGACGGTTAGAATTTCAAGGCAAAATAGTATTGAAAATTGAGCAAAAATTTAAAAATTAATTCCCACATTCAGGAATAATTTGGACGATTATTAAATTAATAATTAAGAAGTCACTTTTTTTTTAATTTTGTGATGGTACAAAAATTATTTTTTGTACTAAGCTGCAAACTTTATCATAACTGTACGTTTCGGTTCTTTCTCTGCTCCATATTACAAACAGATTTATGGAATGGCGTTTAAACAGTTTTAAATATTGTAGAAATTAGTTTTTGCAGAAACCACATTTTGGGAAGAGAACATATTGTTTCTTTTCATAGATCACCGATAGATGGAGCTACCTCCTAATGGGAGAGATAATATTTATTTGATTCATGAAGAACCGACACACTTCGTAGGCAATTATAGAACGCGTAAAATAATATTAAATCATAACAGCATTGAAGTAGGAAGTGAAAATTATTATAATTTGCAATATTATAGGTACCATAAATGAGCAACAGTACTGTTAAACAGTTATTTCATAGCCCTAAAGTAGGTGAAACTTGAGTAAAGATGTGTGTTTCTCCGGTATAAGTTTGGAATATGTTATTACCCGTATGAAATTTTAAAAATATTAGTTTTTCAGTTGCACAAAATATATTTCTTTAGAACTATTTCTACAATTTTAATTCAATTTATAACAATTCCATTTATTTGTTGAAATATTAAATCTGTATTATTGTTTAATACTCGCGCGCTATTTATAAAGCTAGCTTTTTTTCCCTTCAAACATTTTCACATTTCCTCCCCTTTTTTTTACGTTTCTAAGCACTTTTTAATATGCGAACGCAATTTATCTTCACATACTATATTTTCAAAAGGTTGCAGTTTCGCTTAACATTTGTTTAATTTTGCCTCATATTTAAAGCTTTTAATATACCTTGTTGACATCTTTCTATTTTTAATGCTTCTTTTGCATCTTGTGTTCGGTGAATAATATTTTATTTCTATTGATGAGTTAGTCATTTAATGAATGATTATGCATTTATTGAATGGGTGCCAAAATCCTATTTTTTAAAAAAGTATCAACGGATGTTTTCTCTTAACATTGCATTATTTTATATTTATATAGATTTTGGCCTCTTTTTAACTTCGCAGCATCTAAAATTCACTTGTTTTTTCTGCTGTTATTGAGCTTGCATATCATCAAAGCTCAAGATATAACTACTGAAATTTGAGGATTTAATTTAAAATTAAAGAAAAGAATATCCCGGGTTCTACAACTATATTGGTATGATTGCAGGTTGAAATATCTATGCGATTACAAAGTTATTTATCAATAAATAATCAAAGTCAAAAATATAAATAATAAAAACCAAATTTATTTTAAAAATATGCAGATAGTTTGAGTTCCATCTGCATTTTATAATATCGCAGTTGCATATGCAGTTAATATTAGAGAGCTACATGTGTTGTTACATCATCAAGCATTAAACTGAGAAACAATAAATATACAAAAGCAAGAACTTTTTAAGTCGTTATCCCTGAAAAGCTTCTAATAACAACTCAGTAATGTCATAATTTTCCCTCGATGAAATATATTTTTTCTGAGTTCTAAAGCAGTTCGTTTGCGCATTCAAATAAGAACTTTATAAATATGAAAAAGATGTTTACAATAAGAATGTCGATTATCCCAAAGCTTTAGAGTAATTACGATTTCAAATTAATTATGGAGGAGAAAAAACATAGTGCTTGTGTTCTATGAATAGTCATCATGATATTGTCATGTGAATTCTACTCAAGGAATGATACTAATTCATTTACTTTATTCTGAATATTTTTTAATATGCAGGGGAAAAAAATAAATATCAAAAGGAAATGAAAGAAATCAATGTATTAAATAAAACATCTCCTATTTCTAACCATAGATGGCGACACACATGCCATTCCTACCAAAGCATATTAACTTTCAGACTTGTAAAGCAAATCAGCCATATGCTATACTGTATGTATAAAAGAATTATTTCGTGTAATATTTGAAAGTTTTATGGCAATTATACGGGACACTTTTGTGTAATTGTATCACCTTCCCATTAATCATTTTTCAACTTTAAATAAGATTTATTTTATCATTATAGTTATTTTAGAGTATAATGTCAGAAATTAGTCCTTAATCCAGAGTAAAAGACTGACTATCTGGTTAAAATATACGTTTTATTTTTTTAACAAATAATATTTTATAAGGAAAATTAAAATTTCTATTTTCTTAGCAGTTTGAATCCAAAATGCTAAATAACATAACAAAAATATAAACGACACAGTATAGTTTTATGAATTTATTAAAAATACTGGAATGCTAATATTATTAAAAAAAACTATATAAAGTGCATTTACTTTGCTGTTTTTTTTAAAAAAAATGTTTTATCGTGTAAGAAATAAAATCCCGCAGGGAATGAAACGTCGTACTTTTAACACCATAGATGGCGACACATTCGCAGTTCTTACGAAAATGTGTCTAACGTTCGTTAACCTCGCAAAGCTAGTAGTAAACATCTCAATCCATAAAATTTGACTTGCTCCGAGCACACACTTTGTACTTTATTTTATAACGTGTTTTGATGAACAAACAATTCTACACTTTTAAATAAACGGAATAAATTTTATTTTGAATTATATAATGATTTTGCTTTGGGTGAATGACCAAATAAAAATGGTAAGTTCTATAAAGCTTTTTGCGCAAGTTCACAAAATAATGAACATTCATTATAAGTTAAGAAAATGTTGTGTAGCATTTTGTCAAACGATAATCTAAATATAATTATCCTTATTTTGCGCCATGCTAAATTTAAACAATATAGAAGAAGGAAAATAAATATGCACAAATAAAAAAAATTCTGAAAATCTCTATAAGTTGTAAATTTCAATGCTAAAACAGAGCTCTAAAATATTAAAACCAACGGGAATGATCTTAACTTATCTGCTTCATACATTACAATATAATCGATTCTTTTTATGTTTTACTTCGCAGTAAAAAGAGAATCAAGCACAGTAGCTCTTCTCGGCGGTCGATTATTTCCAAAATTTTACATGGATCTATAAATTTTAGTACCAAGATTATACACCAAATTTTATTAATTTTTTTAACATTCTGCAATACCATGTTTGCATGCAAGCGTACAGTTTAGCCTCTGGCAAATATAGATTTCTAGTAGAAACTTATTTATGACTATAATATAAAAATCATATACTGACACTTGCCTATACATAATATAATGCCATCTTGTTTTCCCAGTGCCTTCTAACATTGAGTTATCTAATCAGTTAGATGAGAAAGAGGAAAGGAAAATAAGAGGGGGGAAAAAGAAAGAAAGAAACGACAAACCATCCAGGGATCTCCACAGGGAATCCCATCGGTGTCAAATCCTGCACAGCTATATTTCATATTTTGGCGAAATAATAATTAAATGAAGCGAACAAGAATATCTAAATGTTGATATTTACAGACGCAACCTCTTTGCATTTTTGAGGTCATTAGATATGGGTAAACTATGTAGAGATTACTTATTAAAAAGGAAGGAAAATAAATGATAAATAACATTGTAAACATCTATATGCTATGCATAAACATATAAACAAATATTGTAGAATCAGAAATCTGTAGCTTCTGTCCGTGTCCTGTGGTTTTGACATGGTTGTTTGGATCTATAGGATACTACAGTTATAAGGGAATAATTTAAGCTGAGTTTGACGAGTGACATTTTGGTCTTAGATATTTAATGGTCTTGAAGAGATCTTGGTACAGCTGGTTGCATTTATGAGTTCACATCACATATGCTCGATATATAGACTGTCAGTAAGCATGCTAATGAATTAGATAAAAATTTATACTGCTTTATAAATCTAGCCATGTGTCAACTTTTGTTTATATTGTTTATTGGGTTTCTGAATTACCGTGTTCATATTTAGAAGGAGTGACCATTATTGTTTACTCATTTCATCCAAAATTTTCGAATTTGATGTAAAGACATTATTTCAAGTCTGATACGTCAAACTTTTTACCAATTTTGAGTTATTGCGGCAATGGATTCACAAATATTGAGTTTTTGAATTGAAGTGTTTGCAATTAGATGGAATGGTTGGTATTTCCGTTTACATATTTTATCCAAACCTTAAGAAACCTTCAAATTTGGTGCAAAGACCTCATTCTAAATTTCATCTATTTAAGCGTTTTCGATTTTGAGTTAATGTACTCAAGGAGTACAAACATTGGATTTTTGAGTTACAGTTTTCCTAATTAGTGGTCAATGTTTCTGTTTCAATATTTGATTCAAAACGTTACGAAATCTTCAAATTTGGTACAAAGACATCACTTCAAATATCATCCACCTTTTTTTTTCCAATTTTGAATTAATATGCTGAAGGAAACACAAACATAATTTTAATTATATATATTTGGGACTCCGTAAGTTTTTAAACCTGAGGATTCATAAAAATTTGTGGATCCAATTTTTTGGCGAATATAATTCCTTTTTTTGTGTGTATTTCGTATTCTAAAAACTATATAAACAGGGAGTTTTCTTCTTTGCTATATCTTTTGCTTTTTACGATTGACTTGATAAAAAGTTATAATAACTGTGTTCAAGTGATGAACACATGGTATCTGAAAGAAAATGCAGCAAATTGAAAATCATGTTCCCACTTTTATTTTTTGTGTAATTATATATAAAATTATCTTTTAGGAGCATAAAAAGGAAAACCCTTTGAGTTATGGAATTTCATAAGAATTAGGAAAGTTTGAATTAAGCAAACCATTTTGACATATTCCATTCGAATTTTATAGAATTCTTCGCTTTTTGCATATAGACCTAATTCTAAATTTAATCTATAAAAATTAAACCTTGATTGAAATGCAATACCGAGGGAAAGAAAGAATTAACATTATCGATGCACCATGTGGGGGGTGGAGAAGCGGAAACATGGTATTTGTTCATCGCAGGCCATTTATCTTGCTACAGCATTGGTTGATTGCCCATTTATCCATTAGAATAATTGATGTGTCTACGAATTTTAACTAATTCTTTATGCAAAAATAATTGAAGAAAATCCTACGAATTTCTATCATTTTTTGAAATCTGTCTAGAAAATTCCTTTAATTAAATTTATGTAGATTTTTAATTTTCTATTTCTCGCTAAAGTAATATTTTTATTCCGGGTGTAACTCTTATTTCTGAATTTTAATCTTTGTAGCCAGCGACAAATAAAGTTCACAATATGAAGAATGGTAAGAGATATATCGTTATGTACTGTTAAATAGTTCTGAATATGCTCATAATGTTTTTAAAAGTAATTAATGCATTTGAAATGAGATTAGTTTTAAATATCATTTATCGATATTAAAGGGATTAAGTTATGTATTTAAAATGAAAGTTGTTTGCTTTCCTGAATTCCTATAATTTTTTCTTGCGTCGAGTTATTGGCAATTTTCATTCACTACGATTACAGTCTTTAACAACATTTGATGCCTTTTCGACTTGAATTATCATTGATTATAATGTTAAGCATTTAATATATTTTGATTTAAAGTATTAAATTATTGTGATGATAGAACAAAGAGAATTATGAAAATCAATAAATGTATGGTTAAAAATTAAAAAAAATTAATCATCTTTTTTTAAAGCTATTTAGCTTAAGAGAAAAACTTTATCTCTCGTGGCATATTCTTATATTTAAGCCGGTCTTACATAACTTTTTAAGAATTACTTTCACAATAAAAGGACTCGAAATAAAACACAAGACACATTAAACCTAAATTCACTTTTATAAGAAAAATGGCAATGAATTGCGGCAACAAACGCTGAAACTGCATTTTAACCCCTTTTAAAAACATCTCCATTTCTTTTCTTATTATCTACTCAAAGTGCTGATATTAAGCAATTATCTTCTTAAATTTTTAAGTAACTCCATTAAAAGGAAGAAATTGAGCCTTTAAAATCGGATTTCACTCGATTAGAAGAAGAAAAATTTGCTCCACAAAGCTTAAAAGAAAATTAATTCTTTTTGTGAAGCATTTATCGCTAATGAGCTAGATTATTTTTCTTATAACACTTTAAATATCGCGTGTATTGAATCTGATTAATAAATTACCATTATATAAGAAGATTTAAAACGGTTGGAGAGCAAATTTTGTAATAGGCCTATTTTTTTTAAGGTCATTTCGCTTCAGCTCGAAATAATGTTTTAAAATTAAATTAAAAAGAAACCAAACCATTCTTTTCACGCTTTATTAACTAATAAAATAGTAAAGTCGATGAATATAAAAATTAGTAAATGGCTTTGAACTTTTTGAGAAAAGATGAAAATGCATATTATGCTTAATTTGTTAATTGACAATTGCCTATGAACGACAAACAAAACATTGACTGAAAATTAGAAGCGGGGCAACTGATTAAAAAGAAACACCAATAAGTTTGTCGACATTAAATTAAAAAAAAAGTTTATTTTAAAGTTCTTTTATTTAGTCTTGAATGCTGTTTACTTGGAATTTTCATTTCATTAAATTTATTTATTTCCTTCAAATTATGAAATGTTTACGAAACGCTAGCACCTAATTTTATATCGATTGTTAATTGCTCCAATAACACTTTTTAAGAAGGGCAATTTTTTAGGTGAAAATCATCGATTAAAGCTAAATGAAAAATCAATAAAGAATTGGTTTGAACTTGGCAATGAAGTAAATTCGTTTTGTCTGACATTAAATGAAAGAATTAGAGATTTCAGAATTAATTTGTTATATTTTGCAATTTTTTAATAAAATAAAATAATTTTTAAAAATATATCTGCGAAATCTAACTAATGATGAAGCTGAAAAATAGTTATGGATCAATTCTTGAAGAAAATTGTGGAAACATCGAATATCTTTTATTCAAATGTTTGTGGTTTATTTTGAACATTGTAACTGTGTTTCTTCTTTATTTGTAATTCATGCTCACATGCTTGGCATCGTTAACATCTACGAAATTTTTAAGAAAGTCTTTTTTCATTAGATTACCTCTAAAAATAAGGGCAGCGACACCATAAATACTTGGATGATATATTATTGTATAAATATGCAGATTATCATTTCCCTGATGGATACAATGATATAATGTAGGAATGAGTTAATTCCACTCCAATGATATAATGTATCTCCAATGGGCGGTGATAGCGAGCAGGACACCATCTTTAATTTCCGTCTATGCTTTCTTGAGAACGGCTTTTCAAATATTTTGGGTTGTATAGATAAAAAGAGGGTAATTTCGTTGCAATTGTTACAAATGGTCGTTTTTTAAAAATTTTTGAGACTTAATTATTTTTTTTAACTATGCATTATTTATGAAATACATACATAGTAAGATTTCAAACTCAAAGCCAGTTTACGAAACAGTATTATGATATTGAAGTTTTTATTTAATTAAAGGAGTTTAATTGCAAAAATTATGGATGTAATCGTAGAAATTTTAACACAAAAGTTAGGTTTAGAAAACATGAACAGTATGAATAATATTGTTAACGCGGTGATTATATCTGCACTTTAAGTTTAATTATTAATTTGTATTATTTGTATATATTTATTTGTTAATTATTTCTTGCCTTTAATTATTCTATCGTTTACCTATTTCTAAATATCTCCAAATAAAAATAACAACAAGTACTTGGAGGAGAAATTGCCATGTATATAAGCAAGTTCTTGCTTCCCTGATTGATATAGCAACCAACGATGTGGGGATGAGTTTCTTCCTTTCCGATGATGGAATACACCTTTTATAAAAGGTGTTGGCCCTTGGCTGCTGATGACCAGTAGGACTCCACCTTGTTTTCACTTAATATGCAGTCTCGACAACGGCTTTCAAATGTCTTTGGTTGCATAGATAAAGTGAGGATAATTTTGGTATGATTACTACAAATCGCCATTTCATAGCTATTTTTAATTCGAGGATTCATCATTTTTACTTCTTCATATATAAATTTAAAATGATCATGAAGAAATTCAAATTTGAGATTTTGATGAATATCTACGTTTTAGATCTTCCTGAATCCTTTTGTTAGGCTAGACGCAGGCAATTTGGTATGTGATTTTTACACAACATTTGTATATTCCTATCAATTTTTAGATAAAATCTATTCAACGAAGTCTTTCTGGTTAGATTAGAATGATAACTACAGAACGAAAAAAATAAGATGGACAATATTTGGTGCACAGATTTAGGTTCTAAGGGGTACATACGTGTCAAATTACGAACCAAATTCGAAAGTTAAGTTGATCCAATTAACTCAGAAATTTACTGTCTTTCAGTTTGTAAGTTAATAAATTTATATGAAGCATATAAATTTGTCTGACAATATTTTGATAGTATCATGTATTATGTTAGAGTTTATCAATATTTTAATATCAATATTTATTTTAATATCTTTATGCGTTAGTATGAATTTTCGAATGTAAATGTGACAATCTAAGAGTAAAACATTTTGATTAAAAAAGTGATTTATATGAGTTTAAGTATGTAGGATTCTAAATTAACGAAAAAAAATTCTTTTTCTTGAAATGATGAGATTAATTTAAGATAAACATATTTTCTTTCAGAAATTGAAAAAAATCTACAAAATGGTTCAAGTCACCAAATGTTTGAATATATATTAAAACTTCTTATCTAAGGAAACAAAATATATTGATAAACTACAAATGGTTTTTCGTATCAAAATGAGAAAGCTATGGTAATATTAGGATAAAAAAAATTCTGAATTCAAAATATTCTGGAATAATTTGTCATATTTCTTAATATAAGTAAAGAAACGGTAGCGTTTAACTTTTTGGATGTGCAAAATTTATGTCCTTTTAAATGAGGGCAAATGAAAAGAATAAATGTAATCGTTAATCAGATAATTTTAGAATTTTTTTTCTCTCATTACGATGTTTAATGCATGGAGCTGATGAGGAAGAATCAGTGTCTGCCTGACACTCCCAGAAAATAGGTTATTTCTCTTAATGTTTGGCAACAGTATCCCCATTGGTTTGATCACAGTTAATTCATCATGACTTTTGACTTTTTCGTAATGTTGTCAGTTATTATCATTCAAGCAGCTATAATTATAAATAAAATTTCGATTTTCTGATTTGAATATTCAGCTACATTTTTTCTGATTAAATATTCTTGAAAGGGGGAATTGCGGTTTCGCCATGTTTCAATATACAGGGTGGAAAAAAAGTCCGTAAAAACTTTAAAAATTCGTATAAGCCGAAAAAATAAGGGATCGTTTAAGATCCGGACGACCAAGTTTAAGGCAGACACATTCGGCGCGCGTTGCAGCCCAAATGGAAACATTAGCGTCAGCATCCGCTGAAGGGACTAGCAGTGCACTTGAAGTTGGCAAAAGTCAAGTTTCCAAGGCCTCCTCGGTCACCAGATCTGACACAAGCAGATCGGGGAAATTTAAAATCCCAGGTGTATCGACCATGTCCATCCAATCTGTTGGAATTGAAAGATGGAATCCGCCGAGAGCTGTCATGTATACAATCAGACACGCTGCACTGTCCCGTTGCTGGATTTGTGATATGCCTCCAATGCGTTATCATCTGTAGTGGTGGACATGTGGAATACATATTGTTATAATAAATGGTTTGGTAACAATTTTTTTTTTTTATTATTTGTGTGTCTTATCTTTCACTTATGTACAAAACGCCACCTAACGGCTGTTTTTTGAATTTTTTTCTTATCTTAAAAAAATTTCCGTGACTTATCGATGCTAAACTTGAAAACCGCTTTTTATTTTGCTTAATTTCCCGGTTTTTATAAAGTTTTTAAGGAGGACTCTTTGCCAACCCTAGACATTCTTTCGAATAAAAATGCATCAAAGATGATTCCCAAAGAAGATTATATTTCTTTCGCTTTTAGTCAAATCTAATTACACTGGTTAGAATTAGTTTTAACTATTTCTCAGACTAAAAGCAATGACTCTAAAAACATGGTACGTGATTCCAATCTGAATGATAAAATAATTGTTTTCTGTGGTAGAGTAACAATAATAGGCAATAATTAATTTTTATTGAACATTTTATTAAAATTTATCAAATAATTCCATCTAATGTGTAATAGTTCATTTTCTAATTATTGCATACTTTTCTTTTCAGACACTAACAAAAAATACATCTAGATCAGATTATACATTTAGTAATGCAAGGTTACACTTTTATGGCGGATTTAAATTCTAAAAATAGATACAATAATAACTTCCGCTGCAAGAGACAAAAGCCGGAACACTCTCACAATACCTCTTCTCTCGAGTTTATCTCCACGAAATTTATGCTTTCACTATTTAAAGTGTCATTTCTGCGGAATTTTCGACCACACTTAATTCTATTCCAAATACACTAAAGCTCAGGAACTGCTCTAATGCCGGGGCTGAGGAATGACTTAAACTGCGCCGAAGCAAAAGAAAATAACGCCATATTTCCTACTTGCATCCCTAAATAGTTCCGCATCTTCATTAAGTTCCTTCAAGAGCTTATTCCACCGAGTGCTTATTAAGAAGGGAGATATCACGAACCAATGGCGCGAGGACAGAGAACGGGCTTTAATTGGCGCTATATTTTGCAGAAGGGTGTCGCCAATAGCGGAGGATGACACAATTAAGGCGCAAATTCAATCTTTCCGACTGAATGATTTTCGACTTCATGTTCTCATTTAGGCTCGATCTGAAAGAAGTAGTTGCTCTTCTTCGTTAGTCGCTAGACGTCATAAAGTTCAGCAGATAAGGCGACGTAGATTTTTGATAGTTTATAAAATAAAAATATCTCTCGAAATATTAAATCAAGCATTGTAAAAGTGATTTAGAAAAATCATGCTTTTGTCTTTAATGAGATTTCACCCTGATACAAGAAAACAGCATTTTTACTTTCACGTGTACATAAGTAAGGGTAGCGCGTCTTTCCCGTGATCTGGGCGTCCCGAGTTCGAGTCCCGGTTCGGGCATGGTTTTGTGTTCTATTTGTGCGGAGTGTGAATGTGCCCCCCCCCGTAGAAAGGGGTTGTGCAAGCGAATGTGACGCATGAAGTAGTTAAGTCGTACTCTTGGCCCTAGTTGGCGCTGCTGCAAAAACACGAGACGCTCACTCGGCTTATATCGCTGACAGGTAACTAACTATCAGCGGGCTTGTAAAGTGCCATAAGTAACAACAACAACAACAACAATATATGTAAATAAGACAGCATAGTAATCATAAAAAAATTCGATACTGAGAATTTGATGAATTACCACGTTTTAGACCCCTCTGAGTTTGAAAAACACATTTTTAGAATCTGTACGTCCGTCTGCGACAAAGATAACTAAAAAAAAAAAAGCTTTAAGACATGAAATTTGATATATGATTTTTAGGCCAAATTTGCAAGTTTCTATCAAATTTTGTGTAAAATCTGCTGGAAAGAAATCCGTCCATTAGAATATAAGTAAATACAATAATTACTAAACAAAGAAAGCTAACATATATATAAACTAAACTCAGATTTAACATATATATTGTTGACAACTGTCAACAAACTTGAACGAACTTAAACTACGGGTTGATTATCTGTCTGTCAGTACTTTCAGAAACATGTAAACGCGATAGTACATAAGCACAATGACTTAAATATATCACATTTGGAATGGGATTGGATGACTACAAGTTCAGTTTTGGACCAAATTTTTGTTTCAATATAATATTTGTCTAAAACATAAATTCTATTTTTTGGATACTATGAACGTATGCCAGGGATTAATCGCCAAATAATTCTCCAAGGATGATACGATAGATTCAGTAAAAATGCTAAATTCACGTCAAAGTTAATATTTCATAATTATTGTACGCTAGTGCCATGTAAGGTGCACTCTGGCAGGACATGTTTATTTGAGGATATGCGAGACAGTTTTGAGAAGACCATTTCAGCTGTTTTAAATCAAACAATAGTAAACATTATCCAATGTTAGAGATGCACAAGAATTATATAAGCTAATCATAGTTATGTTTTCTATTAAGGAATACATGTGAAAAATGATTCAAATATAATCTAATAAATATAAATTTGTTTTGGCACACAGTTATAATGATTAAGCCTTGCATTCCCTTATAAAAACACATAAAATCAGGCAAACATGTTAGGCAAAATTACATTAATGTTTTACAGAATACATGTGAAAATGAACCATATCTTAAATTGGAAATATTTTCTCAATAAGTTGTACAAATTGAGTTCTAATCATTTGATAGTAATTCATTGCTTAGAAAGGGCCAGTTTAGCTAGCATATATTATCTCATGAGAAAATGTGATATCCTATAAGAAAAAATTATTAAAATTGGTATATTAAAATAGGAAAGAGTAATAGTAGAAGGTTAGACAGATTAGTAGACAGAAAGGATTTGATAAGAGCGGGGTCGATATAAAGATAATAGGTACTTTTGCTGGTAAAAATGAATCTGGATATTACCTGAATGATAAGTTTCTTTCTTATGATTAGGGTTAATTTTAGCTCTCTGGTTCCGTGATATTGTTGATTCTTTGAACCTCAGTGAAAAATCAAATATGCGTGAATTTATGCTATTTTTCTATCTTTTAAAGTTATCTTGGTTTTCGAAACACATTTTGACATTCTTTTAGATTTTAAAATACAAATAAGTCTATCATTCATCCTCTTAAAGAGCAAACCTATTTGCATGTTTAGTATTTCTATCGTAAACTAGCGGGAGTAATCTACCCATAATTTCCTCTCGTGCTCTTTTAATGAAAGTTTTATACCATAGAACGCCTTGTATGGTATTGGCGTACAATAATTAAGAAATATTAAAATTTGGCGCGAATATGCATTTGTACTGAATCTAATGTATGATCCTTGGCGAGTTATTTGTCCATTATCCTGACATGCTGTTAAAAGTATCCGAAAATCAAATTTTAGTTTTAGACGCGTTTTTCCCTAACGATTTAAACAAACGTTTTACACAGAACTATAATTGTAGTAACAAAATTCCACACCAAATTTGATGTATTTAAGTCATTGTGTATTTGAGTTACCGTGTTACTTGTTTTTGAAGAACAAGTGGTTAATAACCTGTTGGATTTAGCTCAAAATTTGAAAGTGTCTAGATCATTGATGTTAATTCTGTGTATCGTATTTTATCTATCTAAATCTCTTTGTTTTGAAGTTATCATATTAATTTATATTCGAACAACTGGACAGACAGACTTCCTCTGCGTGGGTTTTGCTCAAAACTAGATAAAAATCTGCACATTTGTTATAAAGACTTTATACCAAATTTAATCCGTCAAGATCAAAGCGTTTTTGTGTTATCTTTGTCACAGATAGACATTTTCCAAAAATTTGTTTGTAGAATTCATGTAGATTTAAACCGTGGAGAGAAGTCAAAATCTCGATTTCGAATTTTTTGATTATTACTGTACTTTCTATATACTATGCATTCCTGAAAATAATAATAATAAAAAAATCCCACAACAAAAATTAAAGTCCGTTGATGTAAAAAAAAGACATTGTGTCAGAGTGTTTATATATTCCATTCCAAATCTCCAACTCCATTCAAAAGTTTTTTAGGATCAAGCTGTTTGTGAGCAAGAAGAAGTTCAGCAAAGCTTTAGTAAAAATATTAACAATATCAAGTGAATTAAATAAGGGCATCATCTTCCTAATATTTAAAATTGAGGCAGAATATAGTCATCATTGTAAGCAAAAAAGAAGCATGAATACAGTTAAAAAATGAATACAATTGACATATAAAAAGATGCTCGTGTAAGTGGTGGAACAGCATTTAATTCCTTAGCTATTGCATAGACATATATTTCAAATAAAGTACCCAAACGTATGAAAATATCTCGGTTTCTGTTAAGAGAAATAATAAAAAAATTGCTAAAATTATATTTTTATACGGTCTCTAGAATGAAAAAATATCTTTGAGAAAAGTACTTCTCTTCTCTTATATTCGAATCATTTATAAAAATACAAACGTTCATGCTTTCTATCTGTAAATTTTCCTGAGACATTAAATGACAAAATTGTTCACTATTTATCCATACTTCTAATTGTTATCTGAGCTAGACTTTCGTTGCAATTTTCAGGGTTATTAAAGAGATGAAAAAAGATTATATAAACTGCAGAATTTGGAAAAAAATACATTTATTAACTTTCATTAAACTTTAAAAATTGGTCAAATACGAAAAAATACGAAGGAATACATTAATTGAAGTACTTAACAATTTTTTAATATGAACACCTTTGGAAACTATTCAATTACTTGTGATTTAAATACAGGCAGCTATAAATTCGTTGTCAAAGATCGACGCATTGCCTAAATAAATCCCTTAATTCAGACGTAAAGGCATTCAGAATGATTGAACCTATCGGTCACCGTTCAGCGTACTGTTGTACAAGATGGAAACAACCAAAGAATTTTTGAAAATGCCATGTCACACATTTATCGAAAGTTGCCATGATGATGCACAACTGAAAGTTACAATGATCCACTTGTACGAAGAACGAATTTTTATTGCTTCAAAAGCCATAATAAAGATTATTGTTTTTATTTCGATTAAAACAACATTGTCCATAACTTTATACCAGTTTCTGATTTTTATTTCATCAAAATCTGAAGGAATCTCGATGTAGTACACTTCTTTCTGAGAAATATCATCGTTAAAATGAGATAATTCAGATTCCTCAGAGTTTTCTATTAAATTATTGCATTTTTATACTTTTCTAATTTATATTTTGGGATAGATTTAAAATTATAATATTCAATATACTTTAATTACATTATTTAATCGGATTGATCAAAATCGAGCTTTTTCTGAAAGCGGAGAGTAAATTATGTCTGCACGAGAATTTTTGGTTTGGAATGCGTGATCTTTGAAGTCTTTTTCTTCTTATTGATCTCAAATTTCTCTTGTTCTGGTTTTAATTCTGTTTCACATTTTTACTTTATCATTTTGGTCGTTTGATAAATCCGTAAAATATTAAAATATTCTTCTGATAACGGAATTTCAGCATAGTCAAGTAGTTGTTGTTTGAATAAATTGTTTACTTTGTTTTTGCCTTTCATGAGTTTTGCGTAAAATGTTTCTATAAAATCTTGTTTTTTGGGTTACCAAATACGATAACATATTGTATTTTATTATGATCTACAAAATTAATAATATATGCTTTGCTCTGTAATTTGTCTTGTTTTTAAATTACTATGCATCTATAGGAGATCTATAGGAAATTTTGAAATGAAGCTAGAAAGGTTTTTTCTAAGCAACTGTCTTCAAATCTGATATTTTTAGTAAATCTGAGTTTATATCTGTTATGAATATGCATGAAACTTTGTAGAACTTCCGTTCCAAATTTGTTATGAAGAAAATTTACAATTCTTCAAAACAATTTCAATTACTTTCTAGTAAAATACCTCTGCTATCGTTTGTATATTGAAATGTATACGGTATATCTTTCCCTTTCAATTCTTTAAGAATTTAAATTGATTTAATTGTTATAGAATCTGAGATTATTATCTATTATTCCGCACAACAATTTTTATCTTAGTAGTTTTTTTATTATTTAATTTTTAAATTTTGAATGAGTTAAACTAACTAAACTAGAATGAGTGATATTATAATTTCAATCTTAATATTATTTTTGTTCCTAATTTAAATGACTTTCAAAACTAGTAATGTTTATGCAATAAAATAGCATTTCAATATACATATAAACATGATTGTGTAAATTTGCATTAATTCAGAATTATTGTACTTAAAAATTTTCTCCTCATCAAAATAAACAATTCTTACACAAGAATCAAAATTGAAAAATCCTTGGAATTTGAATTAAAAAAAAATTACACGTTTGCCTAAAACAAAAATTTAGATATCAAAAACAATGCTTAGATGTTCGTTTTAGTTCCCTATTTGTTGTTCATTTTTTGTTCAAAACAATCTTTTTGGAATTCCGAATTATAATTAAAGAGTTCTCAGTAAAATTTTAATATATAAATTTTCAGGGAAAATTCTAAACAGCATGATTAAAATTCAAGGAAACTAGAAATAAAGTAAAAATTTTAAATATTAATAACACTGTAAACTCTTCACTAGACAAAATATCGAAGATAATAAAATTGTTTTCTGAATCCAGAAACGTGGATGCAAATCTGAGAATTTCTATTACTGAAATGAACTTTAGAATTCATGAGTTTTTGGAAATAGTTATAAGTCAAGCAAAAAGAGGAATTTTTATATTAAAAGAGAAGTATTTATTAAAATTTAATATAAGTCAACATGCATTAAAATTTTAAAACACCTTTTTATTAATAAAAAGACGTATTTCTGAGACAAGGATTCAATCCTATTTTTATCTTTGGTTGTTTTATTTCTCAGTATTTTACACTTTAACGGAGATTCTTAAAATGCTTATTTGTAGCATAATTATTTAGATCAAAGAGAGACATTTCAGAAAAATATTGCGATCCGATAACTTATTTTAAAAATTTAAGAAAACATGTTTTCTGATTTTCTTATAATCTTATTGAAATTAATTATAAAACTAAAAATTCTTTTGATTCGAAAGTTTTTTTTTTTTAATTTCCTGTAAAACCAAGTTGCAACGGAAATTTGTTCGAAAATTGAAAAGTTCTGTTTTGTACAATTATTTTAGGCGTTCAATTAAGATGATCAAACCAGAAATTAATAAATCAAATCAAATAAATCATTAAAAATAAATAGCAAGAAATTAATAAGTAAAATTAGATTTAAAAATGAAACAAATTTTAATATTACTTTTTAATTTTTAGAATCGATTGAGTTTTATGAAAAATAATTGATTCATTTTATATAATATTGTGTATTACATTTTTATATATACTACTCAAATTTATAAAATGATATATTTTAATTTTAAATAAATACAACCAAAAATAAATTTTTACTGATGCGCATATGACTACTAACATATAAAAACTGCTGTTTCATGAAATAAATTAATTTTTGAAACATCATTCACAAAAATGAAATCAGGTAAGATTTAAAATCACTTAATCCTATTAAATTGCGAAATCACAAGCATAAAGTAAAAAAATAAGAAGAACAAGTCAGCTTTTTGTTTTAAGGTAATTAAGTTTCACCTTAAGTTAATCAAATTTAATTATGTTTCGTACAAGAAAGTATGAAAGGCTTAAAATATTAAGTTGACTTGAACATAAATTCTTTAAATGAGGTGATAAAGAAATTTTCAAAAACGAAACATTGTTTATTAAATAAGCGCGAGGTGACGGACAACCATTATTTTCTGACACGTAAAAATAATTATGTTGTTACGCTTTATTCTAATTTACTTTACTCGTTGATTTATGGATTTATGACATAAATAGCCATCCCATTATAACAATAAAATATATTTGAGTGATTTCGATTTTACAACATAATTATTTGACATCTTAATTTTGCAATTGCTATTTATTTATATAAATCGATGTGCTAAAATATTTACTTTCATCATAAAATTTCCAATAATAAAATAAATTGCCTGTTAGGAACTCTCATTTCAGCATCTTAATTAAATAAAAAAGGGAATTTTAGGTAATATAAACTTTTTGATTATTTTTTTCTTGCAGATGCTACAAATTCTTCCTGTATCTGTTGAAAGCTGAATTAGATTATTGACAGCTGAGAAGAGAAGTTGATTGAACTCGCAGGAATTTTACTCAATAATACCTTCTCAATTTAAAATTATTTCTCAACTTTAAATTATTTTCAAATAGTACTAAATTAGCCGTTTACGATAATAATTAAGACTGGAATATATTTTGACAGAGTAAAAATTCTAATGCAAAATATGAGCGCGTGTGCCGGCGTCCTGGCGTAGGGGTAGCTTGTCTTCTCCGTGATATGATCATCCTGGGTTTGAGTCCATGTTTGGGCATGGTTGTTCTTCCGTTGTTCTGTTTGTAAGATGTGTAAAAAGGGGTTGTGCAAGCGAATGAGTGATGCGTAAGTAGCAAAGTCTTACTCTTGGCCCTAGTTGGCGCTACTATAAAAACAAGAGACGCGCCCCCACTGGATTAAATCACTATCTTTGTAATAGCGGACTTGTCCAAGGCAAGTGCCATAAGAAACCTCAACAGAAGCAACAACATGAGTGCGTGTTGCTTTCAGTATGTTTAATGGTGAAATGGTGATTCTCTGACATTCTGTGATTGGTGTATTGCATTATTTTTTCTACGGATTAATTACATTTTTTAGAACACATAGCTGCATACAGCCATGAATATTCATCATAAAATTATAAAACTCTGTAAATGTACGAGGTCAGAATAGACCATGCGGAAAATCCATATCTTAATATAATTTTATGGATTCCAGATTAGGAATAGTGAATGTTTACTAAACCATTCAAATGAAAATATTCCTTATCTAAAAGGAGAATTTTATAAAGTTTCTCTGAATCTATTTTGGGTAAGAATCGTAATGAGAATTATCATGCATGAAAATTACGTGGAAACAGTTATTGAACATATGAAAGTTTATAAAATGATATCGATGAATATTTCTTGAGGAGAGCTGAAAATAATTTTTGCTACAAAGGTAGATTTAGAGTTTGTCTGAAATTCTGAAGATTTGTTCTCTTCTACTTGAAAATACCTCCAATATTTTCAAAAAAAAAAAAATCTAGATGGAGCATGAAGTAAACAAATAGTGATCGGTTTTTTAAAAATTATAATCATTTTTTTAGAGTTTCATAGCAATGCTTGGACACATTCGAAGCCTCTTCAAAGTTCAATTTTTCTGTTGAAAAGCAGAGCACATTATTAAATATAAAAGGAAACAAACTACTATTAAAGATTTCTTTCATCTTAATGAATTACATGAAACTAAAAACAGAATCACAACATTCATAGATCAAAAATTAAGTTTTAACTAGGATAAATTTTCGATTGAAAAAAGCCAATAATGAATACATAAAGCAATAAAAAAGACAAAATTTTTATTTTAAATACATATGATAGATTCTCAGTTAAAAGCGACTATTAAAAGCGAAATAGAGTTCCCCATAAAATATTATAATCTTGAAAAGGAACGTACATGATACGAGATATATGAGATATAATTCCTCATTAATGATAACTTTATTTAACTCGTTGATGATTCAAAAAATTGAATTAATTTTAATTTTGAAACACATTTCTTTAAGCCATAAGAGATAAATTTAAAATTCTTCGAAGGCATTTAAATTATTCATTATATGAAATACATTGCGCCAAGTTCAGCGGTTAAAGTTACCTTAACTGGCGACATCGATTCAGCCAACCTCACCCTGGAAAATCTGAAAGACTGAACCTCAGCGACAGCAACACTGGAACTATGGTTGAGTCATACGGACCATAACTGGCCACGGTGAAACCCTTCCAGTGGGAAGTAAATTCCTGTCACCGTTAGGAGGTAGACGACCCCCACGATTTCTGGCTTACTAGTATGGCGAAAATCAACCACCGTATCGGAAGCTACTTACCCTTATTTCTGCCCTTCGGTGGGATGGATCCAATAAAGGTTAGTCATAAGCCACATTTCAACGACCTGTGCTTGTCTACAGACGATCACACTTTCCACAGTTTCCCCTCTCTTGCAGTTTTCCAGGATTCTTTGATGTCTGTTCAGTTTACCTACAAGTTGCGGGAAACTCCGGATCGCGTCCGCAGGCAGGGTTGATCCAACAATAGGTTATTTGGAAGATTTATGACTATATCCGTAACGGCCACAGGTCGTTGGAACGCGGCTGTAGACTGACTTCCCCACCCTTTCGAAGGCACACGGAAAAAACTTGAATGACAGTACCACCGCGACAGCAGCACTGGCGGGAACTGTGGTTCCTAAGGTCATCACCGGCCGCGGTGCAACCTTTCCCTAAGGAAGTCCCTTCCGTCATCGATGGGAGGAGCCAGACCCCTAACTTTTCGTGTACCCACAGAGGTAGCGAGAACCAAGCACCATGCCAAAAGTTCCTCATCTTCAATTATCTGTTAAGGGGGATCTGTTAAGGTTTCAAAAAGGCACTCTAAGGTTTTATGAATTTTTGTCAGCATCATTCTAAATTATTATTAATTGAAATTTGGGTTTTGTTTGTTTGGATATTAGAATTAAACAAATGCCAAGTTAGAATTCAAATGAGAGTGCCAGTACTGTGTTGAAGTCAAAAAATTAATATGAAAAATGTAACATTACATTTATTATATATTAAGACTAGTGGATACATTAAATTTATGACACATACATGATGGCATCGAGGTTATATTATAATTTTGAGAATGATTTTATAATTCTGTGCCATCTAAAAGTTTGCATATAATGTTTTTATCTAAACATTCCAATCTTTTCATACATCTGCGATTCTGTGAAAGATTTTTGCCTTTGTGTAAAAGTAAGTAAAAAAAATAATAATAACCTATCTCTAGTCATAAATAAATATTTTCTACATATTTTCTTTCAAAATTCATTCTTTTTATTGTGCAGCATGATCTTGAAGAAACAGCTCTTTATTAAGCCGAATTCTTTTGCTTCTTTTAATACAATTATTTGGAGCTAACAAACAATATTCAAACGACAGGAATTCTTCAATTAGTCAAATTAAAGCAAGCAATTTAAACAACTCTAAAGTGTTTCAAAGTAACATTTTTCAAGAAAATTCCCTTGGAGTCACATAGACTCCATTAATTAAAGATAGCGCTTTGCTTTTACTTTAAAATCATAGGAAATAGTGAGAAACTAATTTGAGAGCAAGGAAACAAACAAGGAAGGCGGGAGAAAGAAATGAGTTCCGCCGGCAACAAATGAATTACTTTGCTTAACAAAAATGCTGTTGTACGTTTTCATTCTGTCAATAAGAATGGCGTTTATTTTAAGAGTAATTGGATATATTAGGAAGACATGTTTACACCATTAATTAACGCTTGTAAGTGAACCTTATTAACAGACAAGCTTTTGATTTTTTTAGAATAAAAATGTTGATGTATTTAAATATATTCAAATAATTCTATAAGTTAATCTGCCACAATTTCAATCACTCTCCTAAGTTTGGTTTTTTTAAGAATAAAATGTTTATTTATTTAAATACATTCAAATAATTCTATAATTTAGTCTGCCATAATTTAAATCGTCTGCCTAAATTAATACAGTGCTTAGTCATAAAAAAATGAACTAAAACTCTCTTATAAAAACTATCTAAAAAAATAGAAATTTTAGAGCATACTTTTAAAAAGAAAACTACTGGGAGTCTTTTCCCTGAAATTTTCTCTCTTTTTAATAAAAGGATCTTTCATCTTCCCACACACAAAAAATTGCTGACCTCTAGGGAGGCCGTAAACACCACGAGTGATTAGATTTTTATTTTCACACGAGGAAGTGCGTGCTTCGTTGTACTTACTGTAAAGAAAGCAATAATTGTGTATTAACTGCATGTCATTGGAGAACAATAGTTACACAAGTTCGCTTTTTGATTTGAATCTAATATTTGATCATTAGAGATTAGTCGTTGACATACGGTTAATACACAAGTACCAGTAGATTGAATAAGTACTTTGGACGTCCTTTTTTCGAATGTTCGAAACGAAAATAGGACAGTGAACTATAATTATATTTACAAGAAAACATATTAAATGTCATTTATTTAAATCATTGGGTTTTTGAGATATCGCATTTAAATGCATAATAACGTACAGGCAGACAGACGGTCAACCGTTTGAAGATTTGGTTATAGTTACAAGATAACATACTGAATGTCATTTATTTAAATCATTTGGTTTTTGAGTTATCGCATTTACATGCATAATAATGTACAGGCAGACAGACGGTCAGCCTTTTGAATATTTAATTCCACATCTGGATTTGTAATAGAGGCTAAACTTGCACATGAAGTTTTATCTGTCTGATTCTTTTCACTTTATATTGCCTTTGGGCAATATAAAGTGATTGTGATTGCCTTTGGACAACTGAACAGACAGATGTCCTTGAAATGGGTTTCGTTCAAAATCCGATAGAAATCTATAAATATAGTTTTAAGTCTATATTAAAGAATCTAATATAAAATTAAGTCTATACTAAATTTAATCCATCTAACTCGAAACATTTTTGAACCATCGTGTTCACATACAGACATACAGGCATAATTACAAAACTATCTTTTTCATGCTCAACGAAGTCTAAAACTTGAAGATCTTTCGAAATTTCGAGTTCAAAATCTTTGATGATTACAGTTCCTTTTTTTGTATATTGAAAAGTAAAAAGAAAGAAAATTTAAATACTATTTTTATTTCTCAGACAAAATAGTAAGGGAAGAAAGGGATAAGTGTTACATTTCTACAGAAAAAATTATTTTCAATCGAATTATTTGCTCTGATTTATTTTCTAAACAATTAATTGCATTTAATATTCTTTAATAAAAAAAATCAAAGAAGATTTTAAAATCTGTGTGAATTTTAAATTCATTTGCATATGTTTGCTTTATTTTCAAAAGTTGCTATTAATATGCAGCGGCAATCGCATGCATATAAAAAATTATATGCATATTTACACTATAATGATATTCTGATTTGTTACTTATATTTCAAAGTGGACATTTAATTATCAAAATCAATCCAATTGTTGAAGTTAAGGCCTTTGTGAAAGTCTTATTTACAGTATTTCTCGAAATGGAGTGAAAGAATTACATTAACCAATGATAACAAATAGAATGATTATAATTAAACTAAGCTACACACAGAGAGAGAGTTGTTCTATGTAGAGAATGTTCTAATTGATGCCTTTCGTTACAATATGATATATACCTTATTGTGACTACGGAAAAAATCTTTAATAAAAATTAATAATTCAAATTTCAGTCACCGGATGTAAAGTTGGCAGATAAAAAAAATTCTAATCTGAAAGACTGAATTTAGTTTAATCACATCTCTTGTTCAATATGTATTCCATTTGAGTTAAAAATATGTTTAAAACATGTCATATTGTGTTCAACAACATCATGAAGCCTTTCTTGAGGAACTGCAGTAACATGACGTGTAGTTTTTGTTTCAGTTCAGGTAGAGTCCTTACGCTTTTTCCACAGACACATTCTTTTATAAATCCCCACAATCAGAAATCACAGGGATACAAGTCTGGAAAAAATGTAAGAAAGAGAAGCTTGTAAGAAAGCTTCATTAAAGTTGAGAACAAAATAATCCCTTTTAAGTCCTTGAGAGACGTTATAAAACAAAGAAAGTAAGAATGAGATTTGTAATAAAATTGAACCACATATGATAGTAATGTGATCAGAATGCAGAGGCTGTTTATCCATAACAATAAGATGTGCTATTCCCTATATGTAAATGTTCAGTATAATAACTTAAGTAATTCTCTATTTCATGTAAAATGTACTTTTTCTGACCACAAAGTATATATAGCAATTGACTTGCATTATATATAGCGATTTTAACCAGAAATCGGTAAGTAGAGTGATTTTTAACTAGAGATCAATGCGTTGCTTCGGATTCTGAGGGTGCAGTTTATGCACCATTTGGATTTTGTGTAGAAACTACTTTAAAATACATCCCAGACTTCCACACTTTCATTTGAATTCCGTTTCTGTCCTCTTCCTGGCAGCAAAACAAATTTTCCATTTTTTTTAAAATTCATTAATCATTTTTTTCAATTCATTTCGATATTCTCACAGTGCAGCTAAACTATTTCTTCAGTTTTGATAAAATAGCTTGAACAACAAAACTCTATCTTACTTCTTTAAAGAAATGGCGAAGAATGATTTAACTGCACTGACTTGTGATATTTTTAATCATTGATAAATTGCATTATGATCCCTCTACACTGCACGAGGAGCATCACCTAGTGGACAAAATTTAAACTATTATTCTTTTATTGTTTTCTTTTCCCTATCAATCCATTTCTGATATTGGTCGATTTTTCCATATTGGTTAGAACACATTTAGAAAATGGAATACATATTCTCCCGAGAATTTTTTCTTAAGCCAAATCAAGGTTTAATCCATCAGGCTAATAATTGGGATTCTGTGTAAATTATAGTTGCATAGATCATGCTTAATTTTTTGGCATTATTCACATTCCATTTTGAAATTACAAGGGACAAAATTTCCTTTTTTGAACCACGGTCAGATGAAGGTACCGATATTCGAGCTGACACTTGCATGTCCAAACTTTCATATCATACCAGTAGGAAGACGTATCATCCAAAGCGTCTGATTTCATTTGATATGATACAAGCCAACATTTTAGTAGAATCATATTTTCTGGGACTGATTTTTATTAGAATCAAATTTTGAATGTGGAACCATGTTGCCATAAACCCAACAGCTTGCTAATAGATCACTATTGTCCATTTCATAGCTCATGGGAACCTCCTCTGGAATGAGATGAAAGTCCAATAAATAGGATTATTTTTGCCTTCCAGAAGGACTTCCAATGGAAAAACAAGGTAAAATTTGTTTCTTTGTTTAAGACGAATCAGAACTTGCAGGAAACAATCCAGAATCCTGCTAGCAATCAGTGTTAAAGCGCACATCTTCCAATTAATTGTTGAATAATAGCCATCAAGAGCACATTCACGAATAGAATGAATTGCCTTCTTTTCCAATTGGTTTTACTCAAGCATGATATATTTTAACAAGCTGGGTAACTTATAACCCAAATTTTGATCATATATTACTATGATGAAAGAATTTAGATGGAAAATAAAATCACCCTGAATAAAATAGAGCATAACAAGAATAAAATAGAGCATAGAATCATCGACTGCTTCGAGTGCTAAAAAAACAAAAAATTCGTATCTAAAAATTACTTTAAAAAAAAGAAAAACTAGTAAAATTGTTTCAAATTGAGTGTATTTCAATCTTAAAAGAAGCAGCATGCAGTATTGAATGAGGTAAGATTAAATTGAAGATAATATGTAACACGGATATATATGATTAATCTGGTATGTACTGATGCTTCCAGTACTAAAAAAATAGCATCTAAGACAATGATTTAATATTATTCTGAAAATCTTTTAAAGACAAATTCTTGTTTGTAAGCTTGGAAGCGATTGCTATTTTTTGGTCTGATGGAAAAATCATCAAAATCATTTTATCTCTTAACACACGAGGAACTAAAACAACCAAATTCTTTATTGAAAACTTTTATTTTTATTTATAATGTTTATTTTGATGAGACGATGATTTGCTTAACTTGAATTAACTCTCTATTTTTAACTAACAAGAAGGAGGGAAATGAAAACAACCTTTAAGCTAGATGGTCCATCTATTAACTTTTTTATCGCTCTTACTAATATATCCTAAGCCGGTTCAAATCCAAGAGATTTTGATCAAAGAATGTAGGAAGAATAAAAAATGGAAAAGTAAAGTTTTTTATGAGCCTGAAGTTTGCAATTCAAATAAAACCAATTCTAAAAATTTCAAATTTTTAGTTAATAAATATTATGAGTGTCAGGGAGGAAATTTGTAATGAGAATATACTAGTAATAATCTTTATAATTAATACATAATAAAATAATCATTGAATATATATTATTTACTATAAATTATGAATAGGAAGTTTATTTGTTTAGTGGTTGATGACTATAGAAATTGGATAAATGTGTACAAAAAAGTTATGTATTCAAACATATTTTTTTCTTTCAATTTTTAGAAAAAATTAGCTGCATTATAAATAAAGTGAAAAATAAATTTAGACTTAAAATAAATTTTATGAGAAATTAATGTTAATAAACCAAAATAATTAACAAATAAGTGCTAATAAATAATTAAATAATAATTAGAATCTTAAAAAATGAAACATAATAAAATAGAAGTTATAAAAAATTAGTTTTGATTAAAAAATTGTAAAAATTTGGCAAAATGACTAACAATAAAATTATATTATTATGTTCATATTACAGATAAAAGAGAATTTTATTTCTGCAAATTCGTATACTAGTAAAATAAGAATGGGTTTAAGAAAGTTAATTATATTAATTTGAAATTGCAAATTTCGAGTAATTTTTCTCAAATGTAGTTTGAAAATAGTCTGCAGTTAATTTCCTTTCATCGATTTACATTTAGCTACAACAATAAAGATGAAATTACTTATAATTTTGAAATTTTATTTACAATTCCTATAGTTGCAACTTAAATATTTTGAGTTGCTTGCTGAAGGAGAATCGGTTGTGATTGTTGCAGAAGTTTTATTCGAGATGACAAAATAATTTGTAGTCCCTTTTCCGAATGCTGGGTGAAAACTTTTTTTAAGTGTGACTCTTTTTGAATCCGACAAAGGGGGTGCAGTTCTGGTAACAACTGAACAAAGAGAGCAACAAAGAAAAAAAAATATATATGCCCGTGAATCTGAATTTTTGTAAGAGGAATCAATTTTCATCGACTTGCAGATTATTTGGACACAATCTCTGCCGTCTTTTAAGAAAAATATTCAAAATTCTTCTCTTCTTTCGAGTGAGGCGATTTTTTCTTTTTCTCCTAGTAGCTGAGGGTTGAGAAAATGTGGACTAGATGCATTATTTTATATCTTTTATTTTGATTTTTATCCGAAGATGCAAATGTGGTATCGATCCCAGCATGTCACAAACAAGCGAATGAAGTGCCTTTGTGGAACTTTTTTTTTTCACATGGTGAAGTGTTCTTTTGAATTGCCTCGAAGAGTTGCGATTATTTTGAATAGATGAATATATAAAATAAATTGATTATCTATTTAAGTTTGAAATTTAGCGAATTCGATATTCATTCCCTCTTTAAACTTTCAAAACTGTTGCTAGATATGCTTCTTTTAACTTTGTTAGTTCCCGTCGTTGAGATTTTTTTTCAACATAAGGATGGTAGTGTTAAGTGATTCATTTTTTTTAGTTACCGTTACGGATTTGAAAGTGCATGATTTCGTATAAGAAGTTTTAGTAACTAAATGCAGATGGATTTTAGAAAAAGAAACAAGGTTACTTTTAAATAAGTGATTGCATACATAATGCATTCCATTGATTCGTAAAGAAGTTCTTGTAAATTCAGACAAGTAATAAACACCTCAGGGTATGAGTTTATTTGAGCATTTTTTACGAAGCATATTTCAAAGGATTTTTAGAATGAATATAATTTTCAGATATATTCTTTAGCATATTACCTCTAAACCTAATATAATTCTTATTTGTAATCTCTTTTGTTAAATTAATTAGTAAATAATTTGATTTTTAAAATATTCTCAAGCAAACAAACAAATAAAAACAGCCTTCCCTCCAACATTAAATCCTTTGAGAGTAGAGTTGAATTGTATTGGATTAAAATTTTTTTTGCCAAAAAGTCCCTTTTATTTATGACAAATTTTGACAATTTTCGTTCTCTAGAACGTATAAGTTTTGTTAATTTAGAATAAATAGGAACAGAAAATGTTATATAAATATCTATTTAAAAGTGAGGACTTCACAAACTCTATAAACTACTAAATACAATATCCTTAATTTCATACTATTTTTTAAAAATTTCTTTGATTTCAAAGGATCGTTTTCGAAAGGATCTAACTTGAACATATTTTAGATTCTTCATTCGAAAGCAATCAATATGCGTTTCTTCAACAAAATTAGTATTAGAGATCAGCTAAGATTGAATGTGTTTTCAGATGGTCGCTAAGCTGATGAAATAATGAAAGAAAAATTTCAGAAAATGTTGGATTAGAATCAAAATGAATGAAAGAAGCCAAAACATCAAGAATATGTTCCTTTTCGGTATGAAAATATTTACTTATATGCTGCAAGACAAATCAAGAGAATTAAAAAAAAACATTTCAAAGCGATGTCTTACCTCTTTCACTGTTTAAAAGTTGATCCTTCAGAATTCATTTTGTTTCGATATATATATTTTTTTCTGGTAATCGGTTAATTGTTTTGAAGAGTTCTAAATGTCTGATAATTTCAATGTTTCAAATCAACATCTTATTTTGTGGAGTTCGCACATCATAGTCTCACAATTGTACAAATACTAAAGTCATAACTGTTTAACAAAAAATGTAT
The DNA here is from genome assembly GCF_947563725.1 of Argiope bruennichi. NCBI lineage: Eukaryota > Metazoa > Arthropoda > Arachnida > Araneae > Araneidae > Argiope > Argiope bruennichi. The sequence continues at coordinate 27,132,441 of NC_079151.1, read as the reverse complement.
TTCAGTGTAATCATAGCATTTGAAGAAAAGCATTCCCAGCACATAATAATGTATCTAATTATATCCTAGAAATACATCATTCTAGCATTCAGATTGAATAGTTTTATAATTCTGATTGTAACGTTTCTTTTAAAAATTCGTGGAGAGAGTTAAATTCTATTTGGACTTGCAACTGTATCCTTTAAAATTTGGTTTTATGTTTCAAGATAGATAAGAATTATCTCATTTAAAAGAAGAAATCTATTGAATAACATAAATCTTATGTTTCCTATATAACAGGATCTTATGCCTGTTATATAGGAAACATAAGATTTTGCTTACTTACAGGTACATAATCAGCTAACACCTCAAAAAACGTTTTTGCTTTAAAGAAGTAATAAATATTTAGTTATATTCCTGGCAAATACTTAGTAGTATCTATTTAATTGTAGATTTTTTGTCAAAAAAATAAGTTGTTTCTTAATAAATTCTATAATTCTAAAATAATTCTATTAAGTTGTTTTGCAAAGTACTGAGTCAGAACTGAGAAATTTTGTAAATATTCATATTGATTAAAACCATATAGTATATCTATAAATATAATTAAAGATAAATTTAATTTTTATCAAATTATCCAAATGAGATAATAGAAAAATGAAATCAAATAATTTTTTTCGGAACATTGACATGACATGGACTTATGCTTCAAATATTTTCTCTTTCAGATTTTGGATATATTGGCGGACAAAAAAGAAATTTAGGCATAGTATAATTGTCTATCGTGTATGATAATTTTGTGTAGATTGGCCCAATTCAATACTTTCTTATATAATATTAATTTCTTAAAACTTATTTAGTTTTAAGAAAAAACAGGAATGGAAATAAAAATATTACCATAGTATAATTTATATCTGCCTAAGAAATCAGTAATATTTTCCTGAAAGGTAATTAATTGTTGGTGCACTATTGTAGAAACCAGTAACAAAAATTTCATTCCCAATGATACTCTTATACTGCTCTCAGTTTCTAATAAAATTAATTTGATATCTCAGAGAGTTGAATTTTTTCTGTATGATAGATATCAAATTGCTATTTTGATGAAGATAATTTTTAAAAGGAAAATGAATATTGGGTCTATATCCTATTTTATTATTAAAAATAATGATTGTGCATAAAAATTCTATTTAATTGATTTGGATATGTAATACTCACAAGATCATATATGTAAGCTAGGTACTTGAAATCAAAATTGAACACACTTTGACATCAAAAGCAAAGTTGAATATTGTAGAAACTACAAAAAGAAGATTTTGTAATTGAAATAGATAGTTTATTGGACCCTTTTTGAAAGTTCTGACGGAATTAAACCGTTATTGACGACTTTATTGTAGAAAATAAGGGTAAATATATCTTATTGTATTTAAATTCTTAACACTAAAAGCAAGCTAAATGCAATTCATGCATTTTTAATTCATCTCCAGACTGTTTCCAAAGTACTCTCCTCATATATTTCAACAAGATATTTAAAAACCCTTTCTTTAAATGGAGTGACACCAGAAACTATAAACAAATGCTAAGCAATTTTCCTACTCTCCTTTTTTGACCTTCCAAATTCTCCTTTGTCTTTGGATACAGTTTTGCAGATTAAAAGAAATTTTAAATATTGCTCTACTAAGCCTTATTTAAGATTTCGAAAGCAAACGATGTGTAAAAAGTGCAGCACTTTTGAGATGCATGCAAAATCTTTTGCCTCATTAATTTGGATGGATTTTGAAGCATACATTTTGTAGGATTTTCTCGGTAATTAGAGCTCGTTGGCCTCATTAGGGTCACCCAAACAAGCTAATTATCCACATTTTGCTTGCAGAATACCGCTTCCCCTCTAAACGAGCCTCAAGTTTTCAAATTGGCTTTTAAATTTAATCTTTTTCTAAACCCTTTGTTCTCAATAATTTTTGATTTTACGTCAAATGAATTTTTATGTTATTTGAACTTAAGATAGCAATATATTTACTATTTAATGTGCACGTCTCTAGAGCTGCCACAAGTTTAATCTTTAAGCTGTTTGCGTGGCGGTTAGCGAGTTTTCTGCAACCACTTGTGGGAGCGAGCATTAATTACCTCGCTTATTATTATTAAAGACAATTAGGCTTTTTCAAAGCATCGCTTATTAACTAGTTTTATTAATGAGATGCGGTAATCAAGAAGGTTCTGACACTTTCGAGAATTCGCAAAGTTTCTGGGCTAGCACAAATTTTATATGTTTAATGAGATGTTAGGATAATGATGTTATATACTTCAAGGAGTTACAATGTGAAAATGAAAACTGCATTCACTCTAGTCTGTATGGTTTATTAATAAAATTGAGAGTAAAGGCAAATACATTATTGCAGTTCTTTTTATTTCTTGGATCAGTTTTTGCTCTTATTAAAAATTTGTTAATCGTGGCAGTTAGAGTTCCATAATAAAATAATTCCTATTCAAGCCAGTTTTAGTAAGCGATGAAAGATATTTGGCGAAGAAGAAAAGTGTATTTACTTTTACTACATAAATATTTTATATTTTCATTATCAAGATTTTTTTGACACCCTCACTGATGAATACTATCTGGTTGGGTACAAAAAACCAGTAGCCAGCTAATGTGAATTATAAAGATTAAAAAACTTTTTTGCCTTAATGGGTTTTTTAAAAAACTGCAATTGTTGAAACTAACATACATTTTCATTCACTTAAATTCGACAAATGCCAAAGATCTCCAAATGTTAGAAAGCCATGAAGAGTTTCTATGATTATTCTTTTTTATTGTTTGTTTCTTACTTTGATTGTCCAGACTGTCAGCAATACTATGTCATATCAAGTTTCATTGACCTTTTATCTTGTAATGTGATATGATCTTGATATCTTAAATACCAAAAATCTCCAATCGAAGAGTTTCTACGATTGATTGAATGATCTATTTCTAAGATTGAATGAAAGATCTATTTCTACGATGGAATGAATGATCTAATTCTACGATGGAATGAATGATCTAATTCTACGGTGGAATGAATGATCTAATTCTACGATGGAATGAATGATCTAATTCTACGATGGAATGAATGATCTAATTCTACGGTGGAATGAATGATCTATTTCTTCGATTGAAGGAATGATCTATTTCTACGAATGGAATGAATGATCTATTTCTACGATGGAATGAATGATCTAATTCTACGATTGAATGAATGATCTATTTCTACGATGGAATGAATGATATGTTTCTATGATTGAATGAATGATCTATTTCTACGATTGAATGAATGATGTATTTCTACGATTGAATGAGTGATCTATTTCTAAGATTGAATGAATGATCTATTTCTGCGATTGAATGAATAATCTATTTCTACGATTGAAGGGATGATCCATGAAGTATTTCTACGATTATTCTTCCTCATCGCTTCTTTCTTCCTTTGGTTGCTTAGACTATCAGCAATACTACGTCATTTTATCATACATCATTTCAAATTTCACTGATCTTTTTACTTGTAATGTGAGATGATTTTGAGATCTTAAATACTAAAGATCTCCATATGTTAAGAAGCCATAAAGAGTTTATATAATTATTTTTTTCTTATTGCTTGCATTTTTCTTTGGTAGTCTAGGCCATCAGCAATACTTTGATTTAAATTTGCATAAGTTTCATTGTCATTTTTACTTGTAATGTGTACGAATTTCAATAGGTTAATTCATTCTATCATTTTCATTATTTATGTTTTAAAATCTTCTCCAATAAACCTATTTCCATTTAATTGCTTGGCATAGACATTCGTTTGAATGCTAGGGGCGATGCATTTTTCCTCAACTCTAGTATGAAGATAATTTCGAAAATTTAATTAAAGGACATATTAAATCTGATTAAAGAAATCATTTAGAATGTGATTTTGAACTTAATTGTTAATTAGTTGATTTAGGTGGAAGTTATAGTAAAAGACATAAAATGATTTCTATTCTGCACTAGCAGAATAATGCAGTAATGTAGTTGCAGTTTGTAGTAATGTAGTTGCAGTTTGACTAGCAACTACATTACTGGATTTTAAAGAGGGAGCCTTTAAAAATTGTATTACTCTATTAAATATTTTTAGTTTTTAAAGAAAATTCGAATTAATGTTAAATTTTAAGCTAAAGAGGTATTCTTTCAGAAAAGAATGATTGGTCTTCAGTTATTATTTTCCATTTTAGACAATATTAGTCAATTATTATTATTATTATTTTCTATTTATTTCAATAAATAAATTCAGATAATTTCTTTTATGTCATTTAGTAAATCAGACAAAACTTATTATAAAAGACACTTATCGCTGTCTAAGTCCATTTCATGGTTCCTAAATAACATTTTTGATATAGTAAATGCAAACCTAAATGACAGGTTTTAGCAAAAGATTAAAACTCCGTCTGGAACTGGAACTCAGTGTATTATTGTTTTATTATTTTAAGGTTAATGAGACTCATTATTTTCCTGGAATGAAACGTCGAGAAATAGTTATTCTTTCATCGTTTATTCGATTTTGAGAGTTAAAAAATAGCTATGGTACTTGCAAGTGTTTATTTCATTTTCTCAGTAGGTAGCATGTTTCTCCTTCACAGCTTATCATAATGTTTGGTTTCAAAATTTTCTTTTTGTAGTAAGGCGGCTATGAAGAGGCAAGGAGCTGTACATGGAAGAAAACCATTATTTTTAACGATGCTAAGAAAAATCTAATACCATTTACAATGAAAGAAATCTAAATTTATGAGGAATCGTTAAATGCTCTAATTCAAGAAACTGCATTGCCTTTGGAACTTGGTTAACTTCTTTTCTTATGGTGCTATCACGTAACGCTATAAATAAACGGAGCCACAGCATAAGGTGAAACATTAGTTGCAGAAAAGCAGCCACCGTCTCAAGCTACGTAATAAAGCGTTTAAACAAGAACCACGGCTACTATTAAAAGCTTAGTCATTCTTGGCCATGTTAGACCATTTAGTTGAAAAATTACCCGCAGCCTTTGCAATGGAAGGCCAAGGGGGAAACATCAATATGGGCATTAGTGGACCCTAAGTGGAAAAACCCCGTCTGATGATAGCTCTCACAGTGCTTACACTCCATCAAGGCCGATATTAATATCTGTTGCAGGACGATCTTCCGAGAAATGGCCGATGTTCCATAATTGCCACTCCTGCTACAGAGCCGTAATTATGCCAGGGGAACTTTGGCGCTGCAATTACTGCAGCCGTAATGATTCCACCATCGATGGTCCCTCTTATGAACAATCTTGGCAGGGCTCTTTGAGATCGGGAATAGAAATGAGAAGGCCAGGGCAGTTTTTCTGCACGGCTGCCCTGGTTGTCAGGGTTGCCCCGGTAATTGGATTTTATGACTGCGTAAAGCAGTAAAGATATATTTCTTCAGGAATCTGCGATAATCGGAATTTTGTTTTGGGGTGAAAAATTCGCATCTCTCAGATTGCCTTGTTTTCGAAATTGTAACTGAAATTTGGTTGCGAGCTCAATACCAATTCTCGTACACCAGTATTTCAAGTAGGATATAATAGTTCTTAGAACTTCCTAATAGTAAAAACACATATATTTCATTTTTATCATTTAAATTTTTTAAAATTTCGGCATTGCCGTATTTCTTACTACTTATAATAAAGAAATTGGAGATGTTTTTTTTATTGCATAAGTAGAGAGAAATGTTAAAAAAATGTTTTTCTGTCATAAACATAACAGGTATATGAAATGAAATCTTGGAATTAGCAAAAAAGTAATATTGATTAAATTAAAAGAAAAATATTAGATGCTTTAAAATTTTTCAAATCTTTATGTTATTTATACTAAACAATGCTAATGAATTTATTATTTTTCTTATTTAATAATGGTATTGTTTTCATGGCAGATATTTAGGTAATGAATGAATATTAATTTTTTTTGGAAATCAAGTGTTTATTATTGTCTGAATATTACTTGTTTATGAGTTTAATAATTTAATTAATCTAATTAAATGTTATTAGTATGCAGCGTCTTTTATTGTTATTGTTTATTAATTATGGTAAAATAGCCTTAAACACCTAAACATTTAACTGTTTAGATACTTTAAGAATACTGAAAGAAGGTTTAATAAAATCTAACACAAATTTAAAAATCAAAATTTCAAGTCTAATTGTAAATAATTTAAACAAGAAAATTACTTACCAATTTAGGGATTTGAGCATTGAAAATTGTACTTGAGTATATATAATTTGCCATGGAAAATTGATTTACATTCAATTCAATTCACTATAATTATTGTACATATTCTAAGGAAATGTTTCGTTAAAATATTCATGTAACTGTTTATTTAATAACTAATTTTGGAAACCTTCTTCATTGGAATATTTTTATAATATATTGCAATATCGGCTAGAAATGTATGCGTTTGTTACAATTGAAAACTGTACAAAAGGCCAAATTATTACATTTTCTAAAAGAGGTATTTTTAAAAAAACTTTTGTAAGGAATATTTTAAGGAATTTTTTTTAAAATTTAATATTTAGAGCTTGCTTTGGATATATCTATGGATTAGGCAGTTACATTCAATTTATACTAGAAACACAAGAATGATCAAATGGCATTTATTACCTTATCATATTTTTATAGTGCGAGCCTGTAAGAACTAAATCATGAGAGTTTTGGAAGTTCAAATCCTGAAGCATTAGAATTTCTTCTTTGTAGTATATAAAATTGTTCAGAAAGTATTTTATTATTCTAAACATTTGAGACACTTATTTCTTTCGGAATTTAACTTCTTTTTTAATAGTATTTTGTCTTCCTTCAGGTTGAATGATTTGATGGAATTTGCCTTGTCTTCATTATCGATCATCTAAAATAAAAAGAAAATTTTATGTCCCAAACGATTACTAAAAATGCTTAAAAATTAATCTCCGGTACATTAAACATTATAGACAGATTAGATTTGCTTTCAGAGAAAAGTTAAAAAAAATCAGTTATGGAGTTATTTTTAGTGAATTTGTTTTCATTTTGCATTTAATTTTTTAAACGCTGAACGATTTGAAAACATTATAGCTCGAAAATGATTTCATTAACAGTACGTAAAAATTTTTCTCTAAAAAATATATCATAATTTATTATTGATAAAAAATGATTAGTTTTCGAAAAAAAAAAGACCTTGCTCTCTTTTGGAAGTTTTGAATTCCAAAAGAGAGCACTATTCGCTATTGGATATGTCTGAAGAAATTCAACAAAATGCTTTAAAATATATGTGTCTTAAAATTATGTTTTAAAATTTTAAGCATTGCTTTCCAGGAAATGTTGATGTAGAACATATAAGAAGAGTCAGTGATCGAAGAATATTACTTTTTTCATTTGTTTTGAAAACAATTTGTTTAAAAACTATGAAAAATAAATCAAAGAAAATATTTCATAATTTTTTTTAATTTTTAGATGTTATATTTTGCGGAACTAATTATCGTTATCACGACACTAAAGAACGACACTTAACGCAAGGAATTAAGGACTGAACAATTGTTTAACCCTATAATTCAGAAGAAAAACTTTTTATAATGTTTCTTAATATTTTGATGAATTTGTCTATTAAAACATTATTACTCGCTAAAGTGCTCAATAAGAAATTTCATTAACTTTATTAATTTAACTGTAGATCTTCATGCCTCTATTCTTCTTGAGAAAAATTATTAATTATCATAGGATCAATTATTAATTTCATGACAAAATTGTTGATGATGATTCTAAGATGTCAAAGAGATGCATTTCAAAAAATAAATAAATAAAATAAAAGAATTTAAATAATTATATTTGCAAAATAAAAAAAAAGGAAAGAAAAGAATGCTAGAGTGAAGTGTTTGCTGTCAAAACTGTTGCATATCGAGCATGTATCTATACCGAGTAAAAAGTAATCTTTGCTGATGTTTTAGAAATATCCCTTAACATTTCACCGGAAAAAAATGATGATCTAAATTATTTTTCTTCAAGTTTTCCTAAACAGAGATCTTTTATTGTATTGATTTTCTTTTTAGCATCCTGTAATATAGTTCATTATTAAAATCCTTCATTGTTAGTTATTTCTAGAAGCAGAATTTCGAGGATAATTTATAGTATAACTTTTCTGTTTTATTACAGTATTTCTAATTTAATTGTCAGATCTCAGAAAGTTCAACGCTATACACATCAGAAACTAAAATTTAAATCCGATCGTTAACTCTTCGATTTTGAAAAGATACAGCTCATTAAAATTCTTTTTCTTTTCTTATTACATATTGATTTTTTAAAAATTATTTACCAATTTTAAATTATTTCAAGTTGATGTAATATGTCAAAAGTGCTTTTTTTTAAAAATCTGAAGACACTAAAATTAAATTTCCCATATACAGTTCTTTTTATTATTTTATGTTTATTATTACTTCATTGTATAGATCTGTATAAAGCTAGCTTCTTAGGGGCCTGTGTTGTTTATATTCATTTATTTAGGTTGTTTCTTTATTTAAACATTTTAATGGGATTTGAAGTACCGAATGATTCAGAAGTCCATTAACATTTGAAAATTCAATAATTCACGAAATAATGTAGATGCAGAGGTGAAAATTGATAAATATACTTGAAATGACATGGAAATTCATTGAAAAAAAAGTGCAAAAATGTAGGAAGATGGTGATTTCTAATTGTATGAAATTGTGTGATCGAGATGTGAAATGGGATTGGCGAAGCAGGTCTGTCAACTCTCACAATGCAGAATTTGGGCTACCGAAAATCCAGAACTGTAGTGGTAACCCCATTACATGACAATGGTTATGAGGTTACCTGAAGTGGCAAGTGTACCGCGATCGTCCGACTTCATTAAGAATGCTAAAAGACAACATCCGATGACAATTTATCACAATACCTACAGTTTTGCAGTGCTGTGCTGTTCCCAACATTGTTCGTCGTCTGCAGATATTGTTGATGAATGACGATTGACATTCATCAACAATTGTTGAGCATTTGTTATAAAGAACTTAATCTTTGTTAAAAATCAATTGTTATGCTGATTATTGCTTTTGTTATCTATCATAAAGGCCATCTATTCGCCGTTTAGTGTACTTTATTTGGTTTCAACAAAACCTCATTTCAAGTATGTATGTCAATTTTTACTTCTATACCTACATTATTCCGTAAATTATTGCATTTTCAAATGTTACCGGACTTTCGAATAATCTGGTATATGGATACAGTTGTTAAAGAACCTGAAATTACATAACAATTCCCCAATTCTATAAATATTTATGAATTTTGAATCTATTTATGAATTTTGTTATTTTGTTTCGTAAGTCATATTATCTAATGAATTGTTAGATGTAGCAAAATGATTCAAATAATAATTAAAAAAAAAACATAAATTTCTCTTTATATTAAAAAAGTTTTTTTAAATCTCTTTTTATAAAGGAATTTCGAAAATCATTATTTAAGTGAATTATCTACCATGTTTTAAATAAAAATAGACATAATAAATAAATCAATAAAATAAAAAAAATCTAATTTATATATAAATCATAAAAGAAATAATTTAAATATAAAATTAAATATAAGAGTGTTTAAATATAAAATCATATATTTCAATTTAAATAAATTGCGTCTCTTTGTACATCGTCAGAACATATGTTGGTTCCAACAAGCAAAACTTCTTTTCAATTACTAAAAAAATATTACTTTTCTTTTCGATTAAATTTTGAATCTTCTATATCTCTCACATTGAAAATTATGCAGATATTTGAACGAAAGCATACCCAGTAGCATAGAAATGTGTAACTCACTAAAAAAAGCGTCCATATGCAGAAATACAAATAAGAAATAAGATGTAATAGACATAATATGAATTAAATGTGAAAAGCAATTTAAAATTAAAAAATGCTTTGCTCGGAAAATCATAGAAATCAAATCTTGCGTAAGATATTTACTGAAATAAAACACAAGATATTTTCCTGGCGAAAGAGTTCAACACCAAATGTCGCTATTTGCATAATAAAACAAACAAATGTTTAAAACTGTAAATAAAATATGCTTGTTTGAAGACTTCGATTACACAAGCGATTTCAAAAAGTTTGGCATGCTCATCAATTACTGAAAAAGGAACAGCTTTCCTTTTCATTTAAAAGTTGAATCCTTTATATCTCTCGGCTTAAAATTCCGCAGATTCATGGGCGAAAGTTAACAAAGTAGCAGTGAAAAATGCGGCCCTGTATCTGAAGTAAATTCTGCGTTAGATCCAGTGTCAGATGATTTCTCTCCAGAGTTGCCTTACCCGGTACTCAAACCAGAAATGAATGATTAAACTTTCGAAAATAGCCTTCTCGGGAGTAGCGGGTGCAGTTCGTGATGACGTTTCTCAACTAGAGTGCAAAGTCTTAAAATTATCTTGGCGAGAGAGTAATTAAATCAGAGAACGATTCGTCTGTGTTTTCTCTCAAGATAAAAGAGCTCGCTTTAATTAAGTGTCGTTCTGCACTTTGGCAAGAGCGTTCGGCTAATAAACATAATTTAATAAAGACGTTTTGCAATCTTACTGCCGGAGAATTTGAGCACGTAATTCCGCTCGCATTCAGTTCCCTTTTGTGGAAGCTCATTTCTAGTTATCAGGAAGCAGAAATGGTTAATGAATAGTTACGTCACTACCATCTAGATTAAGTTTTGTTACAGTGTATGCAAACTTCGTCTTAAGATTAAATTTTTGGTAAATAGAATATTAAGCAGGTGTGTCATGTAAAAAATTGCTTCTAATAGTATTACTAAGGCTGCGAGAAAAAAAAAGAAACAAATTAAGTTCCTTATGGATAAAATTTGAAGCGTAAGTAAACATAGGATTATTTAATAACTAAATACTTATGTGTAATTAAATTTAATAAAAGATCTCACATCATATAATAAGTTGCAAAAATGAAAAAAAACACCTACATAAAAGACTCTAATGTGTCATAATTATGGCTGACTTTTTAATAATTTCTACTTGCTCTATCAATATATTTAATTCAATGCGATTTATAATTCTTTGCCTTGTTATGTTTCTCACATTATGAACGTCGTTATATTATGGAAGTTTAATGAGATGCTGCTGATTGAGACATCATCCTCTTCACCTTCCAGCATTTCAATATACATATATATATATATAAATATATATGCATATTTTAATTGTATAAACTAAAAAAATTCTTATTTTAACCGTGGTAGACAAATCTGGAAATCAATTAGTAACTACTATAGAAGTTTTGCAATAATCTTATTAAATTGTCGGCCATATATATGCTGCTGCATAAAAAAGTTTCGAAACTTATTATGGCAAAGTAAACACAGATAGAGCTTACTTGATTGCTGTATTCCCTTACAAATAAAACTCTCGGTGGGCACCTCGAAATGAGGAAGAGATGCTTCCGGCATGGTGGTTGGATCTCGCCATATTGGAGGGTACACAAATGGTTGACTCCTCCCATCGATGAAGGGATTTCCTTCGGGGAGGGTTGTACCGTGGCCGGTGATGGCCCTCAGGACTCAACTGCAGTTCCCTCCACTATTGCTGTTGCGGCGGTCCAGTCATTCAGTTTTTGGTTTAAATCCGTGTGGCTTCGTGGCGGGTCGGAGAGCCAGATGATTGACTTCCCTTACATATACTATTTTGTGCCATTATTCATTTTTGTTAATATTTATATACAGATGTTAATATACTATCTTCCTTTTGGCACAATGCCAAGCGCACTTGTCGTTACACTTTTGGGTCTTGAAAATCTGCTGCTCCATAAGCAAATGTTTCGACCGAGTAAAAGGATATTTCGGTCAAAATCAGGAAAATAAGCTGTAAAGGTATAAATGCTTTTAACAGACTGTAGCAAATCCTACTGTGATCTAGTCGAAGCTTCTCAGAATTTCAAAATCACTGTGAATCAGTTTATTCAGCACAAAAGCAGATGTCAATAATTGCTGATATTGAAAAGTGGCATCCAACTCCTTCACACAGAAACTCCTGTGGAACGCGTATTGGTTTAAAAGTAGAACGCAGCACGCCACCAAATCCTAGAGTCACAGACGCCAATACCGCCGATTGCACTTATCAGTCAGAAGCCAATTCTTTATTTCCATTTTAAATGATGCTGACTCAAATATGATGAAAATTCAGTAATTTCAGAAATAAAAATGTTCAATGGCTATTTGATATTAAGGCATTTATAAGTCAGTTTTTTATAATGTCTTTCTTGATTCATATAAAATTACAGATCTCTTTCAATAACTTCATATGAATCACGTCCTGGTATGTTAATAAATCTGTAAGCTAAGAGTCCAAATGCGTTAACGTTATTTTTTACTTTCTCTTATACTTAGTATAGAGAAAGTATAGTAATCATCAACGATTCGAACACTTGAGATTGTGAGGAATCTCCACGTTTTACTCCTATCTGAATTCGAAGAACATATTTTTGTATATGTTTCGTCTGCCTGTGACAAAGATCACTCAAAAACGCTTTGATCTAGATGTTTGAAATTTGGCATGCAATCTTTACACCAAATCTGTAGATTTCTAAAAAAAATTGAGAAATATCCACTTAGAGGAAGTACCGGGTGCGGAATAAATTCGTGCAAAATTCAAAAAAATCATAATAAAAAAAGTAATGCTTGAAAAAAATTGCGGTTTGCGGGAATATGATCAGAGAGACTTTGGATTTTGTTATTTCCATTAAAAAATGTATTTAGAAATGACCGATAGATGGCGCTCACACGTCATACCGAGACGGTTTATGCAAATCAGCATAGCTATAAAACACAAGGCTGGAAATGGATCTGTCATTCGACGCCAGTAGCATGCTATAGCTACCGGATCGAGCATTAGTGGTTAAATTGTTCTATAAGAACGGTGAATCCGCGACTAAAGCATTGCGACAGTTACGGACGAAGAAAAACCCAATTTCACTGAATGGGATATAGAATTCAGTTCGCCGTTTTGAGGAAATGGGAAGATTAGAGGATCGTCCACGAAGTGGCAGACCATCCTTTAGCGCTGACCGCGTACCTGCTATCCAAAGGGTCATGAGAAATGTAGCAGCCGAGACTTCAACGGGGAGTTGCAGTGCACGTGAGGCAGGTAAAGTAACAGGAATTCCGGAAAGGTCGATACGACGCATTCTGCACGAGATCTTGAAACTGCATCCGTACACTACTTTCGGTTGTGGTGATACCACCAGTCTCGTATCTACCGGAGCTCTCCTGCCACTTTGATAGAACTGAAAGATGCCATTCAATTGGTCGTTGGAGGCGTCGATGCCGACATCTTACAAGCTTCACTTGCTTAATACCTTGTGGTGGCGGCATCTTTGGCTTTAAAATAAAATGTTAATCTGGTCTGTTTTCCTGATTTGCATAAACCGTTCTCGGTATGACGTGTGAGCGCCATCTATCGGTCATTTTCTAAATACAATTTTTTTAATGGAAATAACAAAATCCAAAAGCTCTCTGATCATATTCCCGCAAACCGCAATTTTTTTTCGAGCATTACTTTTTTTTATTATGATTTTTTGAAGTTTGCACGAATTTATCCCGCACCCGGTATATGTCCCGCTGTTCGAATGTAATTTAACACGATAATTACAAAACGAAGAGAGCAAGATAAATAAAATTCGATGCACAGAATTAATAGGTGGACATCTATCAAATTTTGAATCAAATTATCCCATGCATGGTCCGACCAAATCCAACGAGAGATTGACCGTCTATCGGTTTGTAATTTTAGAAACATGTAAACGCGATAATTCAAATTCGCAAAAACTTAAATATATCAAATCTGGTAGGTGATTTTGTGACTACAAGTATAGTTTTGTGTCAGATTGTTATTTCAATCAATTGGGAAAAAAGTGTGTAAAACACAAATTCGATATTCGAATTCTATTAGCCGCATGCCAGGAATTAATCGTCGAATTACTTACTAAGAATCATATGACAGATTCTGTAAAAATGCTATATTCCCCTCAAAGGTTAATATTTTGTAACTATTGTACGCCAGTACTTTGCATGGTGTTCTATGGATAACAAGTTTATTGCAGAGTATGTAGAAGTTTGGAGAAGACCACTCTCGCTGATTGTATTATAGTAATTGCAATTTTCTTAAAAGGAGGGAAATAAATCAGATCTAAAATATCTTTACTGACTAGCTATTTGTTCTAATATATTTCTTGATATCTGATATTTTGCAATTAAATGAAAGAATTTTCACTATTTTTCATTAGATTCTTTTTTACGTAATTTATAATAGAAGTGACCTGTGAACTGGCTCTTATCGTGTTGGAATAGCCATTTTGGCCTTCTGCTTAATGCCAGTTGTTGTTGTTGCTAATCTCCATGGCCTGACTTAGTCAGACCAAATCCAAAAATCAGTTGACAAGAAGAAAGTCAAAAACGAGGAAGGGAGAAGAATACAAGATTTGCAATTTCTCCCCTAAGAAGTCCTAAACAGTCTAGAATATGTTCAGCAGAGGCCCGATGTTGGCAGCATTTCGGGCAAAGTGGGTAAGATTTTTCACCCTGAGAAAAGAAAGAAAGGTGGCCACTAGCAAGGCGCGATCCTGTCTGCTATTTCGTTACCAAGTAGATCCACATGAGATGGGATCCATTGGAAATGAATATCATGTTGCAATGAAATTAGCTTCAACTTCCGGGTTACGATGAGGTGATTTAAAATTGAACTTAAATTTCATGCCAGTAATCACGAAGTACATGCATTGGCTGATTGCTAATTTTTTCAAGGATAGCTTGTTATAGATCGCTTATTCTGTTATAAATGACATAAATCATTTATATTTCTGAAATATTTTTAAAAATTCTTTAACAGCTTTCAACGCAGGAATAAATAAAGATTATAATACTGATTTTTTAAAAAAAATGTGAGAATATTTGAAAATTATTTCTGTATGATAAATTTTTTTTTCTGAGGCAAATAAAAAAATTATATTTTTAAAAACAGAATTGATTAAAATAGTATGTTAAATATTTAAAAAATATTTAACCAAAAAGCGTTTGTTACGATGAGATGATTTAAAATTGAACTTAAATTTATTCGTTTTTACTAACAATTCACTGAAATTTAATTCCATTAAATGAAATCATTTATTGTCATTTTTATTTATTAAGTTTTTGCAAAATAATTTGATTCCTGTGTCGGTCATTTCCTCCCCTTTTTTTATTTGAGAAAAGAATCAGGATTTCTTCCTCTTTTATTGATTTGTAGAAATTATATTTCCCTTGTTATAACTACATGGCTACGTCGCAGATTCCAGACAATGATGACAGAATATATTCAGAGCTCATAAAGCTCCGAGGTATTATTGACGTTCAAAGGGAATATTAAATTGCCTTAATATATGCATTCTCTCAGATAGTGCGTGGATGTTAATTTATAGCACTAAGCAAATATCTATGTGATTAATGAATTGTTTGATATTCTGCGATTAATATGCTGTTTTTGGTGATATATGGGAAATATAAAGGCCAGATATCTGTTATTTATTAAGAGAAAATTTGAAATTTGAACTGAAATCAAATTTTTATTTCGTTCTACAGTAATTACTAAATTTCTTTTTGGATTGAGGTCCAATTCAGACTTTGTTTCAAAAATAGATTAAAGCTTGACGATATATCTTTTTTTAAATTTCCATCCAGAACATGTGATTTATAACTAAATTTCATCTATTTACTTTGAACTATTATTTGTTTTTTATTAATTAAAAGTTATTTTATTCCTTAATAAAATAGAGACTAAAACATATGTATTATTTACTTATGCCAGTAAATTGAGGATAAGTGTTCTATTACTTGTGTCAGTATATTAAGGGTAATGACTCTGAACGAATTTAGCTAATAAAGTACAGAAATTGTGCAATAAAATAAAAGAATAACACAAATGCGATGGATATATTACAGTAACCAATAAAATAGGGCAAGTTTTCCCTGTAGCAAAGAAAAAATACATGTCTCGTGTAGAAAAACTACCCTTATAAACTACCATTCAGAAGGGCAATGTGTTGAATGTTTCCTTTGAGTCGAAAGACTGAGAATGCAACGTCAGAGTATGCCAAGCTGTAAGTTATCCAACTGTTCTTACGGTAATTTGTTCCACTTTTGAATCATTGCCATTCGAAGTTCTGGAACAGAATCGCTGAGTGAATGGCGTGCTGCAATCCACTATCAGCAATATCTTATCTATGTTCGAACCGGAGATTGGGAAGAAATGCAGCTTTTCTAAACGGGCAATTTCCTTTTATTCAAGTCATTCGTCTTGAACGGATGTTGTAATCCAGTGAAAGCTAAATCTGTTCTCACTGCTATTTGGACAGACAAACATTTTGTTCCTGCAATGACTCCTCAATAGATAAGAAGAAATTCTAGAATAATGTCAACCCAAACCGGTTTGCCATTGTAAAGTTTCTGTGCAATGGCATTTTCTTGGTTGTATTAAATCCTTGATGTTCTCTCTCTCTCTTTTTATGTATTTTATAAGAGAGCTAGATTCACTAGAAAACAGCACACTCACAAAGTTTTCTTATATCCTGCTAACTTGTTTTCTGCTCTAGTCTACGCACCTCATCTACTCTAATCTCTTCTTCTCACTCATCTGATGTGAGTGAAAAGAGTCTGATACAACTACAGTCATATAAACCATACTATCCAATTCGTCTGTACACAGTTTGGTTCGCAACTGTAGCTTTCGTGTATCCGAGAACTATCAGGACAGATCCGCTTACTTGTTTCTTTCTCTGATACTCTCAATAAGATCTCTTGTGATGTTATAGCTTGGGGACGACCTGTTGTGAAATTCTTTCTTCATTTCTATCTTACTGAAACCACTGCTGCAGCGATTCTTAGTTTTTCTGACTTATATATTCTACAATGTGTTGCTACTTTTTAATCAATCAACTATTCGTATTCTTAAAATTGTCTACATCGAATCTTTTAGTCATAATTATTTGTCCATGGTAATCACAAGCTTTCAGGTTATTTTAAACTAATAACTTTTCATTGCAACAGCAATATTCTTTGTGAAGTTAATTACCGAATTCCTACTTTCAGCACAATTTAGTGAGTTATTGTAGCTTGAAATGTAGCTACGGCATTCCAAAGGACATTTACAGCTCTGTTGCATTGAAAAATTGTGTTATACTACATTCTTTCGGAAGTTTTCAAGCATCTTTATGGATAATTTTGAAGACATCTAGGTTGTTTGAATATTTTTTTGATAAATTAATAGTAAATGGAGAACCCTAAATACCTATGGATTACTTTGAGTCTATATTTATCGTATAGATATAAAATGTTGCTCAATATGATTCGATACATTTTATTATAAAAGTAGACATGGAATGCCAAAGCAAATTTTGCTTCCAAAGAAATAGAAATATCCTTAAAATAATAGAATAATTCTTTACTATAGACAGATATGCCGTTATACAGACGTGGTGAGCTGATAAATAATGAAACATTAATTAATGTAAATACGGTTTTTAAGGTGGTTTATCAAGTTATGTTCAGTATTAGTATGGTACTAAAAAGGCTCGCCGTTGTAAGAGTTTATTCGACGAGGGTAAAATCCATACAATTTTTATTATAAACAGACTATCAAGTTTCAAATTAGAAATGCATTTCAGACAAGTTCAAATAGTCCAATTCACAAATAACACATGCATTAATCTTGAAAACGCTCAGTAGGCATTTCCACTTTCAATACATTATTGTGAAATCATTTGATATGTGTATTGTGAAAGATGATACACCCACACGCTAGATAATTAAATAGGATGCTTTATTTACTAATATTCCAAAAATATTAATAAAAGGAATAAATAGTAAATAAAAGTAAAAAAAAATTAGTAATAATATTTATCGTAAACAAGTAGAGAGCTTCCATAAGAGAATCGATTGAATCGCTTCAGCCTGTCGAATTTATATGGACTTTTTGACAGGGCGTGAAGTTTTCTCAAGGAATTTAGAGATCTCGATTTTTAATACAGATAGATTCATGATTCTTGCCTTTTCCTGAATCATCATTTGTGTTGTCAAATTCGACGCCAAATGGTCGCCAAGATAGTGGAGGGTGTTGCTGAATCCATTCAACAACCATTAAGATTGGGAATATCTGTTTCTTATTATAAATGGTTGGTACACTGTATTATAGATACGTAATAATAATTTGGCGTAAAACTGTTTTTTTGTTGTGATTTGTCTCCCTTTATATTTTTTCAGAACCACAATAGACAAGCACAACAGCTTAAAATTAGTTCTAAGAAATTTCTATAAATTGACTTTTAAAATCAATTCAACAAAACACAACAAAACTATCTGCTCTTTTTAAACATTAACAACGCAGTTTTGTGTATTTAAAATAATAGAAATTGAGATGAGGAATTAAATATTCTCGTATGCATAGTATATTAATAATGCTTTAAGCTTCATTCACAATCTTTTTTTTATTCCTAACTAAACTTATTCCTAACTGTTCCTATAAAACTAAAACAACGAAAAGTAAAATGATATTTCAAAATATTTATGTAATTTATTAGACTTAAATAAAAATTCATGCTGAAATGAGTTTAATATTTGAACTTTAAGATGCTTACAAATGGTTTTTGTACAATAATATGCATTAAATTTATTGAGAAAAAAAATTTAAATTTTGTTTAACTTATAACTAAAAAATTGAATGAAATTATGAAAAAAAAACACTTTTGTTTTTTCACTAAGCACTTTCACCCAAGAGTTTTCGTCAAATTTTATATTTTTTGTTCTAATAATCTGCTCTATAGAACATTTGCCCAGTTTTAATGATGCATGTCTCACCGGCCATTTACAGATAGTACGATTGCCTATAAATATTATTGTACTAAAAATTACCAAAAATTCAAATTATCTTCAGTAAAAAGATTCGACTTTCTGGTAAAAATAGTAAAGGTATATGAGCGTTATGTTACTTCATAACTTTTACAGAATTGTAAATATTATAGTATACAGTATTTCTACATACTCAGAACTTCTACTAATTGATTATGGAAAATATTATCTTATTTTATTACTGATATTAATGTTTAGAGAAAATTTCTCCAAATGATATTTTTTTTTATCGAAACTTATTCGGAAAATTCACACATAAAAATGCCTTATAAATACATTATCCTAAAACAAAACAGCTGATAAACGTGAATATTCTCTAATTTACAGTATTTGAAGTTATTGTCGAATATAAAAAAAATTAACAGCATATGCATAAAATCTTCATAGAAAGATTGGAACTGCGACTATACTGATCTAAGATCATAAATATTGACTAAAAGTTTAAGAAAATATGAAAATAATGTTGAGTGAACGGAAAAATATTTATGTAAGGATTACAAATTTATTTGCAATGTTATTTTAACGGTTTAAGCAGTTTCTTCCGGGCTTGAATAACTATCATTAACGACGAGGAGACTGAAGTCGCTATTGAATATAAACAAATGCGTATGAGAGTGAAACAAATCATAGAATAATTTAAAGGGTAAAAATAACTGTCTTTGGTAGTGTAACTCGTAGATAAGCTAATACAAAAGCGCTTTTGTCAAGAATTTTGCACTTGTATATTTTGGTCATTAGTTGTTTGTAAATAAAAATAAAAATAACAGGACAAAAAAAGGCATTATTTCCCTAAGGGAATTTTTAGAAAAAAAAATTCATAATTTTCGAAAAAATTATTTTAGCTATTTTATTTTCGCTTACCTTTTTGAATCAATAGATTAATGTATCAAAAAAAAATTTAAAATAATATTATATATTTACTATAATTTAATATTTGGTATATAAGTAAACAAAAATGAGGCTTTCGAAACGGGATTTCTTTTAAACTGCATAAATATTACTTATTACAGATTTACAAGCGAAAATGTTAAAATATTAGGTTTTTATTTTATCTACTTAGTTAATTTCAAAAACTATAATGTGGTTATAATTAAAGTTCGACTTTGAAATGGTTATAAAAGGAAAATTACTGGATCAAATGTTATCAAACTTTGTAAAAGTTAAAAGGAGGCCATGAGTAGAGCTGTGCCAACTTTCGATTTATCAAGGAAAAAAATAATAATTTTTCGACGCCAGTTTTCGAAAAATGTCGATTTATCGATATCATGACCTGGAATAATTGTTCACGATGAGTCGTGATACATTAAATCGATATTCATAATTAATTTGCGTTTTGGATTTCGTGTTGGTTACCGGTTAGTGTTAATTTTTGTTGCTAATGCTTGTTATTTTATTCATATACAAAATTAATTTTCCAAGACATCATATTTTGAATTCAGGATTTATTAAAACTTCTTTATTTTACTTGTTAAATGCATTATTATGCCCTTTTTCTTATTTTTTCAATGAAGAATGAATAAAATTGAAATTATTTTTTTGTCGGCTGTGAAAAGGGTAAAATTTTAAAAATTATTATATTGAAAAAACGCTATGTTATAAATTGTAACATGCAGACATTGCTTTGACATTAACACACTTTATTAAATTCGTTTTAACAGAATTATTTTCAAAATAATTTTATTCAAAAGAAAACGAACATTTTTATGATATAAATTGAAACATCCATTTATTTGGAGTCGTTTTGATCAGTTAATATGTTAAGAGATGCTATTTATAACTTGTAATAACTATAATGCTATAACGATATGTCGAAAAATATCGATATGTATTGGACGATATATCGTGATAATGAAGTTCGGTCATCGTCCAGCCCTAGTCACGAGAATTTCTTTCCCACCAAAAAAAAAGTTCAAAAACTCACCACCAGGAGACAAATGAAGGATACAATCAGTGACGTATACCAAGAAATTTTAAATTACTGATTTTGATTAAAGTAAAGTTTTTAAGACATCCTAGAATCATATATTGATAAGACTTAAGATTGGTTTCCGGTTTCTCGTCAAACAAGACAAAATCATTTCAATCATTCAAACATACGCCAAAAAGATAAATGGCTTTTAGGATTGCAATAAAACATTTACAGGGTTACATTTAGTGTGAAATCGTTCTAAACTAATTCAACTTTGGTAACCGGTATAATTTTAAGGCTAGCTCAAAAATTTTAGTTTTGAACATTCTTCCTAATATTTAAATATATGTCTCATACTATCCGGAAATTTTGGTTTTACAAATTAATAAACACTTTAAATAATTTATAAAAAATTAATCATAACAGTTGATGCTGATTTCGAGTGATTCAAATTTACTTTTAATAACTAGTGCACTTATAATATCCTATTTCTATCAGAAAAGCAGAACTAAATGGTAAGCAAGCAAAGTAATCTCAAAACAATCAAAATCTGGAAATCAAAAATGAAACTAGGCCATTTGGAATTGGAAAAATTTTCATTTCTAAATGAAATACCGTAAAAGTTTAAAATTCATCAATCTTTTTCAAACACCATTTTTCACCTTTTCATTTGATAATTCCATTATATCTCCTATTTTTAAATATTTCACTTAATAAAAAATCTTAAAATGTAAATTCTAAAGCTAATTAATGTATTTTGATTCGATTTTGAATTAAAAAAACATAGTTTTACTTATTTTATTCATTTTATGATATGCGAAAGATGCTAAAAGATGTTTTGAGTACCAACAGATGAATTTTTAAAAATTTATTCTGTAGCATTACTTATATACAAAACCTATAGTATTTATTTATTTCAGAAATACTGGCATAAGCTATATACATACATTGTTTCTAAACAAGTTTCAAATTCATTTCTCTTAAATATAAGCAAGAAAAATCCAATTTTGAAATAAGGAAATGCTAAATCAGGGTGAAATATTTCAATTTTGGTTTAAAAATTATTTTTGAATCTGCAGGACATGCGATGCTTCAGAATTTTATCCAAGCTTCGGATAAGAGCAGGAAATGTCCCTCATTCCCAACTCAGCATTCAGAGCCGTCCATGAATATCTGTGTATACTTCCATATCTGTTGACGGAACACTCAGAGACGTGATTGGAAATACACTGAATAGAAGGACGTGCCCGCTGACTTCAAGACTCGAGCGTATTTCGGACTTGATCGGTTTCTCCACTTGGCTCTGCAGTCGCTATGAAAAGGCTCAAGACGTGACCGGATTCGTCAAATTCATGATGGAAATTTCAAAACTTGGAGTTTTCGGACACACCTTCAGACTTTTCTCCTCCTTTTCGAGTTTCTCGTTCTGAATTTCATATTCAGCCATTGTCTTGAGCTAATAGTTCAGTGGAACAAGTCACGGTTTCAGCTTTTAGATTGGTTTATGCATTTAAATTGATTTTTATCTCCGATATAAGCAGGCACTAAATTTTATCATTTTAAAATCTAGGACGCTTTTATTTTTGAAAGAAGTTGCAGTTATGCCTGTGTGTTCTTATGTTTCTGAACTGGTAACAGTAAAAACGTAAGGATCTAGATGGATGGAAAGTGGTACGTGAACTTTACGAAAATGCTCGGTTCGGTTTAAATATCTTTTATTGAAACAGGATTCTATGAAACATGGAAATATTTATAGATAACGCATAATTTTTGAATATATTTGAGATATCAATGAAATTTCTGCTTATAAAGTTAAAAACTCGTATATTTATTCGATGTGCGTATGACTTTCCTAACTCGACGCAAATCTGTTAGCTAAATATTTTTAGATTTCTGTGTACTTGATTCATATCTTTGGCTGAATTCCTATTATTTCTTTGCGATATGATAAACATGTGTACATAATCCTTAATGGAAGTTACATCAATGATTAAGCTGGCGTCCTGGCCTAGGGGTAGGGCGTCTTCCCAGTGATCTAGGCGTTCCGAGTTCGAGTCCTGGTTCGGGCATGGTTGTTCTCTTCCTTATGTTCTCTCTGTGAGGTGCGTGAATGTTCCCCCTGTAAAAAGGGGTTGTGCAAGCGAGTGTGTGTGCTATCCTCATTTGAGCTAGAAGTCAGATTTCTGCCCTCGGGTGCTGAGGGGTCTTTACCCTCAGAAGCTACTGCGCAAAAATTTGGCTTAAAATAGTCACACGACAAAAAAATCTACGAATATTATTCTGTCTTGTAATAAATAAAGATAAATATTTTTTTCTATCTTGATGACAATGCTCGTTCTTTATATGCCATTGAATTGTCGTTTCCAAAAATTATAAGCTGAAATTAAATCATTCAAAAATGCTATAATTCATTATAAAAATTAATCATTATCAACAAGTTTTCTATGAAATTCTTATTGAATCAATATGATAGAGCATTTCCAAAATGGAAGGTGTCACGTAATTCTGAAAGAAACAAAACAGTTAAGTGGATAAGATATATGAATGCATAATAACTTTTTTATCATACGAACTGTCCGATGAATAATTTTATTTACTTTCAGTGCCTTGTTTTGTCTACCACAAATCGCTCTCTTAATCAAATTTTCGTTTACAGTCTTTTAAATTAATGATTCGGAATTTTAGAAGTGTGTTGCATTCCTTTAAGACGATTTTATCATCTATTCATTGCTGTCTTATTTTTAAGCTACACTTTTTTGTATGAATGTGTGGTGAAAGCTTATAAGCCAGTTAACAAGTACGCTGCACGAGAAATTGGCTTTGCATAATGGTTATGTTGCTGGACTGCGAACCACAAGGTCCCAGGTTCTATCCTAGCGCATAACATGTCCACTACAATGGTGACCCGGACGTGATCTGAACACGCAACCTTCTAATCTGTAGTTATGATATCAGGTACACCAAATGTTGCAATCTATCTTCAAAGAAGGCCGGATAAATCTGTCTTTTACTAATTTAGATGTGAATTTACCTACAGGACGAGATAGGCAATGAATGCTATCGAAAACCATTTTTCTGAAAGTTTCTGGAACGTAAGGGCGTGAAACATCGCACATTAATTTTGATCCGGAGGCAAGTTCAATAGGTTTCAGTTTCAATCTTGAACCACTTTCTATTACAGACTTAAGACTATTATCGACCTCCTATTCTCTAGCTATAGTTTCATAATCGATTTTAGTTGGCAAAGTAATTTCAGCTACACGAGAAAATGCATCAGCTACTGCATTGGAATCACCTGAAAAAACTGAATATCAGTCGAAAACTGAGCCAAAAATTCTAGTTGTAGTTTGACGGGGAGAAAATTTGTCTGTTTTTTGGCAGAAGGTAAATGCTAGTGGTTTGTGATCACAGTAAATTGTGAACTGTCTACCTTCCAGAAAATGTCGAAAATAACGAACAGCACAATAGATTGCAAGTAATTCTCGGTCATAATAATTTTTTTCAGTAGGAGTTAACTTACGAGAAAAAAATGCAAGTGGTTGTGACTTGTTGGTTCAGTACAGCACCTATAGCAAAATCTGATATATCAGTCATAAGAGACATTTTCGTATCGTCTTTTGGGTGTGCAGTCTTCCAGTCTTTATTAGAACAAGGTATCATACGTCCTTCTAAAAGCCCATGGGCTAGTCCGATACATCTTGTTAAGAAAAAGGACGGCACTTGGCGCATCTGTGGTGATTTCCGCAGATTAAATACATTTACAATTTCTGATAAATATCCTCACTCATAACAAATCGCCACAATGGTGACTTCGGACGATGAACATTCAACCTTCGTAACAGCTGTTGTGGCGCTATCTACCCACAGCAAACCAAAGTATTCAGATTCACTTGACGCAGCAACCCTAAGTCGTCACACTCACGTGACGCAGCATCAGCAACCACTATCCCATACACGCTCGCCATAACGCTTGGCGCTACTCAACTGGGTACAGGCCCATTAGACAACAGTTAATACATCACCACTCAACAGCCATATCGTTCGTCTCACCTCCGACTCACTGGAGGGAGATTCTGTGGTGAAACTTATAAGCCAGTTAACAATTACGCTGCACGAGCAATTACTTTTGAGTAATGGTTATGTTACTGGACTGTGAACCACAAGGTCCTAGGTTCTTCCTAGCGTATCACATATCCCCTACAAATATCTTTACTACTAATAGGGATTCGTGAATGGAAGGTGGAATCTAAACTTATAAATTTCAAAGTTGCTTCGCCTTGATGCAAATATTAAAAAGTACTAACAAAATGAAATGGAAATAAGAAAGTATGCAATAATTTTGGGTTCAAATGCTTGAAATCTTTACATTATATATATATATATATATTGGGTAAAGTTCAGAATTTGGATCATTTACAGTGACCTTATACAGAGATACAGAAGTAATTTTACTGGAAAATATTAGCGCACTTTTTGTAGTTTGTTGATTTTCAAAGCAATATAGTTAATATTTGAGGGAATATTTAACTTTGAATTCTATTGTGTTAATTTTAAATTTACATTTAACTTTCGAGTAAAACAAAGGTTGCATTAATTAAGCATCATCTAATTAATTTAGGAAACTAGTTTTCTTAATTGAATCATTAATTTCTTTCAGATCAATTAAAACAAAAGAATACTTTTATTTTACAATTCCTATCATTTGACAATATTTGAATCCAAAAATTCCGTTCTTGGATTCATATATTGTCTTGGTTTCTTTCATTGTATCATTTATTTTTTCTTTGTATTCATATATATGACACAAAATTCATAGCTTTATTTCCTTTTCGAATCAATATTTAATTCTTTAACTGCTTTACTGTTTTGCCCGAGTGCCATACGTGCATCGATTTATCGAATTTTGATAGTTATAAGCAAAAAATAAACTATTCATAACGATTATAGTGCAATATTAAAATTACTTCGAATACAAAGATAAGTCATTCAATTTGATTCAATGGATTTCCATTTGAATCAAAATAAGAAAATATTCTCAAAATAGGAGATATCATCTTATTAGATAGTAATGAAAATAAAACAGTTAAGTGGTTAATGCTTTCTTAGTGGTTATTTAATTAGCTTAGCATGTCCTTATTTGCACAAACTATTGTGCAATATCACCACAATATTGTTACATTTTTTTGAATACCGGGAAATATCATGAAGATATCGTAATTATGATATTGGGTATTTTGTTCTATCAGGAGTTCCCCTTCCAATATTTAGAAGCTTCTAATGACTATAATCGCCTTCTGTGCTAATCCTCTAGTTCAAGATACTAATTCTAACGATTTAAATAATTCAATTTAGATAAATTTTTATGGTCAAATATAAGCATACTTTGGATAAAAACAAAAATAAATCAACATAACCTTATTTTTTACCTTTTAAATAAAGTTATAGATAATTATAACCAAATAAATATTCTGTTCTGAGAAAAAAAATATATTTTCGAATTTAAAAACTACTTACAGACTGCTTAATTTTTAATAAAAATATTTAATTGATGATATCTAAATGTAAACATGTGTCATCTAAATATGTATATTTTTAAGAATAATTTTGCAGCAGAAATTTCTTATTTTATTGTTCCAAAATTTAACACAGTATAGATTCTGATGGAAGTCCAATCTAGGCACAATCTGAATTCAGCTATTCTTTTTTCTCTATTCATACAGAGGTGGTAAAAGGTTCTCCGGAATACTAACAATTCATAAAAAACGAACACGTGAATTTATGGTAATACTGTTTGTATTACAAATATATCTTCTAAATTTTAAAAAATCAGTAATAGGAAGAATGTTTTTTTAAAAAAATTATTCATACAGGAAGTTAGCATAAATGTATTTGTATAAATGAGAATTATTCTAAAAATGAACTGCTATTTTAATCGTTTATCTTATTAAGGAAAAACATAAATGCGTTGAATGTGTTGCTTTTGAACGAATGTTGCCTATGGTAGATCTAATTATGTTACCTAAGCCTTTTTTTATAAACAGGGAAGAAGAATGGAAATAAATGTTAGCTGAAAATTATTAACAATATATATTTTTGATAGCCTCACAATAAGAAATGTTTCATATGATCAGTGTATACAGCATATTGAAAGCGAACAATTTGGATAATGTAGAGTGCAAGAAGCAGAGGTGAGAGGATAGAGAATTTCTTTATTCGATTCCATCAATATAGATATTGATATACTCTGATTCCAACTCTGATTTTTATGGAATTGAAAGTAGCTATTCCATTGGAGTGTTCCTGGATTTTTTTTTGCCCATCTTGCATCTAATAAATATTTAAGCATGAAAGCATACTGTTCTTGTATGTATTCAAACAAAATTTAGGAAATATTTATGGAAT
The DNA here is from genome assembly GCF_947563725.1 of Argiope bruennichi. NCBI lineage: Eukaryota > Metazoa > Arthropoda > Arachnida > Araneae > Araneidae > Argiope > Argiope bruennichi. Next base: position 27,105,224 of record NC_079151.1, on the reverse strand, counting down.
TTTGGAATTTTTTAAACATTTTGCTTAAAACGAATTTAAAATATTTAAAAATGATTCATTATATTGCCTGAAATATTCGTTTCATTTAAGTATAAAAAGACAGGGATGAGTTTAAATTTGAGATTTAAAAAATCTTTAAGCTTCACTCGTTATTTGAAACTTGTTGTTTGCTAACTTTTTAAAACCAAAATTTCATGAAATATTCGATTCAAAGCGCATAAATTCAAACTGTGCAGTTCAAATATTTGTCGAAAAGTCAATACTGTATACATCCATTTATAATTGACCCTTAAAAAAAGGTAAAATGCCATTTTTGACTATCCCCTTTCTCAAACAGTTTGCACCGTTTCAGAATCACGCGTCCGTGGGTACTTTATTGGATTTCAAATTTTGTATGGGTACTTCTTTTTTTTTGCAATTTTTTTTTCTTCACTTGCCGCAGTGTTGTGTAAACAGCCTTCATATTCGTTCCTTGCAGGATTTTGAAGCAGTTGAACACTAACTCCCTTCGGAACGTTATTTGACCAGCATTCCGCCGCTCAAACACCCCGGCTTATTTCGCAAAGTACGACTGCGTCTCGCTATCGGTTTTTTCCCTTTTTTATCTCTTTCCCTGACGGTTGTTTTATGTATTTTCCCTTTTCCTTTTCACACTCTTTATAAAATTTTCTCTTTGCCAGCCAAGAAGTGGTTTATAAAAAGAAAGAAAAAAAAATGGCAGTGAATTGAAAGACATATATCCTTTTCCGTGAATGACAAGGGATTCCATCCTGTTCTTTGGGTTCTTTTATAAAATGCAATATTTTTGTGTTACTGACAAACATGAAACACATGTTCGGTTATAGGCTTCTCACTGATCCGATTTGTTTGTGAGAGATCAAAGAGATTATGCACACTGGACATCTGAAACCAACGTGATGCTGTTTGTCACTGCGAAGAATTTCATAAAATCAAAATACTTCTTGCTGAATTTTATTTCAATCTTATATAAAAGTAAGCCGAAAAAGGTGTTTTGAATTTCTTAATATTTCCGAATCCACTAAGGTAATTTTCAGATGTTCTTAGCGGTAAAGAACTTGAAAATCTGATCATAATTAAATCTTCAATCGAATTGTATTAAAATTTTTTTATCATGCAGATTAAATAATTTTTTTACGATTTAAAATCAATTTTTATTATAAATCCTTATGGGTACAATGCTTAGGAGGAAGAGTATGCTTAGGAGGATTTAGATATATCAGTGTTTAGGAGGGGATATAATTAGGACTATTTTAGGAATGGAGTAGGCTTAGGAGCATTTAGGAGTTTTAGACTGCGCAAAAATCACAACCTCCGGAAAAAAGAAATGTATTTGAATAAAAAATTTTCCAATGTGGAGCATATATCTAAAAATTGTTATAGTCATCCAAAATTTCAAACATTAAATTTTGGCAAAAATCTATGTTTTAATCCGAAGTTAGAAAAATAAATGGAAATTTTATCTGGGTGCCTATCTATTTATTTGTTTGTATAAATGCAAAAACGGAAATTTAAAAAAGCAGCTAAGAAGAATATGTGAATATTATGTAATTTTAACATCAAAATTCAAATCTATATCAAATTTTGGATAAAATTTGTCATCAGGAATATGATTTCCTAGACGAAATATCTATTTTTTAAAAAAAAAATCTCTTATATACGAAGTCGAAGCATTGTAATTAATTGTCAGAGAAAGCGAGATATTGATGAATTTTCACTCATTAGACTTCTTGAATTTGGTGAAAGTATTTCTTTTATAAATCGAAAATTACTATTCATATGAAAATTCAAATTTGGCATAAAATGTTTTATTAAATTGCTTAATAACTAGGCCACTAAAAATAAATTGTTGCTTGTGTTTTGCCATATTATTTGTAACTTCACATTATTTAGATTTTCTGAAATACAGCTCGACGTTTTAAGATCTCCTTCAACAAGATATCACAATTTAAGAAATGTACACAGTAAGCTGCGCCATGGTATGGTATCAACTGTAGCACATTGGTCAAAACTATGATTGCAATATATAAATATGTGTCTTGATCTCCTAACTAAAAACATTTGTTAGTGATTCTCTGTTATTTTTGGAGTGAATTGCTACATTTTGTGAATGCAATATTGATGATTTATAAAGATGTAGATGAAATTATAATCATTTCATTAATTTTTTTTAAAACAAAAATGCTATTTTGATTAGATTTTTAGTATTGAAAGATTATTATCCATTACGAAAAGGCATTAAGAAAAATGCTATAGCAATAAAGAGCCAATAAAATACTTTATTTCTAGACAAGATATTTTGTGAAATAAAGCAATACACTTATTCATACTCAAAGAAATATTTTAAACTATCTATAAAATTTAAGTCAGTATTTTAAAGATTTATGCTCTTTAATGCAGTCAAATCATTGAAATATTTAGATTTTCTTATTTGTGATAGTAATTACTTGAAAAAAGAATAAATATTCGACTACATGTATTTAAAAACTATATATTTTCTACTGGTTACATCACAGGTTTGTAAAAGTACCTGGCTTAATAATGCGTTGCATTTTACTAAAATTCCCTTTATTAAATAATTAACTTAATATATAATCCACTTACAAAGGGAAACTCATTAAGTATTTAACAAAATGAAAGAAAAATTTTGTCAGTGAGTTACACAACTTAAATAGAATTGCTATGAATACGAGCTTCTATCGAATGCAATCTTCTTCCAGGAAGTTAAGGAAGCCTAATTAATCTTCTTAAAATCTTTCAACGTTCTTATTTTACTATAATTTATTAACTATATTCAGAATATAGTTAATGGAATATATTTAGATAAAAGAAATGCTTCTATCATTTCTAAGAGAAAATTAAAAGGTTCATAAATGTAACATTTAGTTAATTTTCTGCTTTTTCTTGCTTCATTTCTAAATGGCTGCTTAGACTATGAAAATTAAAACCACTATAGCTTTCAGTTGTATGCATAATCCACTTTTGTCTAGAATGTTTCATTCATGCAATTAAGTAGAAAATTGCATTTTGAAATTTGAAGGTGGGACTTAAAAATTTGCTGTTCTAATTTTAAATATTATATGTAATGAAAAAAGTATCATTTAGAATGTTTTAAAGTGAAGTGAATAATCAAGAATGCTATTTTAAAATCAAAGTAATAATAATTAATTATACCAAGTATGTCTAGAATGCTAAAGTCCATAATTCATTTTTGTTTAAAAGACTCATTTTGTTTTAAAATTATTACAATTTAAAAAAAAATTATAGTTAATATATATATATATATATATATATATATATATATATATATATATATATATATATATATATATATAGGATCAAAATAGGAAAGCCATTGTTGCTTCCCTTTTGTCATTACTTAAAAGCATTAAAAATTAAAACTTTTAATTTAAGAAATAAGGGTAAATCATTACTTAAAAGCATTCAAAAATGTAAAACTTTTTATCTTCCGGATAGGAAATGAAACACTTCTAAGATAAGAATGATCTTTGCTTCAAAATAAGATTGTACCTATAAACAATCTAGAGCAGAAAATAACTGGGAAGAATTCAATAAATAGAAATAAGTCAGCAGCAGAAGGCCATTTAAACATCAAAATGCTTCATATTTAAATGTAGATATTATTAATTATAGTATTATTCGAGAGATCTTTCTTTTTTAAAAAGATTCTTATTTCAATAAATATCTTTCAGTTTTTAAATCAGTAAATGCATTTTTTTTATTGTTTTTATTCATTTTTATACCTTAAAAACATCGGAATAAATCATTTTATGAAATAAATGACAGATTTCTAAATATTAGATGGATACATTAATTAGAATTTTCTCGTTACAAGACTAATGGCATCATGCCTAATATATTATGTTCGTAGATTGTTCAAGCTGTCATAATTAAGGAAAAAAATTTATTTATTATTTTCTGTCACTTTTTAGAATTTATAAATATTAAATGTTAAAACATGTCACTTTTCAGAGTTTCAGGTGGATATTAAATTTATAGAATGATATTTTTCAACTTTTGGCTTAAAGAAGACTCGTATGCAGTTGTCTTCTCCAAATTATATTATTAATTTTTTTTATTAATTTAATTTTCACTGCTGGAAAAGTGGAAAAGAGCAATAAAAATTAGAAATTAATAACAAAAATAAAATAACACTGAAATATTTTAAAAATTAAGAAATAAAACGTATGTATTAATTAAAAATAACAAATTAACATTTATAAACAATAATTCTCCATTAATCGCATTTCATTAGCTAATTACTGTTGGTTTAACCTTACTTAAATGGTGTATAACCACAACATAGTCCTATATCCGATATTTAATTAATGGGAAAAAAAGGAAAATCATTGTTTCTTGACACAAGTGTAAAAAAATATCTGAAGTTTTAAATAATAATAAAAATAGAATGCATAAATTACCTTGCTCAAAAGTAAGATTTTTTTTGGAATCATGTTGTCAAATATTATTTTGCTGAAAATTCACATTCTGACTATTGATTAATATAATTTATTTATCTTTCATTAGCTTCATTTGGAATTTCATATTGAATTCATTCATATCAAATATTTTCTCATTGTTCATAAAAGATTTACTTTTCAACCCGCCAAAAATCTTGAGAAACCTGAATTTGATGAACCCCGATTTTGGTATAGGATAAAGCTTCTTTTTCGGATTGAACCATTCATATTCTTCGCATAATATTATACTAAATATCCACTTTTTAAAATCCCATCTCCATGCACATTTCGCCTGAAAAAAGTCTTTACTTCACTTCGTGTTACCAATGAACTGCTATGCTGAAGGCTCATATGGGATGCATAAACCTGGTAAGGACGACATACATATTCGCTTAAAATATTCTATTGTTGCTGAGTGTGCACAACAGAGTATTTAAGTGCTTACTTTTTTAATTATACGTGGCTCGTGTTAACAGCTATTTATTGTCAATCATTAATTTGAAGGTATATGCCTAGCTTTATGCCCCGTTATTGAAATTTTTCACTTGAAAGGCTTTATGTTATATAAGATACCTTTGAAACTCCATGAAAAACCAACGAGAGTGTCTCTCTGAATCTTTCTCGCGAACTCTCCAATAAAGCACTTATTCCACTCCCCCCCCCACCCCCCATAAAATTGTGGACCTTGTGTAAGGGTACGAATATCGTACATGATACTGGCAATATTAATTAAGAAATAAGGTGTAATTTAAGATTTTTTCTAAATAAATATAATTATATCATTTTTATTGAATCTGTCGTGTAAATATATTAAAATGATTGTAAACATAATTTGATGCGAAAGTTCAATAGTAGAGACAAGATTTCATACCGAATTTCATTGGTTTAAGTCGTTGTTATTTTGAGTTATTGCGTTTACATATATGGAGAAATACAAACCGATAAACAGTCAAAACTTTGACAGATTTAGTTCAAAATTTGATAAGGATATATATTTTAGATCCAAAACTTGTGCATTAAATTTTATTAATCAAGCTTCTTATGTTTTGAAATTATCGAGTTCACTTGAATTTGAACAGCCATATGGACTTTAAGCCATATGGCTGTTGAACCATATGGCTTAAAGCCATATTAACTTTGAATTTAATTCGTTAAAAATTTGATAAAAATCTAAAAATTTGATTCTAAATTCATTTACCAAATTTTATACTTCTAGTTCAAACAGTTTTTAAATTCTTCGTGTTCACTGAAAGACAGACAGACATGATACCAAAATGTTTTTCAGACTCAAGAAGCTCTGAAATGAGGAAATCTGTCTGGAGTTCTAATATTTTGACATTTACAATTCTTTCTCTAAATTTCGTATACAAGGAGCTAGAATTTTATTGTATGAAGATCGAATTGGAAGTTTTTGTGAATCGTTATTTAAACATCTACATCTCATCTCTAGACTCAAATTTTCCACTTGAAATCTTTTAAGTTAATTGTTAATAGCACTAATATTCATTTTAAAAACCTTATGAATGTCTTCAACAACGTCTTTCATGAACTAAAATTCTATAAGTACAATAGAATCAATATGTAGTTTATTCTCAAAATTGTATATAAATAGAAAAGAAAATTAAATAAAATTGAAGTGTTTAAAAAGTGAATGAGTTCAAAATTATACAAATAACATTATTTCCTATTGCAGAATCAATTTTACCTTTCATTTACCGACGGTTCTTAAAGGATCGTTTAAATCAGTCAATATCTTTGTAATATATTTTGTTTTTCAGATGGTTTCAAAAAAGAATGAAGGATGTATTTTCAACAGCAAATAGTAGACTAAAGGCAGAGATTGAAAATCTTTAATTATTAATTAAATAAATTAAATTATTTTAATTAAAAAATTCCCCTTTCTCTGGCTTATTTTACTCTAAAACGTAATTAATGAAGCAAAAATAAAATTCAAAATTTGATGGTAAAATAATTCGTTGTATTGAGGTTTAACTTATTTTAATAAAGATGACACCAAATAATAATAATCCTTATTATTTAAACAGATAAGTGAAATTTTTAGCAGGTAATAATACAAAAAGTAATTTATATTAATTACTGCTCAACCTAATAGCAATGAATGAAAATTATGTGGCAAACAACGAAAGCTAAATATTTACCAAGAGCTACTTTACCACGAGAAATTTAAAACTTCATGGTAATTAAAAAATAAATGCTATAAACAATTTCATTTAGCACTCTTTAATAAACATAGTGACGCATAGTGATCTCGAGCAGATGCACTTTTCCGTTTAAATCAAAACACACGGTGCAAATGCAAAATAAAAATTCAAAGGCAAAACTGTATGAAACGTATTCAAGCCTTTTCCTTCATTTTTAACTAAGAACCATTTACGCTAGAATGACAGAGGACAAGACTCAACTTCGTTTTCGATCCGCACCGGAAGCAGTTTGGCAAGAAGCGATTCTTAAGCAGATAAAGACCGTAGCACATTGGGAGAAAGAATGGAGTTTCCAATTGGAGAAGTATAAACAGCTTCAGGAAGACACCGCGAAAGCCAATGTTTTCCACAAAAGCAAGGAACAGGAGGCTGAAATAGTTGATCACCCAAAATATCCTGTGACAACCGCAAAGGAAATTGGATGGCTGGCTAATGATCCGAGGTTCTCCTTGGAAAGATTTGGACGGTATTCTCGTCCCATTCGCACTCTGTATAAGGCATTTGAATGGCCAATCGAAGGTTGCCCTTAAGGTGAATCCTTTTAAAATTTCTCATAAATTCATCTCAGAAATTCACTTCTAATTTTTTTTTCTTGGCGAAATATTTTTCAGCCCTTAGCAAAATCTGTATTTTTTGATGCAAAAATTCTTGTTACGATAAATAGCATAAAATAAAAATATTTGTTGTTTCTTCTGGCACTTGTTATAGGTAAGCCCGTTGATGAAGTCAGCGATTTTAAGCCAAGAGAACGTCTCTTATTTCAGTAGTGCCGTCTAGGGCCGAGAGTATTTCTTAGTTACTCATGCGTCACAACCCTGTTTATGGTGCGGACTTCATTCACGCATTTCATTCACTCTTCCACAGTTCTTACTTTCATTCGCTTGTACAACCCTTTTTTTCCCGGGGGGGGGGGGTCTCTCACACACCTCACAGATAGAACACAGGGTAGAGAACAACCATGCCTGAACGAGTACTCGAACCCGTGACACCCAGATTACGGAGAAGACGCGCTACCCCTCTGCCAGATCGTCGGCGGACGTTATTGATTAACGAACTAGTGATTAACGAATTGTTGCGTATTTATTTCCAAGAATGAGAAATTTTGCTGTTGCACCAAGAATTTACATGATTATAGAATTGAAGAAAATTTGAGAGGTAACCGCCAAACTTCGCCAAGTTGATGACAAAGTCAAATCTTTCTTTCGCAATCATACGAAATTTATTGAATTTCAATCTTGACAAGGTTCAGAAGGGTGAACCGGAGTTTAATCAATCCCCTTCTTCATCAAGTTGCGATAACGCGCCAAAGCTGGCAGCTTTTAGACTAGCAAACTTATTATTTTTCGCTTTTATTATGCGCTTTGATCGGACATCTGCTCCCTCGCTTTTGAACATTTCGCAAAACACGGCACCAGACTGATGTTGGCGAGTTGGCGGTTTTTGAAAATTGCCCCAAGCAGGGGGTTAAACTCCGGTTGTACCGGTTCAGAATATTAAAGAATATAATTCACGGTTAATTGAAAGAAGCCGGTAATACTTTAAGGCTATTAATTAAGTTTTGAAATTTAACATTCAAAGACTCATTTTTATGATTCTTATTAATTAACGGCATCAAGAGCCAAAACTCGCCAAATGTAGCACAAAAGTTAAATTGGTATTGGAACTCTACGAGTGAGCTTCTAACTTAAGAGGAGAAAACAAGCATCAGTTTGTTTGTTGTTTTGTTTACGCCAACGGAATTATGGACAACGAATGACCAATAGTTTACCGTTAATTAATAAGTACAATTTTCACTTCCACAGTTATGAAGTGTAAAAAGAAAAAGTATTGTTATTATCAAAAAATTTAATCTTGAGATTTTGATGAATATCCACATTTCAGACACCAAAAAAACGTATTTTTCAATTCCTACTATTAGCTCACACTCTCTCTATATATATCTTGTTTGAATTTTCAATCGTTAATAAAATACTTTTTATTCCCCCACTCAAGTTCAAATACATTTTTTTAAACTTGTAGTGGATGACATTTGATGTTAATACAGTTTTTTTCAAATGTTAATTAATTTATTAAATTTGTTCAGTAATTTCTATTAGGTCGCCAAATCCTTCGCCATGTCGCCAAACACTATTTTGCCACTTAATATTGTAATTTTGTCATATGTATATACATATTTATATTAATTGTAATTATTTAATAAAAAGTAACAAATAAAAATTTTTTTGTTGACCTAAGTAGGAATTGACTTAAATTTTTTTAATACATATTACTTGTTGGAATTATGCCTGCCTATGTTAATCTGCGAAAAAAGTAACTCAAAAGTATAGCTAGTACGAAAATGACGTTTTCACTAAATTTGTAGAATTTTATCAAACTTTCGGAGGAAACTATTTTGGGAGGGGATGAAATCTGCCTATTCATTTCTCTATGAAAAAATGTGAACACAATAACTCAGATACTTAAATAGCTAGATGAATGAAATTAAGGGCATAGATTTATCATTTCAATCATTGATTTGATTGAAAATATTAGATAAAACCCGCCAAAGCATTGACGTTTGTCTGTCTGTTTGCTTCTGTATGAACTCAATAACATAATCAAAAAATTAGACTAATGAAATTGGAATATATCAATCGCTTGCCAACAGCTTTATCTAACCGAAGCTATATATCTATTTATATCATTGTATATCAAAGTCCTTCCATATTAACCGCATGCCATTGGAAAATTTTAATATTATTTCATGTCGTTAGCGCCTAATCATAGGCGAATTCCTTTGGCGATTAATTTGGCTGACAAACGTTTAATGCGAAAATACCTAAATCTGTGTAAAATATTGAACCTAATCGGTAAAAAGAAATCCCTCAAAACACCATCCATACTCTTTACTGTATTGTATATTGTATTAGAATGCGGGTAAATAAAAGATTATCACGAAAAATCAGAATATCTGGAATGACCCCCAAAAATTCATTTTCTTTGCTTCTGAAGCTTTCTTATTGCTCATAAGCACCTGAAAGTTACAAGAAAGTATTTGCAATATCTCAATGATCCTTGGTATTTTTTCATCAGCAGTGTGCCAAACAAAAATGGGCCAAATCTTAATGATGCCAAATCACAGCAACACTCCTGTTCATGATGAATTCAGTGCTAAATGAGTAATGCCAAGATGTCTTATGACCTTGGCATGGTTTTCATGAATTTTGAAATACTCTTTTCTATTGAATATTGTTTATTGTAATAAAGATGTATCAGAATAATTTATATTTCAATTAACATAATTAACTTGTGCGCAATATTTTATTTAAATTCCATTTGAAGACAATAACTGGAAATATTGTTTATTTTATTATTTACTGAAACAGTTATAATTTTTAAGAAATTAATCACATTTAAAAATATTATCTCATAGATGGAAAATTGCTAATTTATGACTATGCATTTGCTGTGAATATTTTATTTTATATCTTTGATTGCTTTTTGGAATGATATGTTACAAATGCTGAGAATTTTCTAAGTAAAACTGGATTTATATATTCTGAATAAGATCCATTATTTCCCTACTTGACTGATTCTGACTCTAACATACTCTCAAATAATAACATTTATTAACCTTTCTCTCTCTCATGGTATCCCTTATAGTGTTGGACATTTCTTGCCATCTTCATTGCATTCCTGTACTCTTCAAAGCCCTAAAAAGATATTTATATAATAATTCAACACGATTCCTCATGGCATTATCAAAACCAAAATTTGTTAGCAGATTATCATAGCAATCACATATGAGTCAAACATGGATTTTTGCTACTGGCAATAAATCTATTCAGAACAAATCTATTTATATCAACGAATTTATCAAATGTTTTCAGATTTTGGCCATAGTCAAGTCTTCATTCATTGCAAAAATTGTAAATTTCCCCAATACCATACCTTTTTCAATATTAAATCGTAATAGATATAAGAATAGGCCGAGGAAAGTTCATATCTCTTAATTTCCGAAAAATTAGCAATTAGTATAATCAATTGTAATAATGCAGCGCATTTAATCGGTCGTTCAACTGCTTTCTTGCTGTCTAATCCTCCAATTCTGTTACTCGTCGGCGCTCCGACTACTCTCACACACACTTCCGCCGATACACACCACTTCTTCGCAGCTTCAGAGTGCCTGTCTTTTATAGTTCCGGGAAGCGGGGCTAGAACCTTCCAGGGCGTATCTGTGTGTATCTCGGTTCTTACTGGACGGATCGTGAAACTTCACAAACTTTCCAGTATGATCCATTTTGTAGCCAAACTCGCCAATTTCGTCGCCAAGTCGCCAAATGGTCACTAAGCTCTGAATTCATTGATGCTCAGCACGCACAGGACAGATCGTACATCCTGTCTTTCTTACGATGACACTAGTCCTACTGGGAAGCAAAATTACAGGTTTGTAACAACACTTAGAAACAAGACATTGTTTTTCATGGCCAATGAATTTTTTGTGTGAATAGAGCAGAAATACCTTAATATTGACAAAATATTCTGGAAAGTAATGTTTTTAAACATACATATCTCCTTCTTGATGGATTTTTGATTATTAGGAAAGTCTATTAACGGTTTCTGATTTCAGGCATCGCTTGTTATATGCTCTCTGGAAGTTAAAATACCAAACAAAATATGATATTTCCAAGATTTCATTAAAAGGTTTTCAAGATTTGGTACTTCATTGACGCTTTCACTAGGTGAATCAGATTCAATTTCAGAAAAAGAAACACCCACCGATTTTTCAGTCTACTTTCATAGACATAGACAAGAAAAATTCTTCTCATTGTTTAAAGTTTATTTGTTTATTATATCTTCAGCCTTAAGGATCTCAGAAATATATTTTTATTACTCTGTAGTGTTTAATGGTTAACACTTACCATTGTATTCAGTTTTGAATTATTTTATACTAAATTATATTTGTTATTTCCAGGACTTATCTGAGACAACTAACCATAAAACTTTTATTATTGCAACAAAGTACAGATTATTTAAGTTGTAACTAAAATTATAATGGATGATGATTAGGCAAGATTAATATGACAGTAGAGAATTAAAGTAAGTAGAAGAAAGCATTAAATGGATAATATTTATCACCTTTTACTTATAAAAAAGTTCTTTTATTTTTCAACGGAGAATAAAACCACTTGATAAATGAAAGCCTTAAATATTACATCAGGTTCTAATCTTGAATATTTCAGCTAAAAAGGAATTGTTTTTAATCTAAAATATATTGCAGAGCATACTTGCATAAAAAATTTACAAGTAAAATACTTAATAATAGTTTAGAAATAAAGTTTTATTTGAAAGAAATCAAGACGTTATATAATCTTTTGTCTAAATTTATTAATTAAAATTTTTTTTATTAAAACCAAGAATTTAAAACAAGATTGCTACATTTTACGAATTATGTATGAATTAATAGAAAACTCTAGTTATATATATATATATATATATATATATATATATATATATATATATATATATATATATATATATATATATATATATATATATATATATATATATATATATATATATATATAACTAAATTAGTAAAAATACCAAGTCAATACAAGCTCAAATGAATAAAAATAGAACCAAAAAAGAAATTAAGAATCAGGCCTGAAGACTTTCTCTAGGGTCTTCAGGCCTGATTCTTAATTTAGACAAAATACTTCAGGCAGGAATTCAAACAAAGGATTTTTTCTGTGAGGGGCCTGACTTTCGTCTAACAATATTGTCCCCTCGAGACCCGAAAATCCCCTGAAATTGTGGCCCTAGAGATAAATCAGTTTTCACAGAAATAAAACAATAAATTATAACTTCCAATTTAAGCGAAAATTACTATAACATAATATAAACTATAAAAGACCACTTACAACCAAAATTCATATAGCTTCCTATTTAAGCGAAACTTACAATAATATAATATAAACTATAAAAGAACACTCACAACCGAAATTCATTAAAACAAAAAGAAAGAACATACAAGTAGCCAGTTAAATTTCTTTAAAAAAAAAGGCATTAAGTCAAGTCAAGTTAATTATATATATATATATATATATATATATATATATATATTGACCTGCATCTATAAGTCTACAATTGAAAATATTTTTAGGGGAAAATATATTATGAAAAAAAAAATACGCAAAAACATATAAACATTAGATTCCAAAAGAAACGTTGGATTTCTGAATATATATTCCGAAATCAGAAAAAAGAATACTTATTCTCTTTGAAACTTTTTTGAAGGAAACCGGTAACTATTTGTGCATTGATACTTGGGGAATTCATTGAGCCTGTCTGGCACTGTTTCATTTTTTCATTTCAGAGTATGCAAAACAACTCTTACAATACAAAGTGAAAGAATTACATTGATAAAATGTACTATTTTCTCTCTGGAGCCATTTTGTTTATTCTCTGACTGGCCATCCTTTTTCTTTTCCAAAACTCAGAACGTAGATTCGTTGAAATAACAAAGACATTTACAGAAGGAAAATGTTTCCAAATTCAAATCATGCCAGTTTGAGCCTTGTTTTCTTCATGTTTAAGATAATATTCAAAAGCTGGCATACTATCTGAGAACTACGTGATGCGATTTGTTTGATGATAAAGCGATATATAGAGCAAATCACTGGAATTAGAGCTATCAATTTTGACACGCAGATAATCACGGGGAAGTAGTAGAAAATAGTATTAATTTTTTTTATTAGAATTGCAATAAAAATTGGTTGTTTATTTAATGTTTTTCTAAGTGCATTCAAAATAACTCATTAAAATTGTTTTAAAAATATATTTTACAATACTTTCATTGTTTTTCTTAATATTGATATTCTTACTATGATATTAAGTGTAGTTATTTATATGAATGTTATTGCTACTAGAGAATGAAGAGAAAATAAAAATAAGTATAGACAAAGCAATCTCAAAAGATAATAATGCTACTATGTTTCGCACAATAGATGCAGATCTCCTTTAATTTTTTTTTCAAATTGCTTTTTTATGTTATAAATAATTTCACAAATGAAGTTTTAATTGCCCTTTTGAATTATTTATAGGTGCCTTAAGTTACGTTAACTAGTGTATAAAAATAATAATTTAATAAAATAACAGCTATAATGGCAATAACCAATACTCACTAGTACCAAAATTCTTCTGATTTTATTAGTGATTTTAAAAGCAAAACTGAAATATTTTCATTCACACACAAAGGCAACTGGTCATTAATTATTTAAAAATTTATAAACAAAAATATACATAAAAATAATATACAAAAATGATCCAGAATCCTTTGATGCGCTCCAGGGAATGCGGTACAGTATTCACTTAGTGGTTAACTTAATGAATTAATTCGTACTAATTTTCCAAGAAAATATAATGAAATCACACATTAATTTAAAATAGCCTTGATTCTTAAATGATTAATAAAATATCCAAGTTTCAGAAATATTTGTGTGCGTTATCGACGGCTGACTTCTTGGCGATGTAGTTGAAAAAACTATGGCTACGAAGTGGTTTGTTGCTAGCTTTGTATTCGCCTTTGTTTACCTTCTTTTATGTAAAATATAAATGATAAAAAGTGAAGATAAAAACAATTAAAAAAATTGGACTGCGAGAAGAGAACGGGATGAATCACCATTTTCGACATTCCTTAGTTTGGAACACTCTATTCTTTAATAAAATCTGGATATGATCTTTTCGTTAAAATTTCAAATCGGTGTTAAATTTTGAAGAAATTCGTCCTTGGGAAAATGTTTCTGCCTGTTCATCAATGCAGACGTAAATTTGAAAAGTATAAGGAGTTAAGTAGATATTATTTGGCATATGGTTTAATTAATAATATTGTAGACCTATTTTAAATTCCTGATCAAATCTATCAATAAATTGACTGCCTATTATTCTGTCTATTTGTGTGTGAGACAACGCGATAATTAAGAAGTGAGGGAACTAGGCAAGGTGTATTTGATACTTCGTAATGACAAATATCTTTATAAAATTTTAAATCCAAATTGTCGTATCCAATAGTATTTTCTTTAATTATGAAGTACAAACTGACCCTCATGGCGCAAGTACATGATAAATTCGAATAGACAGCCTTCTAGCTAATTTTTTTTTTCATTTTACAGTACAGATAACATCATCTAACATTTTCTATATTATAAAGACATCTTAAGATAAAGTTTCAAATCAATTAAATCAAAATCATTAAAATTGCATTTTTTCTACTGCCAAAGATACACAAAACAATATTTGTTTGAGAACTAAATTTCTATTGGTAAGGGAAATAAAATCTAAGATTCAAATTTTACAAAATTGAGCACGCATAAATATATACACGCGCGGGCACACACGCACGCACGTGCATATACCCATGTACACACGTATACACACATTTACAGTAAGCACATATGCGTACCATTCTGTTAAAACTGTATGATATAACTATTGATAAAATGACTAATATGATATTTAGATGATTAATAGATGTGTATATTATTTCTATTGTTCAATAAAAACCATCCCAGTTATTTTATAGTATTTATATTGAATTCATAATATTAATCTCATCTTCAATTGTATAAGCTTGGGACTTCAAAAAAGGCTACCGAGAGGTGGCATAAATATTCATAATAGCATCTTATTTTTTTAAAAAAATTACTTATTTGTTGCTTAATAAGCTTAAATTGCTGATTTGTTTACAAAGTCTGAAGAAAAATTTTACGAATGAATCATATGTTTTTTTTTATTGCTAAAAATTGCTCTTCCAATTAAAGTAAACTATCTATCACGAGAGAAGAACTCTATTATTTCAGAAGAAATAGCAAAACTAAGCAATACTCATGGGATGCTGCAGAATTTTGATATCTTTATTGTGTATATATATAGTCAGTTAAAACTGTTTCAATAACTTTTGCTGAAAAGTAAATTAATTAATTAGATTAAATTAAATTAATTCGAAAAAGAATATCATCTGCATAACAATGTTTACTCAGTTTGGAAGATATTAAATCTTATCCCAAATCGAGTATGTAGAGAATTTTTATAATTCAATTTCAGGCAATGAAAATAGAAAATATCTTTAAAGAAGTAATTAAACTTCAAAGATTAAGTTTTTGAAAGCCTCTCATAAAATGTAAATGCATTCAAAAAATTATTCACTTGAGTTTCCAATGTATTATTCTAAAGTAAGGAGAGTGAATAGTAACTAACAATAAAATTACAATTTTTACAGGAAATTTTCAGCAAATATAAAGTATATTTTATATGTAATGTCTAGTAGGCTATATCAAAAAATCTTAATTTTAAAAAAGTCTTAAATTTAATTATTAAGAGTCTAAATTTATAATCACTTTTTTATAAACTTTATTTATTTTTGAACTAAACTTCTTTTTATATACATTTGTGAGTTCTCAATATTTTATATATTATCTTAATACTTTTAGACTTTAATCAACATTTAATTGAATTTTTAATTAAAATCTTATATTAAAGAACTTCACATTTTATGATTTTTGTTTCGTTTCCCTGATTTTAGGAGAAAAAAAATATTTTCAAAATTCTCTTAAGAGCATGAGTTGTTGGATTTTGTCAATATTAATAGCTATAGTGCAGAATAAATGAAAAATTTCTAAGGTTTTTGAAAATGCTTAAATTTATTCATTCTTAAAATGCTTAAATTCATTTGCTTAGTAATTAAATTAGTATGAAAATTAAATTTCAATCCAAAAATTATTCTTTGTAAGCAAATTATTAAATATTTAAAATCGTTTTGTTCCAGCAGATATTTTGCTTTAGGAATTTCTAATCCATTGATAAAGTTAAGTAATCCATCTCTTAAACACATATTTAATAATTATCTTACACTAAAAATTAATGCAAATTTTGCACTTCATATTTACTTTAAGCATTTTGGTTTATAAGGTACAGTGTCGGTTGCTGTAATATTCATTTAAGGGAAAAAAGGAAAAGCAAAATTTGAAAAAAAAAAAAAAAAAAAAATGGAAGTGAATCATGTAACTATTAGAAATCTATGTTTAAATCTTATGATGATTTTAATAAATGTTTCAAAATACACGATTACTTTAAGATTAGAATATTCCCAGACATTATTTACTAGTTTGTGTATGCTGAGATCATTTAAAAAATTCTCTTTCATTTTATATAGCAATTTATTTGCATGAATAACAGATTCGAAGAATACATTGCATCGAACGGCAAGTCCTTTAAATCATCATTTTAAATACAGGATATCGAAATTACACCTCCGCATCTCAGAGGCCCGTATAAAATATTGCATAAATCAGAATGACGTTATATTTAAACGATTATGCGATCGAAATTTATTGAAAAAGTAAATTAGTACGAAAAATCGCCAATAGATAGCGCTACATAGCTAAAAATGTTATCTATAATTTCCATATGTGTTCGGTGGTTTTCTATAATTTCTTTCATTCAGAAAACGGTATGTTTCACAGAGCAACACAATAAAACTTCATTGGTTCCACAAACATATGGTATAATGCTGACTTTCAGATGTGAGAAAATTGTTAGAGGAATAGATGGATTGTGAAGGAACACGGGACTCCTATAGAAATTACGAGAAACTTTTTTTTATACTACAGCGCAACTTATCGGCCACTTCTTGTACTAATTTATTTCCAATAAATATTATATGCATAATTTGAAGTATCAGTCGTTACAATTTCATATCGTTATGACTTATATAAGGTCCTGCACGGCACTCTGAATTGGCGAAGTTTAATTTAATTCACCTTTTATTTACTAGCATTTGTTGTTTGTATTTCTTCCAATTTGACACGGCATTTGTCATACTTCTTAAGTCTATTAAGAACTATGACAAATGCCTATCTATTAAGGAATCTAAGTAGATATTAAGAAGTCTATTAAAGAGTAAGTTTATTAAAGAATTCATCCTTTAATGACGTCCAATTGCCACGGCATTTGTCATACTTCTAATTATTAAGAAATATGACAAATGTCTATCGATTAAGGAATCTAAGTAGATATTAAAGAGTCTATTAAAGAGTAAGTTTATTAAAGAATTCATGCTTTAATAATGTTACATTACTGCTAAAATTATTGTTCTACTATTGTAAACTTTCCTGTCAGCTTGTATAACAATTAGGTTCCTTGAATAACAAATTCGAAGAGGGCATTACTTCGAACGGCAAATCGTTTAGTACTTCCATTGTTTATTGTTGATATTTCATTTATTTGCCATTGTATTATTTTTATTTATGTTGTTGCTTATATTACTATTATATTACATTATTATGAATTATTATTGACTTAAAATACTATTTCCTCTATTTTGTATATAATTCCTTCCTTTTACTTTATTCAATTGCAAAGATTTCCTGAATAGGTTGCCTTTTACATTTGTAATCCCACATTAATTGTAAAAATGACTTATCTTTGCATATTTTCATTAATCCAAAATTTAATCTAATAACTTATCACCATGTATATGCTTTTAAAATTGTTTATATATTTTACTGACAGTTAGCTTAAACATCGGATTTAAACCTTGGAATTTTTTGAAGCATTAACGTCTGTGTAAATCTTTTTCAACACGCATTTTCACGTTTAAAACGTAATATGCTTCAGAATAGTTAAGGAATAAATAAACTTTGCTATTTCACATTTTCATTTATGCAGAAGTCTGGCTTACTTGTAAGTTCAATTATAACATCCCTGCACAGACTTGAAAATTAAACGCCCATTGTTGAAATCTACTGCAAGACGTAATATCCCCTGATTTCATTCAGCGTCGTTAGTGTTTGGGGCTATCCACTGGAAGTGATCCATTCCATTCACAGAGAGCGAACAAATTAATTCATTCCTTCACCCAAAAATGAAGGGCTAGAGCTCCGGATCCACGCGAAAAGAGCTCTTTTCGCGGCCGCATCAGCAGCAAACGAGGGTGCGACGGAGCGTAAGCTGCTGACCACTACCCATTTCCTGATTAAGCTTGTCCTTTAAAGAGTTCCTACAAAAGGATTCTCTAATTAGTCGAGAGCTTACAGCGGATCTCCAAACTTGTCAATTGACACATTCCTTTGAAGGGTGATAGTGGGTTGTTTATCGGCTTTTCTCGTGATAGGAATCGTACCATTTCCGGAAATGGTTCTTCACTTCTTAAAGATCTGTTTAGGGAGAGGAGTAGTTAGGATTAAATGAGAATGGCATAAATTCCAGCAGATTTAATTTGTTTTTGTATGTCTTATAATGGGATCTTTAGGGAGTCTTGAAAGTTGATTATGTATTAGACAGTTTTTTTTAAATACATTTAAAGATTAAAAGGAAAGAAAAACTTGATAACTTTATTTTAAAGATGCATTAGATTTCAGAATTTTATTTCTTAATGTAGGAGATATTTTGAAGTTTATTTTTTTAATTTTGCAGAATTGCAAATATTTGGAATATCACTTACTTTGTTTGATTTATTAGATTATCTATAGCTATGAAGCTATGGTTTATCCATAATAAGTAGTACAGTAGTTATCAACAGTAGTGGTTTATCCACCAAGACTGTAAAACTATAGCATTCATTGAAATTTTTTGAAAATAGCATTTCCGTTTAATTGTCTAATTTACTTTGCTTACTAATTTCATTCGGTTCATGTATAAAAAAAGAAAAATAATGACAATAATAATAATATAAAAATTAGGCAGGAAATGAATATGGATACAAAATTATTTGAATATAGATATAGAATATAGATAAAAAGATTGCTAAATTCTGAAAATACATTAAGTTAGATGACTTTAATGAACTCCATTTTATCAGATATTCCATAGTGTGTTGGATTTTAACAAATTTCCTTTGAATTTCATATAGTTTAGTAAACTGAAAAGTCGCGCTCCTAAATTCATGTGATGACACGAAATTGTCCAAAGCCAATATGACAGGTGTGGTGTGGAAGTTTGGAGAGGAGATGCCAGCTCAGGTGTCGTCCTCGTCATCTGATAGTGGTTCAAAATCACGGTGTTCGTCCCAAAATAGACTTTGTGTTGCGGTAAAGCGGTACTTTAATATAACTGAACTAAACTAAACTATGCTAAATCAAACCAAAGCCTACATGAAAATCTTATTGAATATTTATTTAATGGAAAAATGTTAGATTTTACAAAATTTCTGAAAAGCTTAGAGAAACAAAATATCTAAACAGATGATGCAAGACTCAATTTTTTAATTGGAAAATTTGATATCAAATAAACTAAATTGCTTTAATTTAAAGTTTGAAAATAATTATTTAAACAGATTGCTAATGACTAAGAATGGTATCAGCATTATTTGAACTTAAAATTTAACTTTTTAATGTGTAAAAAATATATGTTTAATGATTGTATTCTTTTAGCTAATAATGACAAATGTGAATGCGTCTCTGTGTGTATGTTGGTGCTTCACAAGCCTGATCTTTTGACTTAGAGCTACCAAATTTGGTACATATATTCATTAGAGCGTGGAAATGTATTCTTCGGATTTATCACACAAATTGATTCTTTTAAATCTACAAACTGATGATCAACAATTGATCAAACTGATTCTTCTAAATCTACAAACTGATGATCAACAATTGATCAAACTGATTCTTCTAAATCTACAAACTGATGATCAACAATTGATCAAACTGATTCTTCTAAATCTACAAACTGATGATCAACAATTGATCAAACTGATTCTTCTAAATCTACAAACTGATGATCAACAATTGATCAAACTGATTCTTCTAAATCTACAAACTGATGATCATCAATTGATCAAACTGATTCTTCCAAATCTACAAACTGATGATCAACAATTGATCAAACTGATTCTTCCAAATCTACAAAATGATGATTAACAATCATACAGGTTGATTATGCTGAAATTTAGAAACAAAATTACGTTTTCAAACTCTTGGTTTTTTGTTGAAACTGAGTTATTAGAAGTAAAATTATTTTTTTTCAGTCTTATGCTTATTTTAAAATGACTAAATTAATAAATTATTTTAAACTACTCAAATTATCTATGTTATGATTTTAAAAAATAATCAAGCTCCTCAATACAGGGAATAGTATATAAAAAAAGTGTTTCGAACTTTTTTTTGTATGTTTCATTGCAATTGCCAAATACGTCAAAGAAAACAATATGCATCTTATTACTGTTTTAAGTTTCAGCTGTTCGTGCTCACTTTGGAAACGTACCATTCAAAATCCTTTGTTCAAGTAATCTGAGATATTATTAATTAAAATTTTATTAAGTTATGCTGTTATCATATATTGTACTGTTTTTTTTATGATTCTTATATTTTCTCTGAACAAACAAAATACCCTTTACCTTCAAAAATTATTCATCCAGATAATGCGTTTGTGGAAGGAACAATATCGAACAAACAGCTTTTCTTTATGACACTTTACCTCTTTTACCTTGAGATTTCTTTCTTTATTTTCGTTCTTATTTTACCAAGATTTCTATTTACTTCCAGCAGGCCACCATTTTAGAGTTATTTTGAGAATTTGCATTGCAGGGACATGGTTTGCATTTGAAATTGGAGGCATCGATCAATAGTTTTACCTCCAGTGCTCTCCAACACTTTATTTGAGCCGCGTATTTTGCGAAACATGCTGAGGGTGGGCCTCCAGCAGAGACGGAGGAAAACTCGCTTCAATTAAAGCGGTGATAGCTGTGCCCCCACAATAACTGATTCATGGTGGGATGAATAAAGAGCATCGAGTAATGATGCAGGGTAATGTAAAGGTTTGGCATTTCTGATATTCTCCGCATGCTACTGGCATACTGAAAGGCCATTTCATTTTGCATAAATGACAATTGAGAGATAGGCAAATTATTCATTGCTTTATATCAGGAAAAACATTTCGTTTGTTCCCTCTGTTTTGGCATGTAATACATAATTATATTTTAAAAAAATGATGTAAGGTGCTTTCAAGGAAATAAAAGTACTTACACATAATGATGACTCAGAATATATGAATGAAATGCACGCTCTTAGACTCCCATTTTGTTATCTAGATAAATTCTGAAGTTCTGGGACAACTAAACTGTTTTAGAAATCCAGTAAACAGCAGTGAAAGTTTATAATAGCGCCAAACTTGATCTGCCTCTTGATGAGATTTATTTCTCTTTCCTCGGTGTTTGAGGACGCAGAGATCTTAGACGAACTTTTGGGATTACACCCTCAGATTTAAATTTACAGTCGAGATTTTGGTTTTTATCATTAGGAAAGGTGAAAATTCTTACTTATTTATTTCTTTGATAAGTTTTTAAAGTACGGAATTTTCCAGAGTTGTTAAAAATATTGTAGAATGGAATATCTATATTATAGTGATGTCTATAAATGTTCAAAAATATTAAAATTCATTATTCAGGGAAATCTTAACGTAAAAACTTCAAACGCTGTTTTTCCAAAAATTTTAAAAAATATATCTATTATCTCACTAAACCACCACTGATCGAATAGAAATCTTACTTATTTTTGAATTTGCCTACTAGTTTTTAATTATTCAATCTATTTTTACTTCGAGAATTAATCTAAAATAAAGTTATAATACAATATAACTTATTAAAAAACTCTGAATTAATTCGTAAGATTAATAAAGGATTTAAATTAAGGCATACTATTCTTGTAAAATTACTTATGAAAACTATTATTTTGATAATACAAATTCACTTTAGAAAAAACGTAATTTTAGGTATTTTATGTTTCCAGTCATTGTTCAAATAATAATATTTCCAATAATAATATTATTTTTTTTAGAAGTTAGATTAAAAAAATATATATTATGAGGTTAAATATTAAATCGTTTTTTATTATTTCAGATATTCAGAATGATCTTGAACATGCTTTATATATTAAAATGATTTGAAATGCCACATAATCGGTCCTTCAGTCTAAGTCAATGTACCTATTTCGCAACTTTGCAAGTATTACTAATGATATTGTTCTATATTTGATGGATTAATATAAGTTAAAATAATAATTTCTTTTAAAACCGATACAGATCAATGAAGTGTTTTAACGTGGTTAAATTAATATAAATAATTATGTGTGCTAATAAATGTTTACCCAAAGTGGATAATCCAAAATTACATTAGGTAATGTTTGAAAGAGACAAATAGTTATTCGGATTTGGTTGTTAATCATACATGAAATATTAGCTAAAGTTCTTTACTTTCTTAATTATCTAGCACAGATTTTTTTACATCAAACTGATTAAAAATTCAAATATAAATGACATCTATAAATGCAACAAAAGCTTTCGAAATTTCTTAATAGAAAGCTATTAATTTAAGATAGCAATTATAAATATTTCTCAATTTCATTTGGATAAATGAATGAACTATTTACTAATAACAGTAGTCGTTATATGTAAATAATTCTCACGGCAATTTATGAATTGTTATAATTTATTTACTTTCTATTCAAGAGATTATGGCACGTCTCCATTTTAAATAAAATTTCAAGTAATTTTGTATTTATAATAAAAATCATCCATCAATATTAATTCTTCATTTTAAGCATAGGTTTTTCGAAAATAATTCTCTTTACTTCGCGTGAAAAGTATAGAAATGAAGATATTTCTTCGCTTCTTAGTTAACATAAGAATTAAAATGAAATTGTTGATAAAAATTAATAAAGGTAATAATTATACGAAAAAATTAAGTAAAATTAACATTTATTAAAGATTTTAAAATGTTTTTTAAAGGTTTATTAAAGGTGTTTAAGGTGTTTTATGAAGGTTTTTTTATTAAAGGTTATTAAGGTGTTTTATGAAGGTTTTTTATTAAAGGTTATTAAGGTGTTTTTGGTTTACTTTCGAAGTATTTTGGAAAGATTACCAAATATTTAAATCAATTATATGCAGTACACGGGATACGCTGCTTTGAACTAAATAAATGACTTTTACTAATTTGTCGCCATTTGAAATGAAATTGAAAATCGAGTTATTTTGTATTTGTAATAAAAACTATCCATAATTATTGTTTCTTCATTTTAAACAAAGATTTTATAAAAAATAAATAATTTTACTTGGCATAAAAGTTATAGAAAGGAACATATTTCTTCGCTTCTTAGTTAAGATAGCAGTTAAATCGAAACTTTTGATAAAAACAAATAAATGTAATAATTATAAAAAAAATTATTAAAGCCGCTTAAGTTGTTTTTATTAATATTTTTAAGGTATTTTTGGTTTGCTTTTGAAGTATTTTGTAAAGATAATCAAATGTTAAATCATTTACATGCAGAGCATGGGATACGCAGCTGTGAGCTAAATAAATGGCTTTTACTAATTAATAGCCTCACGTGAAAAACGGGGCATGGACGAAATTCTTCCACAAAGAACGATACCCATCCAACAATAGGAGAAAAAATTATAAAAGGATCTAGCTGTACCCCTCCTATTTGTTGTTATACGTTGAGTATATGAATTAAGGTAATGTTGTTACAAAACTCACAGTGGGCTCTAATGCAATTTGTTACGTTCCTTGCACCCGATGTGTCTTCAGAAGTCTTACAAAAGGCCATTTTATAACAAGATTTTCATCAGTTCGTAAATAATAGTATCAATTCGGTTCTCTTTTCTTCTCATAGATAAAAGAATAAAAGATTGCGCCCCTTTATTTGTTAAAAACACATCGCAGTAAGTAGATATCACAAACAAGGAAAAATGTTCCTTCATTTATTTTTCCACGAAACCTTTGGATTTCCTCCAATAAAATTCCACCTTTTTGTTCAGACGTAAGCGATATTTTACAATTTTTCTTTCTGATAAAGAAAACAATACTAATATATTTTCAATGCTTAAGTAGAAAATGAAAAATTTCGCCATTTACCGGGGATCAAATATAGCTAAAAAGACCAAATAGTTTGGAGGGGGGGGAGTGTAGTGGAAAACAAATAAATTATATCTCAGTATGTTTTTTTTCTTTTCATTTGAAATATAGACATCCCAAATTCTCATTATTGAATCTATAAACATTTTTTTATAATGTGTTTTCATTCAAATGAATATAGTGACGTCATGACATTTTACACAGGAGAAATTGAGTAGTTCTTTACATATTACGAATGAATGAGCGAAAGAAATTTTAAGTTGCTAAAGTGAAACAGCTTTTAATGCTTTTGAGTTCCGCTGTTATTTGAATTTGTAAAATAATTTTGCAATTTTTCAAATGGATTACAAGTAATATTTTATACCAAACTTTCATTCATTTATTCAAAAAATTAAAATGAATATTTCATATCCTGTTATCCATAATCACATTATGTAATTTTCTTCTTAAATTTGAAAACTATCTGCAACATTAAAACTATAGATAGTTTTCGGCAGACGTTTCACGCTTTCATAAAACTAGAAAGGTTTACTAACACTAATGCATGCATAATAATATATTTAGTTCCTTTTAAATAAATTGCCGTTTTGATACATGTTATAGATGTTATTATAATTATTAAAATAACATTTTCGATTATAATGGTATGTATAAAAATAAAATAAATAAAAGGATGGTTCTTTGAAATGTCAAATGATTACTATCATTTTACGTTAGAAATAGAAGTTTGCTTATTACTATTTTTTTAAAAGTATTTTTTTCTTCTCTTTTTAAAAATTTACTTAAACATCCATGCTGTCCTTACAAAAATATGCTAAAAAATTTGATACTCGAAAGTAATTTCAATGTATTTAATAAAGTTTTTTTTAGTTTTCTTGTTTTATTTAAAATTTAAACAAAGTGAGTTTTCAATCTTAATATTTATTATATTAGGATCGAAAATAAACTGAAGACTAACATACTTAACATAATTAAAATATATATAGTCACAGTTTTATTTTTTGAGAGGAGAAAAGTTAGTTTTCAAAAACTGTTTATTCTGGGTTATTTAGCTTCTATTATTCCATATTAAAATATATCCTATTTAGTCATAGAATTTTTTTATTAATTTCCTGATGTATTGGTATTCTGAGATACAGTATAGCAGTGTGTTCTCGATGTCTATACATGCGTTAGTATTTTCTTATTTCAGTTATTAATTACTCAATTAATTTAATTAAATTTTGCTTTCAAATGGAAGCGTCAGTCTATATATTTAGAGAAAAACATGATTTCACTTTTCAATAGTATTTATAATAGTGAATTGTAAATTAAAGACCAAAAATAGATTCTAATTGATATAGAATTAATTCCTAATTTTTACTGTCTTTAGAATAAATACTTAAATAATAAATTATAAATTATTATTGTAATAAATAATTATTGTAAATAAATTATACAAAAAAGCTTGATTTCAAGATTTTTATAAATATTTATGCTTCAAATTTTTGTGGAGCAATCGCGAAAAGAAACTATTTCATCTGTCTGTGATCACGTTAATTCAAAAACGGAAAAAAAAATCTCGAGTGAGATTTAATATAATAATTTTCCATTAGACTTGTAAATATATTTCAGATTTTGAATGTAATTCTTCAATGAATTGATTGTTTTTCGATTTTTCTATTTGTGCGTATGTGAACATACTAACTCAACAATGTGACACGATAAATGATTTCATTTTAGAATGTGAAATTGTAGCCTGTACACTAAAATTGTAGATTTATGAGGATATATAATTTTAGAGTTGCTCATTTATCTCTCGCAATGTGTACAAATTGAAAAAAACAATTCAAGTTGTATCTTCAATTCAAAACAAATCAAGTTGTATCTTCAATTCAAAACAAATCAAGTTATTTAAATGCAATGGAATAATTAAGAAATAGAAGGAGTTTCAAAACATTTAATCTATTTTCTTTACCATATTAAGAAGTTGAGTACAAAACATGCATACAATTCTCTGAAAAACTTCTTTCTAGAATTAGTACTTTCAATTTCTATTACATTGTTTGACAATTAATTGTATAAGAAAGAGAATTTCCTTACAACGAAATAAACAAGTGCAAAAGATTATCCATTCAAAGGAGAAAAATAAAGTATTTATAGAAATTAAAAGGGTTTCTATATATTAACTCTTTCTAAAGCCATGGGAAGTATGCTTTCCAGTTCATCAATCTTTGCGTGAAGTTACGTAGTTTGGTATACGTTCTGACAAATTTTCAGTGACAAGAACTTAGATGCTTCAATTTCTTATCTCACACAAAATTATGTGTATTTTTTGCTCCTTATTTATTAATAAACCAAATTAATTAATTAATTAATCAAATTAATTTATCTAGTAAGCTAAATGAATAACTTTTCTTAGACCAATTCCAGTCATAAAAATATTTTAATATACCATGACTAGAAAAAAAATAGCCTTTTAAAGGGTAAAATTAGTGTTTCAGATTCTAAAATGCTGATTTTATTCTTGCTTCCATGTCTTTAAGAAAACTATTTGATTATCAAAGAAATTAGCCTATTTACCACAACTTTAATTTCTTCATTTATTTCATAGTAAGTATTTTATAATCCTTTGTCATCGTAAGATTTGACTCTAATCTTAGGATCTTTATTAAATGGCTCTAGATTTAACACATACTGTGAAATGAAGCTTTAGATTTAATTGTTGGAGCTCACAGAGTTGAAATTCTAATCATTCTCTGGATCTATTGAGCCGTAGCTTAATATAAAATGTATCATTCAGTTGGGTATCCAGACTTGAGAAATTGCATTAACTCTGGCCGATATATCCGGAATGCGGGCGCTCTTGTGTATTTGATTTCAAATGAAGAGAGGATAGTGTATCACTATTGTTGTATAATATGCAACGTTTCGGGAGTTTATAGCAAGCACGTCTTATAAGACTGTCTATTTCTACATGATCTATACAACACAGTGGTTCTGCGAATAATTATAAGGCATGCGTACATATTATATTCAGTGTTAGAGAACATTACCGGTAACCGTAATAAATGCTGTACGTGTTATGAGATTTTCGAGAATAGTAGATCATTTGTATGATGTACAATCTCTGTTAATCAGAAGGGCAAGCCATGAACTTAGATATGAAGGGTAATAAATTTTAAATGTAACAACTCTGCTTCAATTATCATTATTATAAAAATGATACTCGAGAGATTTCTGGCTAACGTTAAAATTTAAAATCGTTCTTAAAAATGAACATTGCGTGATTATCTAGTGCGATAATTGGAAAGATATGGAAATACAGAAGAATGATAACTCTATAATTCAGTAAATAATTTCGTATTTCCATACTACTGTTAGAAGTATGTTATATTTGCTTATCTAAACGTTTCGTGGCTGTATTGTTGTACATGAAGAATTTTTAAATGTTTTGATTTAGGAACATGTTCACAGTTTAATGTATCATATTGACTCTTGACCACATTTTTAAAATCTATTTTGCTGCTAACATTTAATAGAAAAATTTTACCAAAAACATTTCTTTAGCTTTTTTTTTTATCAATGTTAATTTCCCATTATAAAGCTCATTGAAATTATTATTATTGAAAATGAGAAATGCCGATGCCGGCGTCCTGGCATAGGGGTAGCGCGTCTTCCCCGTGACTTGGGCGTCCTGGGTTCCAATACCGGTTCGGGAGTGGTTCTTCTTCATCTGTGTTCTATCTGTGAGGAATGTGAATGTGCACCCCTGTAAAAAGGGGTTGTGAGAGCGAATGTGTGAGTTTCATCTTCATATGAGCTAGAAGTCAGACTTCTGCCCTTGGGCTCTGAGGGGATCTTTACCCTCAGAAGCTACTGCACCGCCTTTCCGTGGTAATGCGGACACGACATCATCAAGAAATACAGATGACATACATTAAAAGCCTGTTTATTTTAATGAACAATAAAAATGAGCTTCAATAGTAAACATTTTTATTAATCTTTACCATTTTTTAAACTAAACATTTTTATTAACATTTTTCTTCTCTATTTAGAAAGCACTAAGCTGTAAATAGAGTGGCAGTAAAATAGATATGAATTTATCGATATCGAATGGCAATGTTGAAATTTTCAGCATAAAATTTGTTATAATGTTCTGTATTTGAGTTACAAGATATTTTTGCATATGAATTCTTGATGCTATAGGTTTTTAATGAATTGTTGTCGAATCTCCCATAGTTTTTGAGATAAGAACTGTAATTTTGGAATTTAACCAGCAATTTATTTTATAGCTGAGCTCTTTAATTTTACCAGAGGAAGATTTATGTATCTAAACAAAATATAATTGTTACAATTGGCACTGTTCATCAGGAAGATCAAGTAGTTCAAGTACACTTGCAGGAGATATAAATATTCTCCACCAAGTCACCTACCCTATATAAGCATATTGAATCACATATTGAAGTGTTTACGTATCACATATTGAAGTGTTTACATATCACATATTGAAGTGTTTGAAGTCACATTCAAAGTGTTTCGCATATTGAATCACATTCATTCATTTCTAACGATATAAGTCATATGTGCTGATTTGACTTATTGTTTTGATTGAATCTGAGCAAACATAGTTTCATACTCAGATGTGTGCTCTGCGCTTGTACTATGCATTTTTAGAAAATATAAATTCGTGCATCTTCAATAGTAAGTTACCAATTCGTTAGGATTCAGCATGCGCAGTCCTATGTTCTTTGAGATAACTTAAAAAAATTATTTTATTATGTTTATTAAGATTTATTTCGTTGCTAGAAATGAATTGATTGAATCCTCTGAAGTCATTTGAACACATAGTAGACACTCCTTTTAATAATTTCTAACATCTGCCTTTTCTCTTGGAGGCTGTATCTTCAAGGGGAGAGATATATAAACTTCTTTTAGCTCCCTCCCTTTGAGTTAGATAAATTCTATTTTATGGGAAAAAATTATGTATGACTCATCGAAATTATATAATTATAATTACTGCCAAACAGCGATTCTTTTCGTATGTCATTATTTTTATGTGAATTCAAAGCATGCCACTCCATAAGTTCATTATATTTGTAATCTGTTTGCATATATAAACAATTTTGCAATTCATTTTTATAAAATAAATCACTCTTTTATATTTAAAGCTTAAAGCTGATTTCCGTTGTCTTCTGCTACCTTCTGATACAAATAATTTTTTTTTCTGAGCACAAACAGGAATATGTAAACGGAAATTTAATTGCTTTGTAAAAATAGACAAAATTTTTCATGCATTATAAATGTTTCCTCGAGTAATTTAAAATATTTATTTTTCTTTTCTGAAAAAGCGATAATCTGATTAAAATAATTAATATCACGGCTTTGTTAATTTTCTTATCTTTTAAGATGATAAGAAAAGTATAAAAGATTTTATAACGAAGCTGGTAAGATTTTAGATCTAAAAAAAATCTCAAAAGATACCGGGAAGATAACTTTTCTTTATCTTTTATGATTACTTCGAACTGAAATTATGTTGGCGAGAAAAGTTATCTAGAACAATTAATTTTTTGCCAACGTCATTATCTTTTTTAGAGAAATGATGTTGATTCCTGCGTTTAAACACATTTTGAAAGGGGAGTTCGTGTTAAATACAGTTAAATAAATTTCTACGCTTACCTTCCGTATTTTATCTATGCATAATTAACGATGCTGAATTCCAGGCTTAACCTACTTAAACCTGTCTTTTTAAATTTATGTACTATTCATTTTACTTGATAATTAAAGTAAAAGGTAATGGATTCACTGCTTTTTATCACAAAGAAACGGTAATAAATATAATATTTACGTTTGCATCTATTTTTTAAAATTAATGATAACTATCATGAAGCTTTTTTTTCTAATTAAAATTCTTAAATAACTAATTGCTTTCCGAAAGGCAATTTTTTGAAAGCTTTGGTTTTATTCAGACATCAAAGAAGATATAGATAGATTATTTTTCATTGAATTCTGATTGAATAATGTAATAAATAAAAATTAATTTTTGTTTGTTCGTATTTTATGCGCTGCCGCACTGTTCATCCGATTACAGTAAAACTTTGCCAGCTCATTGCTTGTACTTGTGCGTAGGTTATAGGCATAGTACAATTCTTAATTTATAACAAATAAAAAAAAATGAATTTTCATTTTTCCGCATTTTATGCGCCGCCATATTGTTCTTCCGATTGCGGTAAAATTTTGCCAACTTATTGCTTTGAACCTTGAAAATCCATGTTTTTAACATGGCGAGTTGTATGTTGGATACTTATAATTCGGTCAGCCTCGAACTTCATTTGTATTCGCTGAAGGAGGAAAAAAATATTCTCTACCCTAAAATATACTTGAATAATGATGTCAAAAAAAATAGAATAAATAATATTAAACTGCTAGATATCATTAAATTTCAAGAAAATGAGTCTCATTCTTTTTAGCATTCATAATTAAACAGGATAGCTATTTAAAATTTGAAACGATATTTCAAGCATATTTTTTTTCGCCAGCAACGCGCCGGCTATTAGCTCGTTATAAATAATTTAAGTTTAACAATTACTTAATTTTCCACTAATTAAATTTATAATTTAAATCAAAAACAATAATGAACTATTTAATAATGTTTTAAATAACATTTAAAAGAATGCAAAGAAAGTCTATTTGAGGTCAATATAAACGGTTCAGTTCAGTTTTTACCTACCCGAAATTTTTGTAAGATATAAAATCTTATTTTATATTTAAATGACATGTACATCTATTATATAGGCAACTTTTATTCCATTGAAAGTCATGTTTATAAGCTTCACATTATATCTTTCATAATAAATAAACGATGTACTCTTAATTTACTCCCATAATTTATTAAAGATATTTATAAAGATATCTGTTTGCGTAAGATATAAATTAATATTAAGTACATATTTGAAGACAGTTAGTTCATTAAAAGCAACGATGCTTGGGTTCATCCAAGAATTACTCTGTTAATTTATTTTGATCTTTCTTTGTTTTGGTAGATAAAATAAAATATCTCTAATCTCGTTATCTCTGCATGAACTTGAAACTCTTATAATATTTGTTATAATGTCTGAGACAATCTTGTTTCTTTATATAAGGTCGGGGATTTTATAAAATGCATGAATAATAAAGAAATATATGATAAAATAACTCAGTAAAACGAGTGGAAAGCGGATGGATTTCATATTGCTTTTCAGTTTTTATCAAACTATCAAAAGATATAATAATATTTTTTGCAATTTTTTTTCAAAACAATAACATATTTTTGGAAATTTTCAGTGCTTTTTTCTAGTTGATTTTATGGGAATATCAATACAAAATCATAAAATGTGTTTTAAAATATAACAGTACAGAATTTACATTTCATATAGTGATGAAATGCTTTTTTTAATGTTTAAGTATTTTTGTTTTGAAGTTTTAGTTACGTGAACATTCTCATGTTAAGCCAACACAAGAAATAAGTCTTGGTATCAGGATAACATCTGAATTGGCTTTCCATCTCAATACTTCTACGTCACATTAGTTGCATGTTTGACAACTGATGTCAGATTTAATGGAGCCATATATATATATTGAATTGTTGATGAAATACGGCTAAGGTCATGAATCTTTCAATCTTTAAGGATAATAACCCTTGCCCCTAGGATAGAAGAATTAGATAGAATAATCTTTGTGATATTTCGATTTAAGCCGTGACTTTTTAGCTGTCGCTTTCAGCCCGACAGTATTCAATCAGTTGTTGAGAAGATTTGAGTTATCAATATACCTGTCCATTAAATTCACTCCAGTGTAAAACAATATCAAATTTACTCAATTGACTATCAATTTTTCATAATTACTGTTATACATCTGAATTAGAGAAGCATGCTTCCAAAGCTTTATGATTGTGCAGGATATTTATAATTGAAATCAGAGCTGCTTACAAGCATAAGCATTTACCATAAAAAAGTGGAAATTTATGAATGAATAAAGGAACGAAAAAATAACATATAATAAAAAATAAGTTCCAATTATAATCTCTAAAATGTGTATTATTGATAAAACTCTAAGTGGGGAAGCTTGTATCTAGTTATTATATAGGTAAATAATAACAAGCAAGTTATACAGAAAATTTTAATAATAATCTTCAGAAAACATAATTTTTATGATGGGTTCTATTATGTCAGCAGTTTGAATGCCCAACCGAAACAGGTAATGAGATGTTGTGAACATTTTGTTCATTTTAGCTAAGCAATGTGAAAAAACTGTCTCGTAATTTGAGATAAGTTAGTTCATGTTTAAAAAAAATGTTTTACTTACTTATTTTGCTCTATGTATTAGTTTTAAAAACTAATTTAGTTTTTTATTCTAATTGCAATATTTTAAAAAAAAATAATAAAAATACCCGAAATTATCCAAAGCGATAGTTTGTAAGAAAATCTTGGTTCATTTTATAACAAATTATAAAGTAAGAGATTTATCTTGATTTGTGTTTCATGTAACTAGGTTATCTGCTAAATTTTAACATGCACCTTCAGAGGTAAGATCTTTCTGACGTTTAGGAAAAGAATCTAACAGAAGATGACATCTTTCAAGAAAATATCTCATCTGAACATCCATCTGAAAAAGTGATGCAATAGAAAATTAATATGACGGTTTAATTAACAAGAATTGGAAGCAAAAAGAAAAAAGGAAGGAAATAGGAAATGGATCAGTTTAAGGCAGTGGGAGATTTAAGGGGAAAAGAAAGTTTAAGAGTGAAAGGAAAGTTTAAGTGGCAAAGCAAAAGGAAGGAGAAAAAAAAAGAAAAGGAAGAGGATTTTTAACCCATAAACAGACTCTTAGAAAGAAGAATAGTTTTACTTAGCTTGTGGAGATGCATATAGCAATTTTGATGGTATATTATAGATTATATATCATGTTAACATCCCCTTTTGAAATAACTCTGGGGTTAGTTTGAGAAAAATATTGTAATTTTAATCATCGGTCAGATAACGGGAACAACGCCTGAGTTGGCGGGTTGCCAGCCACATGATACTATCGGCCGAATTCTCTGCCCGCCGCAACGATACTAATGAGAGGGAATATTAGAGTGGAATTTGGTTTAAATCTGCAATCCTCTGGTCTGAAAAACAAGACCGGCAGACCACTACGACAACAATTCTGATCAAGAAAAATGGGTTTAATGCTTAATTTGTAAAATATAGGTACAAAATGTAAGGTGTAGGAAGCAGTCTATCAATTATTTGCGTTAACTGCAATTCTGATGCAAGCAGACTTCTATGTTGATTATTAAACAATTTCATTATTATTTTAATGTAAACCAATTGATAACATTTCCTATCACCTTTATTACAATAATTATAAAATACCTTATTTACTTTAACTTATAAAAGACTAATAACAAGAAAATACTTTAAAAAAAATGTTCATTATTTTTACTATTTGCACCTGCAGTTTTAAAATTTGTTCAATTTCCAGATTAAATTGTAACAACCAGCAAATTTTGAAAAAAAATATTTCTGATATTAAAATTATCAAAATAGAGGACCATATTTAATGCATAATATGAATGTATAGTTCAGCTATAAATGAATAATAATTCAGTATAATTATAACTAAAAAAATGTGAAATATTTAAAAATATGAACACATTTTCAAAAATAGTTACAGCTAGCCTCTGGTTCTCAGAATTATGCAAATAATTTTTGATTTTTTTTTAACAAATACTTGCAGATAGTTTGTTTTCTGTGTATGCATCATTTACAATAATTTTATTTTAATTGTTGTAATTTACTAGGGATAATATTTTAAAGTGGCTTTTATAAATACATTGGTTCCACATAAACTGTTGCATGGAAATTTTGCCCTTTGAAGAATCTTCACACTAATCCAATCATCGCTAAAAATCTTTACAAAATGGTTAAAAAAATTAAAGAAATAGAATAGACGTCTGTTCATCTTGAGAAAAAAAAACCCCACACAACCCATGATTTTAAAAAAATAATAATAAATAGGTAAATAGCAAAGGAGATTGCTATACAAGCAGAGGGTATTTCAGAGCAATTTCTAACTTTCAGGTCAGAAAAATAACATTAATCTGTTTTCTGGGAATGTTTGTAGGTTTTGTGTATCTATGGCTTCTTGTTAAAAAAAATTACAGGCCTTCTTTGGGGTTCACAATAATGCGTCATCTTAAGACCATATTTAGCATTATTTAATCGCTAAATATTTTCCTGTACTTTTATTCAATCATTTACGAATAATCACATTTAAGAAGAATTTTATAGCCATAAGCATATTTGAGAAAGGGTAATATAAGGGTAAGATATTTAAAAGCTCTTCTGGGAGCTGTTGAATGTTAACAACTACTCTAAAATATTACTAATGTAAGTGCAGAGCACTTGTGAATATTATATTTTAAGAAGTTCACTTGTAGATGTAATTTATTAGAATAAGATTAAAAAATTAATTTAATGCAAAATTTAATTAATAATCTTTATGAAAAACTCTTAAGGCGAACAAAATTTATTTTCCAGACCATCTTTGGATGAAAAATTTATGAACAAACCTAATTTTGGTAGTTAAAAAATACTTTTGTTTGAGGACTTATTCCTTCAAAAATTTTTAATATTAAAATATAATAATATTGAAATTTGAAATTTATGAGTATTTATCATATTTTCATAATAATGCAAATGCAATTTTACTACTTACAGATAAATAAAGTATATTAGTTTCAAAATTTTAATTATAATTAAAATTAGATATTCATCGGTTTCTACAGCGTGAAATGCGAATGTTATATTTCAAATGCCTGAAAGTGATTTAAATGCTTAAAGGATATTATATTTCAAGCATTCTATTTACTGAATTCAAACTTAAGAGGATTATGTTCATGGAAAAGGTCGTATTTTAAACGTAAGAAATGTGGAGATTTTAAAAATTTCAAAATGCTTCGGGCAATTCGATTTTTTTAAACTTCCTGAAATTTTATATAAACATATAAAAGCGTGTAGAGAGGGGTTATTTGATATACATACAGAAGTTATTTTTTCGATATCAGGGTTTGTATATGTTTTCTTTTGTATAAAATATTGAAATTTTATTATCGCGTTATTACAAGTGTTCATTTTGAAGTTCCCTTCTCAAACACAGAATTTATTATTAGCTTTTGTTTGATAATCTTGAAAGCTACTAATACAGAAAATTAAGCTGTTTTCGAATAATTGTACAATGCTTGGAACAATTATTCTAAAAATTATTAATTGTTACAAAATATTAAATTGATATCTATTACTCAACAATAAATAAAGACATTGTATAGGCACTTTGTATGCTATATTTTATTGTGTTCATCTTAATGCCTGCAAAATTCCAATAAATTAAACTAAAACATAATAAATCCGATAAAAATAAACTTAAATAATATTTTCAATGTAAATTTAATCTTAACTTTTAAATATTTCTGTAAAATACATTCAGTTTGTTTGAAATGAATTTTGAAATTAAATGTCTAATTTAGAAGGCAGATTATTTCTCCTCTTATGATTGAACATTTTCATTGACATACATAAAAATAATTATTGATCACTCCCGATTTTTTTAAACGAATATTTCCCATATTTTGTAGAAACAGTATTAATTCTCTCTTGTATAACATAAAGTTTCAGTAACTGAAATAGCCAGGGACAAACTCTTTTTTATATGAAGCGTATCATTGAAATGCAATTCGAGGATAATTTTCCAAATAATTTCCCACTGACTTTAATTGATTGATTCTCTCTAAAATTTTAGTTTGCAAGGATTCATGTATTTTCTATAACTGACTCTGGTTTGGCTAAGATTGTTAATTTTAACTTCAGGTATATATACACGATTTATAAAAGAAAAGCAGATGTCAAATGTTGACAAACAAACAAAAATATATGTCTTTGATATAGCAATAAACAATTGCGATTAAATTTGAGTAAAAACTGAAAAAGAATTTAGCTCTTCAGAATTCTTAACCAAAAAAAAAAAAAAAAAATCTGAGAATCAGAAATAAATTTGCACACTTTATATTATTAAGAAATGACATTTGCTGAATCATTACTCGAAAATAAAATGAATCTATCTGAACAGTTCTTTAGTAATACCATACAGTTGGAAAAAAAGTAAACATATTCAATACTTGTTAAGAATAATCACTTTGGGAGCACTGAATCATGAATGCGTAATGAGAACGACTGGCTTCTCCCAAGGTCAAATATTGCACTTTCGGTTTGAGGAGGTAATAGAGGATCTCCATCTATTATTCAAAAAAGAAAAGTTAGAATAATGCAGCTGCTACAAAATCTGTTTTTTTTTTGTGTGCATAGAATAGTTTATTTAATCTTTAATCTTATTGCCATTCCTTTAAAATGAAAATATATAGATACTCTAAATTATTTTAATTATTAAACTCTAATGTCGAAACATTGAATTAAAATTTATATCATAAAATATTGATCTTTACAAAATTATTATTATCATTATTTTATTGAAAGTTATTGCAATTTAAAAAATGTGAAAAAATATAGAATTGATATACTAATTATTTTTTCATCTATATAATTAGCACTTTTTTTATAAAAAGAGCTTTTATGGTAAAAAATATTATACATAAAGTTAAAATTTCTTTTATTTATATATGCAGTTGGCATATCATCTAGACTTCATATTAAATAATTTTTTCTCTAGTTTGGCATTTAATATAACCAATCTGCTAATAGATAATAATTAGAGAATTTGTTACATTTTAAATACATCACATTTCTTGTGAATATTTCATAGAATAATTTAAAGATATAGTTTTTTATCAATAAAAGATATGAAATTATTTACACACCGACTAATACTGGATATATTATATAGTCCTAAATAAAAGCTAATGTCAGTAAATAGCATTAAGCTGAGAACAACTATAAAAATGAAGATTTACAAGCAGTTTATAGCTGGATATTTTTATTCTTTCCTCAAGTTCAAAAATTGAAATTATTCGTCTTTATGATTTATGTATTGCCTTGCATGAGAAAAGTATGATTTTTTTTCCAATTTAAATATTCATGGAATCGAGAAAAAGAAGGAAAGGAATTCCACAAAAACGTACAACGCACAGAAACCAGAAAAGAATGAAAGCCAGACACATATACTGACCAGAAATTCCATCCTCCCTTGGATTTTTTGTCACTTGAGACGAATAGAGGAGAAGAAAATAGGATAGTTTTCTATTTTCCAGGCGAGATTTTTCGGAACTGCTCTACAGCTGCCTGCTCCTGGCGAAAGAGATCCGTCACAAAATATTTGATTGCCATATCAAACTGCACATATTATTTGGGGGGGGGGAGGATGGCATTTCGGATTTTCTACGATGGATGGGGCCAAACATCCATTCTGGGAAAGGAATGCCTGGGCTCAACTTTGGCATCTTTCTTATGGGATAAATTATTAGTTTTGAAGAGAAAATTACTGTAATATTCATCTGTAAAAGTTATTGTCTTTCCTTTTCAACTATTTGTTGCAAGATAAATGACTTAAAATAAAATATATAATTAATAGAAAAATATTTTTTTTTCTCAAATAAATGTTTTAAAAATAGAACGTATAATTTTTTTAATATTTTCAATTAATTAAATTTTTGCTTGTGTCCTGTACTACTGAGGTAGCAGCAGATTCTTTGCATCAATATCGAGCTAAAATAATCAGTAAAACTAATGCTTTAGAGTTTTACATCTCTATTTTTGTCAATCTAAAGAATAACTCTTAACGCTGTTTATAATTTCAGTCCTCACTCATATAGGTTTCTTTCATGATTCTCTTGATGTTCAGCACCAATAAATTGAGATAGCCTTAACTCAACAGTTTTCACATTAATATGTCAAACTAGATAGATATTATAAAAGACTGTATATAGATATTTCTCAAACTGTTGATAATTTTATCCGCATTATTGCACGATTGACTTTGTAATGAAAGCTTAAAAGCCAGTTAACAGCTGCGCTACACGAGCAATTGCTTTTATATTGTGGTCATGTTACTGGGCTGCGGACCACAAGGTCTCAAGTTCTATCCTCGCT
Source organism: Argiope bruennichi (assembly GCF_947563725.1). NCBI lineage: Eukaryota > Metazoa > Arthropoda > Arachnida > Araneae > Araneidae > Argiope > Argiope bruennichi. Next base: position 27,066,520 of record NC_079151.1, on the reverse strand, counting down.
CATTCCAATCCACTACATTGGTGACCTCGGAAGATGAACCTTCAACCTTCGTATAGCTGTTGTGGCCATCTACCCACAGCAACTCAAAGTCGTCAGACACACTTGAAGCAGCAACACACACACAAAACAAAAGGCTGAAGCAACACAAAGCCATCAGACTCACTTGGCGCAATAGCAACCATTCACCCATCTACGCTCGTCATAGCACTTGGTGCAACTCAAATGGGCACAGGCGCATTAGAATCAACAGCTAATACATCACCACTCAACAGCCATATCGTTCGATTCACTGGAGGGACAGTCTGTAGTGAAAGCTTATAAGCCAGTTAATAGCTACGCTACAAGAACAATTGCTTTTGTATTGTGGTCATATTACCGGGCTGCGAACCACAAGGTCCCAAGCTCTATCCTTGCTCATATAAATCCTCTGCAACTTTTATAAGAATTGTAATTGATAGGAAGAAAGAATAAAACCCATGTAAGACCGGAAGCCCTAACACAATTACTGCCATTTTATGCAATGGATTTTAACATCATGCTGCAAATATAGGGCCACTGATTACTCTGTAGATAGTTTTATTTCTGATTACCATTGCATAGTTATATGAGCAATTATTAGTATATATACAAACAGGCCGAAGAAAATATATATTTCTCAAGTTGGTTGGAGTGGGAGATATATATTATCAGCGTTAGACTCGGAAAGCTGGAGAGGAGACCTTTTCTATTTCATTAAAATCCTGGTTTGAAACTATATCTGAAAGGTGACCATAATCTCAAGGTAAAACCTTATTATAATCAAAGATTTGTAAGATGATTTCTTTTTTAGATTCTCAAACATATTTTAGTGGAATTATTTTACTTTTTATTAGCGAAACACATAAAACGAAAATATTTTAACCACAGTAAATTTTGACCTTGTTATTCGTGGTGAATCTCTACATCTCTAAACTTTTGGAGTTTGGAAACACCATACTCGGAACTGAGTTGCCTGTCTGTGTGAACGTGAGAACTCAGCAACATATCGAGCAAGAAAATGAAATTTGTCATAAATTCTTTGCACCAAAATTGTAAAATTGCAACATTTCATAAACGAAAGACTTACATAATAAAAGGTATCTACTTGCTTGTCTAAATGAGTGTATGTGAATACATCCATAAGTAATATGGATGAAATTTGGCATATGAATGAGTAATGAGTGACTGAGTAATATGAATGAAATTTGGCATATGCAACTTTTATAGGAATTGGAATTGATCGGAAGAAAGAATAAGACCCATGTAATATGAATGAAATTTGGCATATAAATGAGTAATGAGTGAATGCGTAATATGAATGAAATTTGGTATATGAATGAGTAAAGAGTGAATGAGTAATATGAATGAAATTTGGTATATGAATGAGTAAAGAGTGAATGAGTAATATGAATGAAATTTGGCATATGAAGAAGTAATGAGTGAATGAGTAATACGAATGAAATTTGGCATATGAATGAGTAATGAGTGAATGAGTAATATAAATGAAATTTTGTATGTGAATGAGTAATATGAATGAAATTTTATATGTGGTTGAGTAATATGGATGAAATTTTGTATATAAGTGAGTAATATGGATAAATTTCAGTGTATTATTTTATCACCTCAAAGATAAGTGTATTCTCTAATTTGCATTGAATGCGAAAATAGGTTGATCCGGTTGAGTAGATCTAATGGTTATCCGTTTGAGACCAAAAAGAAACAAAAAAACTTGGAAGTATTTAAGTTTTATAAATTGATAAATGGTCTTGGCAGCAAAAATTGTAGATTTGCATCTTATTTTGAGTCTTATCGATCAAAATGGGAAGTTTCGAAATGTATGTTCCCTTCTAATATTTGTATTCCAAAGCTATACAATAATTCATCATCCGGAATAGTTCTAAATTACTCTTATGATATTTTCCTTATAATATATAGCATTTCAGAATCAAAATTAGTGTCCTTTCTTTGCGATAGTTGGAAATGCTGTAGAGCGATATATTCAGTTCAAGTTAAATTTGAGAAAGCCAAAGCGGAAATACAGCAACATGTTTGATTTTTATTTCTTTCTTTAGTGTCGCAACGAAAATATTTTTCATAGAAAAGAGATGAAAAAAATATTTTCACCCTAAAAGGGATCGTAAGTATAAACAGTAAAAAGAACATATTTAAAATATTTTTCGTACACGTGGGAAAGAAAACGAAGAAAATCGTTTCGAAATATACTAAAACAGTAAATGAAAAACTATTATTGATAAAAAGGAATAAATAAATATATGAAGAGTAATATCAACGAATAAATTTAGTGAACCGAATATGTTTATTAATATATTATCAAAGATGTTTATCATTTTGTAGAATATGAAATTACGTTTCGTTAATATAAATGAGTAATTTTTTCAAAATAAAAAGTGAAACTATTTTCCCATTTATTTAAAAAAAATACTTTTCTTATTTTTATTTCGAAAACAAACAGCAAAAATAACGTTTCCTTTGAAATTTTATCTTTTATTTATCTTTGAATTTATTTCATGGATTTTTAAAGAAAAACTAGTTTAAATGAATGCTTTTTGAAGGATTTTTTTTGTAGACATTGTATGCAGTTTTCTCCGAAACTAGTATTTGCACAAAATCTTATTGAAAGTCATTTTTTTTATTCCTGTGAGGTTTGTAATGTGATTTATATTTTGAATTTTTTTAAAATCTTTTTTTTTTGAAAGATGCCAGAAAGAGTGAAATGAAGAGGTAATAATTATAAACATGTTTATTAGTTTTGCAACGAAAAGCAGTGTTTTGAAAGAGTTATTTCAATAAATTTTCATCCGCATTCCCCAGCCGTCTCACGAGAATTTTATTTCGAACATTCCATGCGATATTTAAAATAGTATTAGTAAATATTATTCAGCTCAGTATATGTTATTTTCCTGTAGTTTACGAAAATCACAAAAAGATATTTTGAATTTTATAAATTATTTGAAAAAAAAAGTATTCCAAACTTTAATATTATCAAATATGTCTGCATATTCAAAACTTTAACCTCTATAATTTTTTCTGATACAGTCACATCTTAAATTTTCTATTCATTCTATGAATTCCTTAGTTTAGTGAAATTATAAATTCGTCCAATTTGCATATTTTGACGCTTAATGTTCGAGAGTATGTATTTATATATTAAATTCATATTAATGAGACTTACATAGCAATTATTTTGTGTTCTTATAAAAATCCAAATAATTGAATATTTTTTCTTCAAAGATTCTTTTTTCTCAGAAATACTATGAAGTATAAAGAAGGTTTTAGTGAAAATTCTGGAGAAATTATTTAGATAGTTTCTTAATAATTAAAATCTGTGTTTTTACTGCGCAGTACTGAACAAGCAAATAACTAGGTGAATTTAAGATTCGTTTGGCGAATCGACTTTAAAATAACAAAAACATGAGAATGGAAAATGTTAAAATAAGATTAATTTATTTTAATTTATTTATATTAAAAATTGCTTGTTTGTATCAAAAGTCCCTTTGAGATGCACTGTTATTTAAAAATTAATTCAAATTTGTCTAATTGACACTCTCGGCCTATGGAGATTAATATTCAAGGCTGAAATTCGTGTCCTATCATATTCCTAGTTGTAAACGATTAAATGCCAAATGATTAATTAAATTTTGTATCTTTTTTAAAACATATAGACAACTTCCAGCAAAAATTAGTTTTAGTTTTATAAAAATCATTTGATAGAATTTTCCTATAACGATTCATTCACTATCATTTCTTTCTATTACAGATCTTATCCATTTTAATTAAAATTAAATTCTCAAGCGACAAAAAGAATTTTTATGCATTTTGATATTTTATCTGAAGGAATCCTTAATATTAAAAATGTTATACATAACTACATACATAATAAAGTATTTGCTTACAAGTGTGTAGCGAAGTACAGATATTAAATATAGTTTTACTTATAGTTAATTTTTAGTTTGCAAGCGACGAGTGCTCCAGGTAGTTTTCGATAACAGTTGATTTGATATTTGATAAATTCAGTATTTGTTTTAAATATTTATTATGTTTTAAATATTGAATATTTTTATGCAAAGTAAAGCAAAGTTTAAAAAAGGATTTGAAAGAATTAATCAAATAATTAAATTTTTATTAGCAAAACGCAATAAATAATTCATTTGAATCAATGCTAGGTATATCATTTAGTATGTAATATTCTTAAAATAATGAAATTTTAAGCACATTATACGATTTTATTCTTGATTAAGAATTTCCGAAGTTGCATGTATTTTGGCCAATTGTTTCAAATCAATGTTTGATCTAAATTCAAACTATGCAGCATATTTTTTTTTTTTAATTTTTTTTTTTTTGCATTCATGATTGAAGAAGTTGGGCTCTGTTTAAAGTTGATTTTGAAGTAAGGAATCTCTTTCCGAATGCCTTATATCACAGAATATATCAGAAGCATTTCAGTTAGACATCAGAAAGATGACTTTCTGATTTCTGATGAATTCCGAAATTAACCCTTTATTTGTTACTGTTGTTCAGAAGCAGCATATCTTCTTACTGGCTCTTTTGGCGGATTTACAACTCCAAATGTTTTGTATGAGTATTGTAAGTATGCCTACGCAAATTCTGTGTAATAATAAATATAAATTTCAAATATTTGATTAATTAAAATTATTTAATTTGTTAATTAAATTAAATTTTAAAGAATGGTAAAATATATTAGAATTCATTTGCTTACTTCATATGTATATACATTTTACTACAATTTTTCGCCACCTGCCAGTTAAAGGCAGTACTCTCAGCAGTACTCTCATCTTTATTAAAAAATAATAACTGACAAACACAGTTGATCAAAAAATGGAGTGTACTTGATTCTGTATTAAGATTTAAAAAAAAAATTATGTCATTGATGGAAATTTATCTAAATTAGAATCATGAATCCAAAAAGGAATACAGAGCAACAATTGAAAGATTTTTTAGAGAAGTAAAATGTTTTAATTCATTTATAATTTTCATGCATGGCTGCATTATTTATAAAATAATGTCTGTCTCATTAATATGTGATGACTAATTTTATTATATATATATATATATATATATATTCATAATCAAACTATGAATTTTATCTAAAATTATTTGTAAATTTTTTTCACATTACAACAGACGTGAAACTTACTAATATACACAGGTTATATAGTTTCAAAACTATATACGATTGAACATTTTATTACGCATCTTCGTAATAACAGTTATTAGTTATTTAGATTTACATAAAAATTATAATTTATAAAAAAATTATTTCAATTAAAGGTTTGCAGCAGCCTTATAAATCTTTTTTTAATAACAAATGGTTTAAAATCTTCATCAAGAATCTGAAAAGGGATGTTACCTTTCATCCATTGATAGTTTAAGGAAATATTGTTTTGAATCCGAATTCAAAAAACTCTAAATATGTTACTGAATATTATATTCTAATGAACATAAGAATTCTTATAAAAATTACATATATCGGATTTTAACGTTATTATCTTATTTACGCCATAATAAATAAAACAGCATTTATTTTTTTAAAATCTTTGGTCTTTTTGGTCTTTGGTATTATCCGTTTTTAATTTCATCAATATAATTAAAAAAAAAAAAATTCCGCACTGAAACTACATTTTTAAGGTTGTTCGATCCACAACAATAATGCTTTCGAAAATGTTAACAAGAAGGCAAACCCAAACACAGCACACACATCAAAACTTAACTGACGTCTTGAACTTAACAGGAATTAAAAAACGATTTTACTTCTCGAATTAAGTCACATTAAAAGTCAATAATTGAAAAAAATGATTTTGTTACTTTCTCTTTCAGTTATTAGGGCAAGAAATGTATTTCCTTAGAATTTTAAAAGATTGAAACTGAAACTGCCTTTGAACAAGTTTTGCAGAAATTTTGAATATAAGAACGAAGCTTTCAAGAACTATGACAGAACGATAAATAAAACATATTATAAATTGACTTTAAAATTTAAACTCATTTGCCTGAATTATTACAGAAAACTGCTCCTTTATTACATTTAAGTGTAATTTTACAGGAGATAAAGTGCCTCTAATCACAATTAAAATCGTTTTAACTGAAATTGCCTTCCTGCCAGTATCTTCTTGAGGCTTTTGATTTAATTTCTAAATACGAAACCAAAACTTTCAATAATTTTGACAGAGCTGCAAATTAAGGACTCATATATATTTGTATAATATTTGTGACTTTTTGGAAATATATTAGAATACACTTACTACTTTCTAGTGTAATTGTTAGAGAGAGGTGAAATATTTCGACTTACAATAAGAACCGTTTAAACTGAATTGCTTTCATACCAAAAAGGCCGAATTCGGTCAAGATGCGAGGAACTTCCAGGACACCGGAAGAGAGTCAGTTGATTAAAATGTTTTAGAAACTAAGATTATAAAATTATGCTTTGAGATGAAGTAAACGTTGAAACAGTTTAAAATTAATCCTTTACACGCAAGCTCTGCTAAGTATGGAACAGCTTCGAAACTTTTCGACTTGCTTTTCAGAAACTCCCTCGTTTCTGCGCTCGTAGAATTTTCAGTGCGCTATTTAAATAAAGTAACTGATATTCAGGATTGAATTATTTTAAATAAATCTTTGTAATATTCATTTATAGTAAAACATCCCCTTAAAAGTTATCTACTAAATTTACACATTAAATAAAAGTTCACTATCTTTCATATTAACGTCCGAAAATTAATTGTTAAGCTATAAATTAAAATATTTATGGGAAAGGAAGTAGAATTTGAAAAGATTTTGAAATTATTATTTTATTTTTTTCAAAAATTCTATTTAGTACTGCACATCGGAAGGATTTGAAGTGTGTTTAATTCAATGAAAAAATAGAAAATATTGTTAAAAAATATTAAAAAAAATTATTTTAAAAGCGATTATCGTCTAAGCTTGTTTAAAAATAAAAACGTGCATTTAAATGCCAGTAATGGAATTCAAGTAGGTCGCTTTTAACTTATAATTAATACAACTACGATAAAACTTCCATAATTTGAGGACGTTAAGTGCTTTGCATTCTTTGCTTGCACTTAACTTCATTAGAATTAGATGTCTTGAAAAATTAGTTTAATTGCATCTCATATAACTCGAATATCTTCGGTTTCATTTTAACAGCATAGTAGAAAATACCTTTCTTCGAATAGAAGATAGCCTTCATTAAAATGTTCCAAACTCATGCGTTATGGAAAGTTAATTCTAAATGACAAATTTCAGTGAAATTTATTACATTTATTTCAAGGATCACAGAGGAAAATCTTCTTTGAAAATTATGAATTCAAGTTTCTTGAAATAGATAAACAATAGTTAAAGCAATAATTATAAAGAAATAAAATTAGAAAGATAAAACCTTAATGAATGTCAATGTTTGCTCAAGAGGCATTCCTTTTATGTATATTTCATGTTTAAAGACCATGTGTTTACACAGTCATAATTACTACTATACTTTTTGATTAAATTATTGTTGCATTCCATTCATTTTTTTCAAAAAGCATTTATAATGAAATATCTTTTTGAATAAGTTAATGCTTTTTATTATCCAAGTATTAACTACTTAAATTGCAGATTAACGTTAGTACATTTCCTAAACTGAGAAGCCTTATATCTCAAAGTATTTACAAACTTTGTATGTTAAATAGCCATTGTCTGTTAAATATTTAATAATTTCTTTTTAAAAATAAATATATAAAGTTAATAACACTTTCAGTCGTTTGTTTTATTTTAAATAATTAGTAAATGTCTAGTTGCAGTATAAACTCTATATAATGGCAATTGGAAATTTAACAAAAGTGTCATCGCTACTTTATAAAAAAATAAATATTAAAAGCCATTGTCCAAGCTCCTATAGAACTAAAGCATTTAAAATTTATTTTCCTGAATTCTACCTACAATATTTTACTTTGTAAAAATTCTATTTTATAAAAGGTATATTTTTGCTGAGGCAAAACCTTAAAAATTTACTTTTATGAAAGGTTTCTATTTATGAAAAAAGGAGGCGGTATTGTGCTCTAAGGTTTCGGCAGCGACTTTTCGCAATTTGATAAAAAAGTTTTCTTTGAATCTCTCTCGGATATTGCTCTTGTGTTTCGCTTGAACAGAATGTAGAAGGTGTGATCAATCACCGAATTCCATAAAACGGCTGCAAAGCTGTCTCATTCATCACAGGGACAGTGTAAACCACTTTTTATATTGTTTGCGGGCTCTGCGCTGTGTTAAGCTGTAACTTTTATTCAATTTTAAAACTGTCTTAAAGCAAACTATGCTTATTGATGATCGCGCGAAAAATATTTAAACCATTACTTTAAAAACAAAATTGCAGCTCTGTGGTTAACATTGAGGTAAGTGCCAATAAATTTAGTTTTGCATGGAAAAGTTTTATAGTAAGTCTAGTAAAAAGTAAAATGTTTAAATATTTATTATGGTACAGTTTTCCTACTTTTAATTCCTCGTCATAAATGTTATACAATTTTGAAACTATTTAGCTTCAAATTTCCCACTAGAGGGTGATCTGCGTATGAAACAGACATTTCAAAAAATTTATCAATGTACAGATTATTAAATTTTGCAAATATTAAGATATAGTATAAAAATGTATAAAATTTCCCATACATACGCACACACAGAGAGAGAGAGAGAGGGAGAGAGAAATTGAAAGGAACAGGAAATGTATGTAATTTCAGAAATTTGGAAATCGATGAGTAAATGGAAAATCGATTACAATATATAATCATTAGAAACATGAAGAAAATCAAGCTAAATGAAAGTGCATTAAACATTATCCCAGTTAAAATATGATTGTAAAATTTAAATAACTGTTAATTTTTCAATTAAAACTGTATTTAAAATTGGGATAAAATGTCCATGTGTTAAACAGGTATTTTTGGAGAATAGAATTTGAATGCTAACAATACATTACGGTATCGTTAATTGATCGATGGTAAAAATATGAAGACATTATCCGAAATTCAGAGACCTAATTTCCAATATTGCACTGTATTCATTTCAAAAACGAATTAATTCTATTTGTGATAAGATAGAAATTAATAAAATGATAAATGCTAGTTAGAATACGAATTAATAATGATAATAAAGACGGAATGACAATATTCGTGACTGTAGATTTATTTTTCTTAACTGTTTAAAATTTCAAATCGCAGTCTAAGATTCGCATTTAATATAGTATTTCGAATAGATTTTCAATGTCAACCTTGATTGTTTA